>NC_037343.1:22622414-22925444 GCF_002263795.3 Bos taurus
AAGTCTAAACTGTATGGAGACAGAGAATTCAAAAAAAATCATTTTTTACACCCTTTTCTGTAGAATCCAACCTTAGAAATATTTCGTCTTCCTACAGAACATAGCTTTCCTTGTTTCTATTAGCATTAACTGGTTCTATAATCCCTGTTTTCAAGTTACTTGAGAAATTTTTTAAATGCCACACTATGGTCTGTTTTCTCACAGACTCTTTAGTGAAATGAGTAAGAATGCAAATATAGACAATGCTATAATGAAGCAGCTTCATCTATTATAAAGACAGACTGGCCTGTTAACAGTTAAAACATCTTTCTGTTAGTCCCTCCCATCCTTAAAATCTTTGAGGTATTTTTTATTGTATTCTCAATGAAATATTAATAGGTTTCTTAAAATGCTTTAGAATTTTCTCTGAGTTAATGGTTAACATTTTATTGGATAATTCACATCTTAAATAAACAGAATTAGACAATTTTGCGACTGACCAAATTTCACATTCACTTCTTATTACTATCCCGATACTCTATTCCTATTTGAATTCCTTGTCATTTTCTTGGAATGAAACTAGACCTTAATTTTGAAACTATGGTTAGGCCGCTTCATTCCCATCACTATTTCTACCACTCCCCCAATCCTGCTATACCACAACTCTTTTGCTTTCAATGATTCACACAGTTCTTCCTAATTGATAACACCCAGCTGTGCACTTCTGCTGAAAACCAAAGCTCCTTGAAGATTCAGCTCCTGTACTTACTCATACCTACTGCTGAGATCGCCTACTGATGCCAGACAAGCCAGATCAGTTAGTCATGTTTTTTGAAGAGCCCACAGTTCCTGCTGCACAGTTCATTCCCGACAACTGCCCCTAAACATCATTCTCGTAAGTCCAGCAAATGACACACTTCGTAGCTAAAAACATACTAATCGTGAAAAACACCCTGCCTGATTCCCACCACAGACTGGGAGTTCTGGTACTCCATTCCTCTACTCTTTAGGTCTACTCACAGCAAGAAAGTTGCTCCCTAACTTCCTAACACACATGCTCCCAGATGCCAGCCATAACACTGAGATTTCCCTGACACATCCATCTCTCCAATGGGATTGAACTCAATCAGAACATCTATTTCAGGGACCCTAACTACCTGTTTGGAGAAGGCAATGGCACCCCACTCCAGTAATTTTGCCTAGAAAATCCCATGGACGGAGGAGCCTGGTAGGCCGCAGTCCCTGGGGTCACTAGGAGTCGGACACGACTGAGCGACTTCACTTTCACTTTTCACTTTCATGCAATGGAGAAGGAGATGGCAACCCACTCCAGTGTTCTTGCCTGGAGAATCCCAGGGACAGAGGAGCCTAGTGGGCTGCCGTCTATGGGGTCGCACAGAGTCGGACACGATTAAAGTGACGCAGCAGCAACTACCTGTTGCTGCTGCTGCTAAGTCGCTTCAGTCGTGTCCGACTCTGTGCGACCCCATAGATGGCAGCCCACCAGGCTCCCCTGTCCCTGGGATTCTCCAGGCAAGAATACTGGAGTGGGTTGCCATCTCCTTCTCCAAGACACTGCCTAATGGCAGGGACCCTAAATTACCATAGCTCCAGAATAAGTTCAGATGGAGGGAATTGCCTCTATCAAGGACCATTTGTAATGGGGAAGAAGAAATCTAACTCTATATTAGATCTGTTCCTTTTGCTTTAATCTTTCTGTTCTGTTGCCTGAGCTTATTCATGCTGGCTCTGTATTTTTATAAAACAATGTTGCCTATAGCCTGAAATATACAGGATAGTCTATTCTCAGGACTCTGACCTTTAAAAGTCCATTCTATATAGATGAAAAGTTGCAGAACAAATAACGTTTGTCTTGTTGAAGGTTTACAGGAACATCATGAACTGACCTACAAGAACAAAGCAAGAACAAAGGATTCCTACACCAAGAAGTTTGCAACAACTCACACGTCCCTCCTTCACACCCAATCAAAAAATGGGCCAAAGAACTAAATAGACATTTCTCCAAAGAAGACATACAGATGGCTAAGAAACACATGAAAAGATGCTCAACATCATATCAGAGAAATGCAAATCAAAACCACAATGAGGTACCATTTCACACCAGTCAGAATGGCTACGATCCAAAAGTCTACAAGCAATAAATGCTGGAAAGGGTATGGAGAAAAGGGAACCCTCTTACACTGTTGATGGGAATGCAAATTAGTACAGCCACTATGGAGAACAGTGTGGAGATTCCTCAAAAAACTGGAAATAGAACTGCCATATGACTCAGCAATCCCACGGCTGGGCATACACACCGAGGAAACCAGAATTGAAAAAGACACGTGTACTCCAATGTTCATCGCAGCACTGTTTATAATAGCCAGGACATGGAAGCAACCTAGATGTCCATCAGCAGATGAATGGATAAGAAAGCTGTGGTACATATACACAATGGAGTATTACTCAGCCATTAAAAAGAATACATTTGAATCAGTTCTAATGAGGTGGGTGAAACTGGAGCCTATTATACAGAGTGAAGTAAGCCAGAAAGAAAAACATCAATACAGTATACTAACGCATATATATGGAATTTAGAAAGATGGTAACGATAACCCTGTATGCGAGATAGCAAAAGAGACACAGATGTATAGAACAGTCTTTTGGACTCTGCGGTGGGGGGGATGATTTGGGAGAATGGCATTGAAACATGTATAATATCATATAAGAAACCAATCGCCAGTCCAGGTTTGATGCACGATACTGGATGCTTGGGGCTGGTGCACTGGGATGACCCAGAGAGATGGTACGGGGAGGGAGGTGGGAGGGGGGTTCATGTATACCCATGTACCCCCATGGCAGATTCATGTTGATGTATGGCAAAACCAATACAAAATTGTAAAGTAATTAGCCTCCAATCAAAATTAAAAAAAAATGCTTGTGGGGTTTTAGAAATGAGTGTGGGGTTTAAAACTGAGTATGGGGTTTTTGGGGCACAAGCCACCTGTTTCCTTGCATAGCCCTGCTTAAATAAACCTTTCTCAGCTACAAACTCTGATGTTTTGGTTTATTTGGCCTCACTGTGTATGGGGCACACAAATTTGTGTTCAGTAACACATTGACTGATGGATATTGTAAGCCTAAGATGTTGCCTTTTCCGAAAAAAAAAAAAAAAAAAAAAAAGAGGTAAGAAGGAAAATGGTCTCTCCAAGGCATCTGGAAAGTCTGAAAATGATGGACACCATGACAACTGTATTTTTACGTGGAGGTAAGTCCCTCAGTTGCAGCCATGAAATTAAAAGACTCTTACTCCTTGGAAGGAAAGTTATGACCAACCTAGACAGCACCTTAAAAAGCAGAGACATTACTTTATCAGCAAAGGTCCATCTAGTCAAGGCTATGGTTTTTCCAGTGGTCATGTATGGATGTGAGAGTTGGACTATAAAGAAAGCTGAGCGCTGAAGAATTGATGCTTTTGAATTGTGGTGTTGGAGAAGACTCTTGAGAGTCCCTTGCACTGCAAGGAGATCCACCCAGTCCATTCTAAAGGAGATCAGTCCTGGGTGTTCATTGGTAGGACTGATTTTAAAGCTGCAACTCCAATACTTTGGCCACCTGATGTGAAGAGCTGGCTCATTTGAAAAGACCCTGATGCTAGGAAAGATTGAGGGAAGGAGGAGAAGGGGACAACAGAGGATGAGATGGTTGGATGGCATCACCGACTCAATGGACATGGGTGTGGGTGGACTCTGGGAGTTGGTGATGGACAGGGAGGCCTGGTGTGCTGCGGTTCATGGAGTCGCAAAATTGGACGGGACTGCGAGTGAAAACTGAAGTCCCTCAATGGATACACCTACACAAAATTTAAATAAAAAATATAGCTTGATGAGATTTTTTTTAGAATTATCTTGTATTATTTCTGATACCTAAAGTGAAGATTTCCTTTTCTTTTTATGGTTTGGATGAAACATGGTTCTGAGTGATTTTACATTAGTATTAGAAAATAGATAAGAAGTTAAGTTGCCCTCTCCTCACCATGTATTCATTTCTGCATAATATGCTTTAGTGGAACTAGAGACTTTCATTTAGGATTACTCTAAAATGCCAGTGACAAAAATAAAATGTAATTGATCCAATCTTCCCTTTCACTCAGATGACTATTACTTAAAAATTCAGACTATCTTTAAGAATTTTATATAGAGGATAATTTCCACTTATGTTTAAAATGAAAAAATATACCTTTTAGAATATATTAAATTACAAAAATATTAATTATATGAAACTTTGTCACTTCTGCACAAACTTCTTCTGGATAGGACTCTTCCTCACTTTAGAAGAATCACTTTACAAAGAAATCCTACAGTATTGCTTTAGCTGTGTAGTAGGAATACCATATACAGCACAGACTAAGTCTTGTATATTCCTTGAGAGCATGATCCATGTCTGATTTATTTACTTTTTAAAATTTTCCTGGTCCCAAAATACCTAGGGACAGTGCCTTAAACACTACTAAATACTGATGTTGAATTAAAATAGTAAAGGTACTTGAAATGATTTAAGTTCAATATATTATATTACTTTGACTTTACCATTTTACAATGTAGCCTCTTTGCAATTGACCCAAATTCCCCAGAGTTTTCAATATACTTGAATTAAGTCCAACTACCACATCATTAGCTGAGATAAATTTCATTACATGGGATTAATATAAGGAAGTAGATGGGTAAATTCACTGTAAGATATTTATTTACAGATTTATCACATCACATGAAAATGTGAGTTTAAGGCAATTGAGAAAATCCACTATTAAAGAAGAAGAATAAACTGGAACAGACTCACCAGAAAATGTTAAACTATTTTGGTGGATTTTGGTTTTGTCAAATTCTTAAATATGTTTGGCCTAACACATTTCCCTTTAATTCCCCTAATATACCCTGTGGATTTCCACAGAAATGTGAACCGTATGTTTCTGATTCATTTATACTTAACTCATCAACATGTTTAGTAAGAATGATTTGAAGCACAAAGCCTCATGAACAGTTTCTGTGGGCTCTTTCACTTTACTTAGTAAACAATGAGAACCTGAACCCAGAAATCTTGGGGCCTTATTTAATACTCAGATTCCATAAAGAATGAGAGAGTTCTTAACTGGATCAGGCACACTTTGCCTTTGACGGCACCTCGCTCCAAATCTTGCAGCTGGGAGGAATTATTTTGATAGCTGGCTCTATTTTTTGTCACTTTTATTTTAGAGACTATAAGCCTTTGATGGTGCAAAAGTTGTTGGAGTTGGGACCAGCTGACACCCAATCAGCTCTGTTTGTTTACGCAGGATGAGGCTCCAACTGCCAGGGAAGTCTGTTCATCCACAGAGTCTGAAAAGAAGGCTTTCCTCTACCAGTAGTAAATTAAAAGGATCAAGCAGTATAATCTTATAATCTCTCATGACCCAACCACTACAGTTATTACACTTTGCTTATCTATATATAGAGAGACAAATTTTTACCTGACTCTCTACAGGATATGAGTGAACAAGTACAAAATTATCTATTTAATGACCTCATCAAGATGATAATTCCTTGGTTTTTCTCATCTAATCCCAGTATATTAGATAAAGCATGGGGACACATGCATTTCCTTCCTTTACCAACTTGGAAAAACATACACTAAAGGTCTATGTCTGAGTATTTAATGAGAGACATTTTGTTCCTCCATTGGCTAGTATGTCTCTTAGCCTACCATCACATGGGATTTTATTTTTCTCATTAAAATGGTTGACATCTGGGTTTAGGAAATTAGCAACCATACCTCCTGTTCCTCCTCCTCCTTCATGGGCATTCCTCCAACAGCTTGTCAGATCCCAGTTTCCCTGTGGTTTGTGTTTATAAAAACCCTTAAGGCTCTGTAATACATTAGAGATAATCTTCTTATAGTGATATCTACTTTTCCCTCCACCCACCCCTGCTTTGTCCTTCTTCACCAAACCCCTTTTTTCCCTGTTCCATCTAAGGACTCTTTTGGAGACAAAATCTTGGTCTAGAGGCATTCCTTTCTTCTGCTCCTCACTGAAAAACAGAAATAAAAGTCCTCTGGCTATGAGATATATGTAATTTCTGTAGAAGAAGCTTAAAAACAAAGGATTAGCATACTGAAATAAAAATAATCTGAAGGAAATTCCTAGGGAGAAAAACAGCTCTCTTTCATCAACTTTCTCTGGAATTAGAGAGAGATGAAAGAGATATGCGTGGTATTTGCAGGGGGAAAAAAGTGTTCTTTTCAATACAGAGCATAAAATGTACCTCCTGAGTTTCATAAATGAAGATCCTGAGCTTTTCTTTTATCAAATGAAAGACTGGGAAAAAAATTTATCAGGAAAAAAATAGAAAGAAAGAAAATCGTGCACAATGGGTCCTAAGCCACTCATTTAATAAAACATTCCTGGACCAAGGTGTTGTGGAAAATAAGGCACTAGGGATGGAAATGTGTTACCCTTCATTATTAATCATTAAGAACTTTTTATTTCACCGTTTACATAAATCATTCTGCCTTATTAAGATCAAAGTCCAAAGTAGGGAGAAGAAGAAATTCCTAGAACTTCTATATATTTTATTTTTTAACCTCCTTTATTCTGAAAGAGATGGGAATCCCAGACCACCTGACCTGCCTCTTGAGAAACCTATATGCAGGTCAGGAAGCAACAGTTAGAACTGGACATGGAACAACAGACTGGGTCCAAATAGGAAAAGGAGTACGTCAAGGCTGTATATTGTCACCCTGCTTATTTAATTTATATGCAGAGTACATCATGAGAAACGCTGGGCTGGAGGAAGCACAAGCTGGTATCAAGATTGCCAGGAGAAATATCAATAACCTCAGATATGCAGATGACACCACCCTTATGGCAGAAAGTGAAGAGGAACTAAATAGCCTCTTGATGAAAGTGAAAGAGGAGAGTAAAAAAGTTGGCTTCAAGCTCAACATTCAGAAAACGAAGATCATGGCATCCGGTCCCATCACTTCATGGCAAATAGATGGGGTAACAGTGGAAACAGTGTCAGACTTTATTTTGGGGGGCTCCAAAATCACTGCAGATGGTGACTTCAGCCATGAAATTAAAAGACACTTATTCCTTGGAAGGAAAGTTATGACCAACCTAGATAGCATATTCAAAAGCAGAGACATCACTTTGCCAACAAAGGTCCATCTAGTCAAGGCTATGGTTTTTCCAGTGGTCATGTATGAATGTGAGAGTTGGACTGTGAAGAAAGCTGAGCGCCAAAGAATTGATGCTTTTGAACTGTGGTGTTGGAGAAGACTCTTGAGAGTCCCTTGGACTGCAAGGAGGTCCAACCAATCCATTCTAAAGGAGATCAGTCCTGGATGTTCAATGGAAGGACTGATATTGAAGCTGAAACTCCAATAATTTGGCCCCCTCATGCAAAGAGTTGACTCATTGGAAAAGACCCTGATGTTGGGAGGGATTGGGGGCATGAGGAGAAGGGGATGACAGAGGCTGAGATGGCTGGATGGCATCACTGACTTGATGGACATGAATTTGAGTGAACTCCGGGAGTTGGTGATGGACAGAGAGGCCTGGCGTGCTGTGATTCATGGGGTCGCAGAGTCAGACACGACTGAGTGACTGAACTGAACTGGACTGAAATGTTCTTTTAAAAATATAGTGTATAATGT
Source organism: Bos taurus (assembly GCF_002263795.3). Classification (NCBI taxonomy): domain Eukaryota; kingdom Metazoa; phylum Chordata; class Mammalia; order Artiodactyla; family Bovidae; genus Bos; species Bos taurus. Next base: position 22,630,086 of record NC_037343.1, read on the forward strand.
GAATATACTAGTTGAATAGTACATGTATATATTTCACAGATACACTGGTATTAAAAGAAGAGGCTCCAAATGCCCTTTGTTTTATTTTACTAACAGAGATGCAAAATCAAAAATAGGTTTGGGGTCTACCAACTTATGAAAATAAATCCTATCTGATAGAGAAAAATACATAGTGTAAGATATCACTTGTATATGGAATCTTAAAAATACAATAAACTAGTGATTATAACAAAAAAGAAGCAGAGTCACAGAGAACAAACTCAAGGTTACCAGTGAGGAGAGGGAAGTTCAGTTCAGTTCAGTCTCTCAGTCGTATCCGACTCTTTGCGACCCCATGAATCGCAGCACGCCAGGCCTCCCTGTCCATCACCAACTCCCGGAGTTCACTCAGATTCACGTCCATCAAGTCAGTGATGCCATCCAGCCATCTCATCCTCTGTCGTCCCCTTCTCCTCCTGCCCCCAATCCCTCCCAGCATCAGAGTCTTTTCCAATGAGTCAACTCTTCGCATGAGGTGGCCAAAGTACTGGACTTTCAGCTTTAGCATCAGTCCTTCCAAAGAACACCCAGGACTGATCTCCTTTAGAATAGACTGGTTGGATCTCCTGGCAGTCCAAGGGACTCTCAAGAGTCTTCTCCAACACCACAGTTCAAAACATCAATTCTTCCGCACTCAGCTTTCTTCACAGTCCAACTCTCACATCCATACATGACCACTGGAAAAACCATAGCCTTGACTAGACGGACCTTTGTTGGCAAAGTGATGTCTCTGCTTTTCAATATGCTATCTAGGTTGGTCATAACTTTCCTTCCAAGGAATAAGTGTCTTTTAATTTCATGGCTGAAGTCACCATCTGCAATGATTTTGGAGCCTCAAAAAATAGTCTGACACTGTTACCCCATCTATTTGTCATGAAGTGATGGGACCGGATGCCATGATCTTCGTTTTCTGAATGTTGAGCTTGAAGCCAACTTTTTTACTCTCCTCTTTCACTTTCATCAAGAGGCTTTTTAGTTCCTCTTCACTTTCTGCCATAAGGGTGGTGTCATCTGCATATCTGAGGTTATTGATATTTCTCCTGGCAATCTTGATACCAGCTTGTGCTTCCTCCAGCCCAGCGTTTCTCATGATGTACTCTGCATATAAATTAAATAAGCAGGGTTACAATATACAGCCTTGACGTACTCCTTTTCCTATTTGGAACCAGTCTGTTGTTCCATGTCCAGTTCTAACTGCTGCTTCCTGACCTGCATATAGGTTTCTCAAGAGGCAGGTCAGGTGGTCTGGGATTCCCATCTCTTTCAGAATTTTCCACAGTTTATTGTGATCCACACAGTCAAAGGCTTTGGCATAGTCAATAAAGCAGGAGGAGAGGGAAGGGGGAGGGGTAATTTAGGGGTAGAGGAATAAAACGCACAAAGTATTAGGTATAATAAGCTACAAGGATATGTTATACAACATGGGGAATATAGTGAATATTTTATAATAACTATAAGTGTAGTATAATCTATAAAAATTGTGACACTATATTGTACACCTGTGACTTTGATAATATTGTACGGCAACTATACTTCAGCCTATCAATCCATCAATCAAATCAAATACCAGGCTGGTAATTCTGGACCTGAGGCACAGTTTCTGGCCTGTGACTATTCAGCTGCTTTCCCTTGGATAACTCACGTAGGTCTCCGAATTTCCATTTGAAGGTCCAAAATTAAATTAGGTCCTGCCTGTGACCCCTATTGGCAAAATGTCAACAGCACACTGCACACGTTAGAACCAAGGACTGAAATTCTCAGTGACTTGCCCCTGAGCAGGTGAATAAGACTGTCATCAAAGAGCTGGGAGTCTAAGAGCAGAAGAAAATTTAAAAGCTTAATAAATTTTCCGATTCTGTTGCAATCTTTATAATGAGGATACCAAAACAGCTTGTCTTACTTCCTAGACAGTGACACGTTGGACATGGCAGTGTCTCCTTCTCAGGATAAGTTTTTGAGTTTAAAGACACAGTTGAAAAGTGGCTTCAAACTGAGAGCAAATAAAGGCTCAAGGTAAAAACTGAAGAAAGAAAGAAATTAATTAACAATTTAGAGTCAACTTTTGTAAGTATTTGTCTAAACCTTCCATAGTTATATCTTCATATTTCTACCATAGAGAACCTCCTGGGTTGTATGGTTTATTCAAGGCCCATTTTCTTAATATATTATGATTCATAGTCTTAAATTAAGATTCATGGATGTGTCCCTTTGGAGTTTAGAGAGACAGTTTTTATGTTCATCCAACTAACAAGTTCAACCAGCTAATTACACTGCTCAGCTGCAAACAATATGGAGTATTTTTATTAATATTTCCTTTCAAAATTAAAATATCTTTATGGGACATAGCTTCCTTAGTATATTTTCGGTTTCTTGAAAAAAACAGAAGTAGTTTTTAACTCATCTTGGATCCCTCAAAGCACCAAGACATTTTTTTTTCACAGAGCAAGTGCTCAAAACATATATTGAATGAATGAAGGTACATGAGAGAGAAAGGTGGTAGTAACTTACCAATATCAAGAAGAGTTTTCCAAAATGCAATTGGTAGACTGTTTACATCATTCACTCTTTTGGGACTTTGTTTAAACTCACTGTATTGGGCTCCACTTCAAACCTATTGAATCTCCCATATTTTCATAAGCTCACCAAGAGATTCTGGGCATGAAAAGTTTGAGAACCACTGCCCAAGAGGAACGTCAATTCCTCGCCCTTTTCCATTTCTAGTAACTATCAGGGCCATGAAGGATAGTTTCTATTTTGAAATTTCTTGAGACCTAATCTTTCCTTTTGCTTCTTAGTTTGTTTTGTTTAGAATCCATTCTGAATCCCAAGACTGCATATTTGTCCTAATTTGACAGTAGGGATCTTATTGTAGAGGTATGGGGTAAGGGGACCACAACTAAAAATGACTACAGTGTACTGAGTACTTGAAAAATGCCAGGTTTTCTTTTAAGCATGTTTTATATAGATTTATTTAATACTCTTATTGGTTCCTATTGATTAGGTGTTCTTATTAGGTCCATTTTACAGATAAGAAAACTGATACACCTAAACAAATTAGTAATCTCCCTATGGTCACACAGTTAGTAAATGGTAGAGCTTGGGTTCAAACCCAGGCAATGTGGTTCTAAAGTCTGCACACTTAGCCACTAGGCTAAACTGCTTGACAAGAACAAATGATAAAGAACGAGGTTCTAAGGAGTTCAAAGAAAGAGATGATTGTATTGCCATAAAAAGAAGACTTCCAACTGAGAAAATATGAATGCTGTGTGTCTCTGACTCTCAGTAATTAAAGCCATTGTGAAGATATAATTTGATAGTCTTTTCCTGAACAATAGTAGCTTAGCTACAAGCTTCCCTGGTGGCACAATGGGTAAAGAATTTGCCTACAATGCAGGAAACCTGGGTTGGGAAGATCCCTTGGAGAAGGAAACTGCAATCCACTCCAGCATGCTTGCCTGGGAAATCCCACAGACAGAGCAGCCTGGCAGGCTACAGTCTATGGAGTTGCAAGAGTCGGACACAACTTAGTGACTGAACAACAACAACAACAGAAGTTTAGCTGCTCTCAAACCCACTACACCCCAGCCAGAGATGTCATTCTCGGAGCTGGTGGCTCTGCTTGATCTTAGTATGAGCTGTCACCCAGGAGACCTGCGTTCTCAGTGTGGGGGAAGTCTCAGAGTTATAGGGAAGTTTAGATAATGGAGTAGATATCCAAGTGGAACTGAAGATTCCATATAGGGCATAAATAAAAATATAAATTTAAGGGAGCATAAATTAACATATTCTTTGTGGACACACTAGAAAATGGAAGCAAGGAATTTCTTACATGCCTTGATGCCAGCCCAGGATATATGAGACTTCTCAGAATCAAAGGAATATGGAAGTACAGACTCCAGACCAAGTCATTCTCACCAGCCTGAAGTCATTGTCTTAGAAAATCTGGTTTCCTTGGGGTTGGGAAAAGTCACTCCCTTAGGTTTAGAATAATTGTACAGTCAGAGTAGGTGATGACCAGCACTTTACATTTGTGTGTGTTAGTCACTGAGTCATGTCTGACTCTTTGCAACCCCACGGACTGTAGCCTGCTAAGATTCTCTGTCCATGGGTTTCTCCAGGAAAGAATACTGGAGTGGATTGCCATTCCCTTCTCCAGAGGATCTTCCTGAACCAGGGGTTGAACCCAAGTCTCCTGTACTGCAGGCAGATTCTTTACCATTTGAGCTACAGGGAAGCCTACTTCACACTTCAGTCCTTTTGGAAGAGGAAGGATGTGGTCCATTCACTTTCTTTGCAGATTAAGACAAGGCAGAGCTAGTTGTGACACCAAGTTGTCATCAACAAGAGGAATATAATGTTAGATATGTCTTTCTGAGACAGCTTCCTAATGCTCTGCTTGTTCCCCAAAAGACATGAGGACCATTATCTTTGTAGTCAGGGGAACAGGTTAGTTTAAAAGGAAGCTAAGACCCAGAACTATCTGTGTTAGTGAGATGGACACACACGTCAAGTGTTTATCAAGCACATTCTGAATGCCCGCTACATGCTGGGCATAATGCTAGTCTCTCATGGGAGAATTTCCTGCAGGTCATAGGGAAGGGTATGTCATACGGCAGAGTCATGGGAATAAGACAGATCCTAGTCACTAGATCTGGTGAACAAACTCAGGGAAAAAACAAAGTATATCATTCTTCCGAGGGATCACCTTGAACATTGATTAAAATCCCATGATAAGGTTAAGAAAAGAATAAAAGGATTTTTCTCTCCCTCAACAAAGTAGGATAACTTTTCAAAGCAAATCCTAAACATAAAATTGACAAAAGTAAAAGATCTCTCAAAAAATATGCAACAAAAGTAGCTTTCAGCAGGAATATCATCACATACATAAAATGAAATGTTCAGTTATTCACTATCAAGAAAGTTCAAAGCCCTTCAAGTGAACTTGTTTGAACTGTTTAACAGCAAAATAAATATGATGGTTGGTGTGGTTCAGGAACCTGTCCAAGTCCAGTTGCATTAAACTTTCATAGCACCAATACTGAACAGCCCCCTCCTTGTTGCATCAACAGCAGTGCATGGGATCATCTCCAGAATGCATGGCAACCAACATGTTATACAAACACATTTGCTTCTTGAGCTAGACTCTTGTCATTTTCCAGGAAATACAAACTAAGCAAACAAAAAAGGGATTTGCCTGTTACAACTCAAAGCTCTACTACTTGAAATATATTACATGGACTTGAGGGGTGAGAATTTATCTCATGAATAGTGAGGATACTTTGCAAAAGCATGAACATCATTTTCAGGCTCAAATGGCAGAGAAGAGGCTAAAATGCAAGTTTTCTGACTTTTAAACCAGTATATTTTCCATTCCACAGGATGCCTCTCAGTTCAATTTACCGTATCACTGAAGCCTGGAATAGAGTTACTGAATATCCACCAACATTTTTCCTTTCTTTTTAATATTTAAGATGTGGCCAATAGGTCATATAGATTTGAGTGCACACCTCTGCCATTAACTTGCTGTACTAAACAAGTCACCTAACTTCACGCAAGTCCATTTTTCTAGCCTACAACTATATCAACTAAATTGAAGGGGTTTTGAAAGAATTGGAAGAAGATTCTACCAAGCTATAAATACCATGTAAGTATGTTTGTATTAATAACAATAATCTCCCTGAAGTTGAGGATTATATAAACACTTGTTCAATTTAAGTACCTTGCATACAGCAGTAAGAGTAATTGAACATTATTAAACACTTGCTATGTGTCAGGCACTGTTCTAAATACTTTACTCATATAAACTGATGGACTCTTTACCACAAGCCTATGAAGGAGTTCTTTTACTTCTCATTCTGCATGTATAATATCTGAGGCTCAGAGAGGTAAATGGAGGAACTGAGATTCCAGGCCCAGAACCTCTATTGATGACCTCTCATGCACAACATGTTCGATCTAATGTACAGCACTGGACCAGTGACCAGCAAACCCGCTCTATTCTACTTTAGGGACGTCCTGGCCGGAGCCTAGAACCGAACACATGCTTAATAAAACACTTGCTGAACTCACTTGAGCAATATGGTCTTTCACAAGTCTGTGTCTCCTGCTTTAGCCACCTACCTCAGTGACCTGTGTGAGTCTCAAAGAGAAAACGCATTTCATACAAGTGTTAAGAGGCTACCTGATGGCTCAGCAGGTAAAGAATCTGCCTGCAATGCAGGAAACACAGGAGATGGAGGTTTGATCCCTGGGTCAGGAAGACCCCCTGGAGGAGGCAATAGCAACCCACTCCAGTATTCTTGCCTGAAAAAGTCCATGAACAGAGGAGCCTGGTGGACTACAGTCCAAAGAATTGCAAAGAGTTGGACACAATTAATCGACTATACATGCAAGATGCTACTAGCAATATTCATTAAGAAATGATAGCCTTGCCTAGATAACTAGACTGGTCTGCTCCATTATTTTCTTCTTGGTCTAACCCAGTATGTCATGAATTAGGTTTAGACATCAGAGCAGAAGCTGCTGACTATGTGCCCATGTAGGGAAGAGTCAGGAGACCTTGGAAGACTTTCACAAGACCAAGGATGCTGTAGCCCATCCACATTCCATCATGGAACGTGCAAGGCCCAAGGGATGGCTTGACTGCCAGATCACTTCCCGCGCTATATCCTGAGGCCTCCACATTTTTGGCCACTCATCCCGGCAGGCCCTCCCCGCTACAGGTGGTCTGGCTGAGCACTTTTAAGACGTGAAATAATGCAAGCCTGAGACATGACTATTACCACTTATCATGGGTTGAATATTATCCCTCCCAAATTAATGTCTATCCAAAACTTCAGAATATTAGTTTATTTGGAAAAAGGGTCTTACAGATATAACTAGTTAAGGATCTTGAGATAAAATACTAGATTTTGGAATCCAATGATTGAGGTCCTTATAAAAGAAAGGAAAGGGAGATTCAGACCCAGAGACAAAGAAACAGAAATGAAGGCCATGACTCACCAAGGATGGTAGGAGCTACCAGATGCTGGAAGAATCAAGAAAGAATGACTCCCTAGAGTCTTAGGAATGAGGGTGACCCTACCAACACTTCAGTGTCAGACCTCAGGCCTTCAGAACTGTGAGGGAATATACTTAAGTCTTCTTATGCAATTCAGTTTATGATAATTTCTTAGAATAGCCCTAGAGAACTAATCCACCACTCTTACTGCTTATTCCATAAAGAATTAGAAAAGGTGTTTCAATGGGTTTAGAATTTACTGAAGAATCACATTCTAAATCTAGAACTAAATTAAAAATTTTATAAATTGCACTCTATACGGGGAGAAAATTCTACTAATCACATTCCACATGGAAAAAACAAAGTCATTACCGGGCAACATTTATTTTCACTCTTGATGGTTCAATAATGAGAACAAAATCTAGTTAAGAGTTGAGGGACTTTTCTCCCCTGTGTAGCATACTTCCCTGTAATTATAAAACAGCATGCTATTAAAAGACACAGTCTATTTAAAAAAAAAAAAAGAACTTAAAGGAAATATATTAGAAAAGATGAATTTCAAAAATATAATAAAATACTGTCATATTTCTGCCATCAAACAACCATTTCCAGAAATATTTTCATTACTCTCAGTTACTACTGATCTATCTAGCCCAGTTTTGCATTTATTACATGGTAAAGTTTATTTAAAATATTCATTAATCCATATTTTTCCACAACCTAAATAACTAGGGACCATCAAAGATGATATTTTAAAACATATTTTTAACTGGGCACATTTATACATTTTTGACTATTTTGTCCTAGATTATTACCCAAAGAATAACACAGAAGAGACCCTCAAATTTTAACTTAGTAGGAAAAAAAAAAACCTGTAAAAATTTAATGCTTTTCAATCAAAGGTAGTGCTCCCAGCATGGTGCTCACTATCCGTGTGCAGCTGTGACTGAAAAAACTCAAGGTGTGATTAAACAGTCTTTTTCATATAATCCTCCCTTAAAGGTTTTTTAATTGGAACGCGGCCATCATTAACAGAGCCTGTTCACCAGAAGTCTTTGCTCCAAGTGACGAAAGGAGCCACCCAACTTCTGACTCCTTCATGCCAGGCTGATGCCTGCTACTGCCACCTCTCAACAGGGCACTGCTCCATGACACGTCAGTTTTAATAAAGCAAATAACATGATGATAGCTGTGCTTATGAGCCTTTGACATCCAGTGGCTTCAGAAGGACCTTATTTTTTCACAGCACAAACAAGAAGCACTGGGGCAGGTCTTCCTGGATGGAAAACTCTCCTATGTACACATGTCCCGCTCTCTGCATCTCCACGCCGCCCTCCTTTCCAGTTTCCTGAGATCCCTCAGCTGTAGGGCTATTTTCTGGTGTCCTGGCCCAGGAACTTGAGGACCATTGAAATCTTTCTTCCATATGTTCCCTGCCTCTAGTTTGTCACCAAATCCTTTCACTTCTTGACTGAAGCCACCCCCTTTCATGTCATGGTTCCAGCTTCTGTCTCCTGAGCCTGCTCAAGGACACCCTTGGGCACACACACCTCCCCTCTGAGATCCCTTCCACAGTCTCCGTCCAGGCATATGTGCCTAAAACATTACTCGCTTCACGGCATTTCTTTGCTTAATATTTTGTTATGGTTCCCAACTGTCCACTAGATCAAAGTGCTAATCCCATAATGGGTTTTCAAACTCTTCTGTAATGTAATTCAATGTATCTCTCAGTCTGGCTTGTTCTTGTAAACTCCAGGACAGTAGTGGGCCTTTCTAACTGGGGGAAGCATGATGACCCTTTCAGCCTGCCCCCAGTTCTTCTTGGATTTTAAGCACAGAATGTCCTCCCTCTTCCCCACTGTTGTGTCAAAACAACAAGCAAAAAAAAAACCCTCTACTAATTCTTAAAGATCCTGCTCAGTCTTACTTCCTCAGGGAGTCTTCTCACACTACTTTACTCCACATAATAATATTCCACCTCTGAAATACTTAACTCTCAAAGTCCTTAATTACATGTAACTGCCTGTCCTTCCATCTTTCTCGGTCCCTCATTCTCACTAAACTGGCTCAGAGACCTTGCTGGGATCTGTGGGCTTTATCCTCTCGTTATCTTCCCAGTCTACCTGCCCTTTCTCAACTTGATGCTGTCCCTACTTAGCTTATACAGTATGACAGTCTCATCAGTTCAATCGATAGTCCCATCTCCTCTTGACCCTCTGCCTTGCCAACTCCCACACAAGATTAATATGTCATTCCATTTCTTTGGTTTCTTTTCAGTAGCTACGGGTACAAATTTGATGACAATGTATATCAGCTCCTTTAAATTTTCTATATGCATTTATGACTACTTAGTAATTCTCCCCCATTCTTACACAGCTGCCTTTTCCTTTCCTTTACAGATTTTATTAAGCCCTATTCTTTTCATTCTTAGAAAATGGCCATTATAAGGTACCGTCATGCGCGGTTTCACGATCCCCATGCTCCAACGTGCCTATGCTCCTTTCCAGTCTTCCAGGAAGAGCATTCCTACTCTATGAGGCTCTTGTTCCCTTCCTCTTCCATCTTTTTTGAATTCTTGTCCAAGCATTGTTCTCCCTCTCCTGGCATCTCTTATCAACTTGTATAATATGCTCAAACCACCCCCATGTTTTCAAATACCCCTTTTTAAAGCTTTGTCTCCTTCTGGATTTGACAAGTAAACTTTTTAAAGACGACACTGGCTGTGCTCACTTTTCCAGTCCAGATTCTGAACCTGAGCGACCTGATGCCTAGCCTCACTGCTTCATGGAAAATGCTCTCCAAAATGTATAAGCGTACATTAGAATACTATTCAACCACTAAAAGGAAGGAAAGCCTGCCATTTGTGATAACAGGGATGGACCTTCAAGACATGATATGAAGTGAAATAAGTCAGACAGAGAAAGACAAACACTGTATTATCTCACTCATGTGTGGAATCTAAAAACAAACACACACACAGAAACAGAGATTAGACTTGTGGTTACCAGAGTTATGAGCAGTGAGGGAATTGAGTGACGGTGGTCCAAAAGGTACCAGCTTTGAGTTATGAATAAGTACTGGGGATGTAACATACGACACGATGACTATAGTTAACTCTGCTGTGGGGTATATTTAAAAGTTGCTGGGAGAGTAAATCCTAAAAGTTCCTACCATAAGGGAAAAACGTCTTGTATCTATATAAGGTGATGTATGTTAACTAAACTTATTGTGATAATTATTTTACAATACATGTAAGTCAGGTCATTATGCTGTATACCCTAAACTTATATGGTGCTATAGGTCAACTATATTGCAATAAAACAGAAAAAAAAAATGTTCCTGGTCACCTCCCTCCTAACTATTAAATCCAATGGCCTCATTTTCATTCTATAGCACCCACAGGTGTTTACCTAAATAACTGTCTCAAAATAATTGTCTTCTTTGCTTTCATGACATTCCTCCATATTTCCTTCTACCTTCATGATTCCTCCTGAGAACTTTTTATTGATTTCTCTTCCCTGGCCTAGTCTTTTTTTTTTTTTTTTCCACATGCAGCCCTGTCCTTTATGATATTGTTGTTACAAATTTTTACATCTACATATATTACAATCCCCATAGTACAATATTATAATTTTTTCATTAGGTAGTTATTTTCTTCTTTTTGTTGTGGTAAAAAGCAGATATAAAATTTATCATCTTATCTGTTTTTAAGTGTATAGTTCAGTAGTGTTACATATATGCAATCAGTTGTTTTTTCAAGGAATTAATAGACGGAAAATACCATCTTTTAAAATTATCCACATATTTACCTTTTCCTTTTCATTTCTCCTTGTATATAGATTTCCATCTGATGTAGTTTCTCTTCTTCCAGAGTACTTCCATTGGCATGAAGCGTATCTGTTTGAAGACAAATCCTCAAATTTTGTTCGTATGAAAATTTTTTAGTTATCTTTAATTTTGAAGAATACATTACCTAGCCATAGAATTCTAGGTTGATAATTTTAAATATGGGTCTTTAACAAGTGTTTTTTCCTAGTTTCTATTCCCTCCTACTACCAATTTTCTCTAACAGTAATTTCTTCAATTCCCATGGTCTTATCTGATTCCTTGATACTAATGACTCCCAAAGTTTACTTCCACCCTCGGTCTAAGCTTTAGACACGTATTTCCAACAGTCACCAACTGCTGCTGACACCCCAAATAACCTGGGCAAAGGTGGACTCATTGTCTTTACTCCTAGTCCTTCTTCTATGTCTTTTACACTTGTTACTGCTGTGTTTAATTGATCCGTTGTGTCCAACTCTCTACGGCCCCATGGACTGTATGTAGCCCACCAGGCTCCTCTGTCCATGGAATTTTTTAGGCAAGAATACTGCAACAGTTGCCACTTCCTTCTCCAGGGCTTCCCAACCCAGAGATCGAACTAGCATCTCCTGGACTGCAGGCAGATTCTTTACAGCTGAGCCACCAGGGAAGACAAACTGTCAATAGCACTGGTAGGTTGCCAGCTATATTCTGAGCGCTAAAACAAAGATAACTGACAAGTCTATATTCTTAAAGAACTTATGGTTCCTCTCTATAGCCTGGAGTATAAAGCAGGGTGATGAGAAAAAAATACATTTCAATGCCACCTACTTAATAGTTAGAACCTACTGCAATTGACTAAAATCCTTCTTGTTTTTACCATTTCAGTGTATGTAATTGTAGATTCAGTAATAACTTGTAGTAGTAACACTGAGATTAATAACAGTGATGGGGAAATGGTTCCTGGAAATCATCTGAATTTCAGAATTTGCATTTGTGAGGAAATACTCCAGTGATGCATTTTATTAAATTATGAAACATAAAAATGATAATATGACTGCACATGTAACTATAGTCTTTGGCTATGTCCTATAAAGTATATTCAAAATATTTGGGGAATTTGGGGAAAGTCACTTTTCAGTGACTTATTCATGTATTTCCACATTTTAAAAACTATAGTCAGAGTTCCCTCATTTGTCCTATTACTTATTAGTTAGCACATGATTTAGAGTGCCTGAATGGTACTCCTCCCAATAGTAGTCATGCTTTCTAGTTTTCTCAATTAGTATTTATATTTTTGCCTTTATTTACTACTGTAGTATTATCTGATGCTATACTCGATTATGTATGTTTGACTCCATTGAAGATACTTATTCAACCAAATGATAGAATATTCAGAATGCACTGTGCTGAATACTGTGGGTGAGTAAAGGATATATCAAACTTTAGTCCTACCCTTAGGAGTTCTTTAAGAAGGTTTCAGATACAATTTTAGCAAGTTTAGAGGAGAGACATTATATTTCTAGCTATGGAAAATCAGGGAAGGTATATATAAAATAGATAATCATAGTTATTTAAATGTAATTGGAAATTCCCAGCTACTGGACCCCAGCAATATCTAGAAGCCTTAGAGGAGGCTCCTGAGTTGCTCTGTCGCCTCCCTTCAGTGAAGTCCAGAGTTTCTCTATGGGGATGGAATGTACCCTGACTGTGCATGCTCTTGGCTCTTTCCTTGCTAACCCTGTTCTGGCTCTGTCAGGTGGGTTCCTAGCTCCTGCATAAAGGGATTTCTGCTCATGATAAATGTGGGTCATCTTGCTTTAATGGTGTCATTCTTGTGACTTTAGACATTCAAGTAGGCTTATGCACTTGGACATGGTAAGCCTGCACTAGATGTTTGCAGATTGAGTGCTGAAGGAATGGCTGATGAGTGAGAATGAGTGAATGACCAGCAGACAGGAAACAAAATCAACCCAAGAAGATCAACTGCGTCCTGATTTCAGTATCGAATGTAAATTACCTAAGAGGACTCAGCCTTACTTTCTGAATGCCATTATAGGTGTTTGATAAATGTTTGTTGTACCTGGTGTTCCTTAAAAACCTCAATGTGTGCATTCATATTATAGCATTTGCATTGTTAGGGAAAACTCAGTCTCCTTGTAAAAGGGATAATCCTGTTTCACTACTGGATAAATAGATCATTATTCAGTGTTTCCAACAGCTTTCCTAGAAATGACCCCTTTGGGGTTCAAAAATGGAACAAAAGTGATTAGATTTTATAAATGTTATGACACTTCTTATTACATATAGTATTCAATAAAAAGAAAATCCCACAAGACCGTTCTGTTTGTCCCATGGGTCTAATACCATAAAATTTCATTCTTACAGCATCTACATTTTGCCATTTGTTTGTCAAAAATGGGGTGGAGGTAAAAGTATTCTTTTTGCCAGTTTATGTGATGCCATAAAGCAGCATTTTTCATTTTTCAACACTTATTAGCTCAGCTCCCCAGCTGTGCAGCACCACGCCCTGGTGTGAAATTGAGAGCGAGAACTCTGACAAGTTTATATTGGCCTAAATTTATAACTTTTCTTTTAGATGGGGGAAGGGTTGTGTGTGTGTTTTTAAAAGAACATTATAATTGTGTGATTTTGTATCACAAAACTTCTATTATGTGGAGTAAATAGCTTATGAGAATGATTTTCAGGATATCATGTTTGGCTCCCGTAAACAAATATAAACACCTATGTAAATAGAGAAAAAGTGAGGTAGGAAGTTAGTTAATTGGTTAATGAACTGATTGACCCGTTTAATCTGGGTGTTTTTATATCCTGCAAAATATATATATATAACCTAGTGCCTTGCATGACAAATATGCTAGAAATTGTGAGCCAGTAGAGAAAAATATAAGTTCAAACTGTACTTAAATAGTTGGATTTTACTGTGATTATTCCTATAATCACTTCAAAGCTATATTTTCCTTGTTTTTTGGAGAGAAATTTCAAAAGGAACAACTTTAAATTGATTTCACAGAAGGTTTGGTATGGTCAGCAGAAAATGGGTTAAAACAATTACTGTAGCATGATGTAGCACATTAAAATGAAATGATTGACGACAAGCTAAAAATTTTAAGATAAACAAACTTAATCCTTGGCTTTTTTTTTTTTTTTTTCCTGCTCTCACACACACCCTAACACGTGATGAACAAGGAGGAGATTCTTAAAGCATTTTTAAGATCCATCTTGAGTGAGACAGTACAAGTAAACTCAGATAAAGCTTTTTATATTTATGTTGTGTGAAAGGCTTAAAAATCAACACAAAATCAAGCTTTCAGTCTTCTATGAAATAATACTTTACACTGAGAGGTAGAGTAGAAGAGCCTTTACAAATCCTATACAAGGCTTGAAAAATATGATCATATTCTCCCAGCTATGATTGGTGGTGGCTGGAGTGGGGAGATCCATGCGTTAAGACTTGGACAATGCTCAAGCTGGCACTGATAGTGAATAAGAATGTTTATGTGCAGTCAATCAGAAGCAACTTTAATTGGCTTCATAGCTTAGTTTGCACATGTTTAATGCAAAATAACAATAGGAAATCTTCTAAGATAATTTTAAAAATCCAGGGTCTTCTTCAATGTAGTGAGTCCTTTTAATCCTAATCCTAATTTTATTCCAGGTGGAAAGCCAGCACACTGGACATTTCAACAAGCACTTATAAAAGTGACATTAACTTTTATGCCAAGTGAAAAGATTATTCTATGGAAATAAATGAGGCATCTTTAAGAGAACTCACTGAAACCCAAATTCCATCATTTAACATGGCTTCCTTGAGGTACAAGGAAACTGCAACAGCAGGCAAATGGGTCTAGGATGTGACCAGTTACATGGAGAAACCTGTTTTAGAGCAGAGGGAACTGCATCTGGAAAGAGGAAGAAATGGTTTTACATATGTCACTTGGAACTTTGAACAACAGAAGAAAATAAGAACAATCTCTCAAGTAAAAACCACATGGCCAAAAGTTATACCCCGGTCATCCCAACCAGCCTTTATACACAGACCATATTTTAACTTGGGAAGACACAAACGACAAGCTAACTTTTAGAAACATCTCAGATCAGAGCTGATTCTTCTTTCTAAATAAAGGAGTGACATGGTCATGTATGTAACAAGGTAGCTCTGGCAACATAGAAATAACTTAAAGGACACTGATTGGGTAGATTGAAAGAGGCTATAGGGAGAGACTCATTGGTCCTTTTTAATAGACTAGGGAGAGACAAAGACTACCTGAATTTAGGTAGTGATTTTCAGGATGGAGGTGAGGGTAGATTGGGAAATCATAATGGGTCAGGACTGGGTTACTCTCTGGAATTGGAGATGAGGTATAGGACATAATCTAAAAAATGACTGCCTGCCGGTGTTCTGGTGAGGTTATTCCCAGGTGGTGCTAGTGATAAAGAATCCACCTGCCCATGCAGGACACGCAAGAAACACAGGTTCGATCTCTGGGTTGCAAAGATCCCCTGGAGAAGGAAATGGCAACCCACCCAAGTATTCTTGCCTGGGAAATCTCATGGACAGTGGAGCTTGGCAGGCTACAGTCCATGGGGTCACAAGAGTAAGACAAAACAGCGACTAAACCATTACCACCTAACTTGGCTAAACTTTGGAAGAGAAGATTATATATACATATACATATACATATATATATATATATACACACACACACACGCACACATATATATATGTCATTATATACTATTATATTATAATAATATATATGTGTGTGTGTATATACATATATATATATTTAAAAGACTTTGATTTCATTTTGAGAAGTGGTGAATACTAATTTTAAATTAATGAGACACATGGATATGTGAGTAATCCCTGATTTTGTATCACTTAGTATGAGATTTTTTTCCTCTACTTGAGTTCAAATGACAGCCATCACAATGCAACTTCACTGGACTAGGCACAAAATAACCAAAAGGCTTAAATGAGCTTAAGTGAATCAACAGCAAAACAGCCAGGCCAGACAAAAACCTTCTTAGGGATAAATAAAGCACTTTTTTTCAAACAATGTAGGAGGTAGTCAAGACAGCTGAGCAGAGCAGCTTGGGCTGTAGCCATGTGGCATGTGGTGACATCTTTTGAGGACTGGATTTAGTCAACCACAGGTTAAGAAAGAAAATAATTATAAACAATGACAGCCTTAGAGAACAACAGCCATAGCCACAAATTAAAGTTCTCTCTTCAAAGGACTTCATTTTAAGATTCAGATCCCCAAATTATTGGCATGATTAGCATAACCCTTGAATATAAAGAGAAACCTTTTTTCTAACTTGTGACATGGACCACTATAGAAAAGCGGGGAAAAAATACGTTTCTTTACAGGACTTGGGTGTCTTTTCTTTCTTTCTTCTTTAGATCATGTGAATCTTTGAAATGAAATCCCTAGAGAGGCTTCTTGAATTGATCCTATTGAAAATGCCTTGGAGATCAGTGGGACACAGTTAAGAAATGGCTGCCATTAGGTACAAAGAGTCTGGCTGATGTTTTAATACCACACTCCCTGGTTTTCTTCTTTTCCTAACTCAGAAATGAACAAGCCCCTGAATGATGTGATGAGGGAAGCTTAGCGCTTTGCACAATGCACAGCTTATAAGAAAAACTGCATGTACCTTGTGTTTATGACCAGGGCCATGGGTCAAAATGAAAAATCACGACCTGTGTGAACTGAAGTAATCAAGACATTTCATTTGCAGTATGTCTTTATGTTTTCTGGAAGTTTGTTTTAAGACAAGGAATATATTTATTGATAGTTCAGTCTTTTTTCTGGTCTAACGAATGGCTTAAAGACAATGATGAGATTTGAGTCTGTGTGTGTGTGTGTTGAAGGAAACTCGGAATTTACTTTCTCTAGCCCCATTCTACCAAGTTTTCCCTGAATAAGCAACAAATTGGTGGTAGCTATTACCCCAAGTGGTTTCCAGATGTTAACCATGTGACTGAGCAGAAATGTTCTCTGACTAGAGAGGTAAGTGATGGGAATTGTTAGTATATGTGATGATTTTCATAACCATGAAGCACACTTTTTTGTCTATCAACTCCACCTGCATGATGTAAAAAACCTACATAAATGGGATACTTTTCGTGGAGAAGAGGAAGATTTAAATCTATATAGCATATGTGAATCTTTTTTTAAAACAGGAAATAAACAATGAAAGCTGGTTATTCCTTATCTTTTAAATTTTAGATTTAAAATTTTATGTTTGTGCTCTATAGAAAGGGATATACATTCTTACAGTCTATGTTATGACAAGCCTTTTTGATGTCTTTCATAGTCTAGTCAAAATTTGCTGCTAAATTGTTTTCAGCTAACGTTGAACACTGATGTGCTTTATATTTTTTTTGTTAAGAAAAATAAATAATTCACACTTTTGCAAGTGGAAGGTATGTACTTTTTTCTGGCTTTCATGAAATTATATTATTATTAGAAGCAAGTGCCAGCTAACTTTATGGGTGGCATTTCTCACAGAGAAGGAAGACATGAATCAATATTTTTATTAGAGTCAACCCACTTGTGTTCATAAACAGAATATTATTAATGTTTTTCCATTTAGACTTCCATGCTAGTAAGAAGAATATACAAATTGTTAGAAGAAAGAAATAAACTACCCGGATAAACAGTTTTTCAAAGACCATCACTGTTGCAAATTGAAGCAAGAAGTTGTGATTTTTGCCAGTGAAAGTTCCAAAAGCTAGTGTTCAGTGTTTTTAAAAATGGAAATTATTAAGTAGATTGCTTATTTCTCTCTTGTGCTTTTCCTAATGACACAGCTGTAGTGAATGATATTTGCGAACATCCTTTGTCTATTACACATTCTATAATAATTGCGTAAATATAAACTAATGGGGAGAATGGGAGAAAAACTTAAACAACAGTTCTATCCCCACATGTGCGGATGCGTGTGCACATGCCCACACGCGCGCGCACACACACACACACACACACAAATACACAACTGCAGCCTGCCTTCAAGTGAAGAATCATTGCACAGGTTTTAGCACAGTGGCAACATTAAATGGAAGCTCTTTATTTTTTGACTTAAAAATTACAGCCATTTATTAAGTCAGAAGTCTAGGCACAGCATGGCTCAGCTGGTTCTTTGCTCTATGATTCAAAAATCAAGGTTTTCTCAAGGTTTTGAGGATAAACCTACTTTGAAGCTCATTCGGGCTGTGGGGCAGAGTTCAGTTCCACGTGTTTGTAAGACTGAGTTTCCCAGTTTCTTGTCAGCTATTTTCACATTCTGGCGGCTGCCTGCATTCTCTGGCTTACAGTCCCCTGCCTCCAGCTTGAAAGCCAGCAACGGGGAGTCAAGTCATTCTCAAGGTTTGCATCATCCCTTCTGCATCATCCATCCACCGGGTCTTTTGCCTTCCTCATCTGTTTTCGAAGGCTCCGGTGATCACACAGCAACCAGGCTAGACAAGATCTTTATTTTCATTGGTATTTTAGGGCCATCATGGGGGAGTGGGAAGTGGGAGACAGGAAAGTAAATGGTCAAATGTGTAAATGTGGGGTTTGTGGTGGCCATGCGTACCAGAGGAGCAGGTAGGTGGGGCATTTGGGCTCCATAAGGATCAGACAAAGGAAGAGAAGATAGATTTGAGATTTGAAGAATGAATGAGCAAGTAAAGGAGGGGAGAGATATCCCTGGGTGAGAGATTAGAAGGGGAAAAGGGGAAGGGGCGCAGCGTGGGCACAGCACATCGGGAGAACTCTTCCTGTTCAACACGATGAAAAGAGTAGGACAGACTGGTTGTCTCCAGGAATAAACAGGGAAATAAATAGAGAGTGTTCCTGAAGAGTGTTTTGAAAACTCCTTTTGTAAAAGCAAACTTTATATTAGATGTAAAAGCACCTTTGAAAGAAAGAATTGTGAGGAATCTTTTTACTATCGAGGCACTGGGAAGAGAAAGATGGAAAAAACCCAATGTGTCTTCCAAAAGGTCAAAGAAATAGACACTCATTGAAATACAAATTATACCATATTTAATTTGTCTGATATATATAGACTTGAAGATGTATATCACGCTTTCTTAAAATGAAGCATTCCCATAAAAATGACCTCATTTCCTTGTTCTTGCTATGCTCAGATATGCAAGTATCATCTTCCAGAAAAAGAGTTTTCTAAATAGGGTAACTTGATCTCAAGAGTTTACAGGATAGTCCTTTGGATTGCAGAAAGAAGATATGAAAATTGCTTATATCTTATTTTTATCCCAAGCTTTCAGATTTCTACTTTTATTTATGTTGCATATGCATATACTGAAGTACTAAATAATACATTATATAACATACATAAATATAAGAGATATGCTAAAATCTTTTTAGTGATAGAGTACATATAATGAAAAAATTCTGGAGACAATCTCTATAGAAGTTAATCATGTTTCTCCTACCAATGAAGCTGGATGATATGGTAGCTAGCGCGAGGTGGACAGTGCTAAGGTTTAGCTGAGGAGTTAAGCAGAGGATTCTCATAAGCCCTGCTTGTTGGGAACAGGATGGATATTGTCAACATTAATCTCATAATTAAACACAGAAGAGCATGGAGCACCTGAGGTCCACACTTTTCTAGGGAGTCGTTTGGTGGATTCAGAAAACCCCCAAAGTGCACTGGGGTATGTTTGTCTCCCTTTCACTTGAGGTGGCCCATAACTTTAAGCTGAATCACAATCTCTTAAAAGAGACCATGACCATCCCCTCTCCAACATGACCATCAATTTAACAGCCTTGTCACAGGACAACGTCCTATCTTCACAGGCTGGTTGACCTGTGTGCTCCAATCACATATGCCACATTTTAAGCAACCACCCTTTCTGGATTATGGCTCATTCTTTTCCTTGTCCTTATGACCTAGTTCTTCCTTTCACTCAGGTTCATATCTTAGGTTTGCTTTATTCCTACTACAGAATTTCTTGACAAGGCATTTTGTGATTTTTCAAAAAGTTCTGCTTTCCAAGTGAAGCTGGAGACTGGTCTTTATTGTGATCCTGGCTTCGGCCTTGTCTGGCTGTCCACATTTCTGGCTCTTCCTGGCTACTGCCAATATGACCAACACCAGGTATATTTCTACTGGGTTGTTGAGTTTTACCCCTCCTTCATACTTTTTCTTCAAAATATAACTCAATTAAAAGTATAATTCAATTCCAACAAGTAATATTTAGGATTCCATTCTCAGGAAGATGAGTAAAATAGGTCTCGCAAGTAAAATAGGTCTTGCACCTAAGGAAATTATGGTTTAGCAGGTAACAGGGTTGGAGAAGGAAATGGCAACCCACTCCAGTGTTCTTGCCTGGAGAATCCCAGGGATGGGGGAGCCTGGTGGGCTGCCGTCTATGGGGTTGCACAGAGTCGGACACGACTTAAGCCACTTAGCAGCGGCAGGTAACAGGGCTGAGAGGAAAACTATTTAAATTTAGGTTTTGTACCTCAAACCAAATGCACCTTTCACCACACAACACTGACAATTTGGTTTAAATTAGTTGAAATTGTGTGTGGATTTGTAGATTTTCAACACTGTTTAATAAAAATGTATCTTTTCACATAAATTCTTATATTCTCTTAAACTCTGTGAAGGCAAATGAAACAAAATCATACAAATGAAAATACGTAATGAGTGCCAAATTAACTTTCTGAATAATCACTGCCTAAAACTCCTGTTTTGTCCCTTGCATCTATTTACCTAAATAATGACAGTAGCACATAACATAACATTTACCCTCTTACCCATTTTTAAGTGTACAGTTCAGAAGTGCCAAGTATAGTCACATTGCTGTGAAGTAAGTCTCCAGAGCTTTCTCATCTTTTAAATGTGAAATTCTATACACATTAAGGGTTCCCAGGTGGCGCTACTGGTAAAGAACCTGCCTGCCAATGCAGGAGACATAAGAACTGCAAGTTCCATCCCTGGGTTGGGAAGATCCCCTGGAGAAGGAAACGGCACCCCACACCAGTAATCTTGCCTGGAGAAGTCCATGGTCAGAGAGGCCTGGCAGGCTATGTCTGTGGGGTCACAAAGAGTCGGACACAACTGAAGCGACTTAGCACAGCACAGCATGCTTAAGCAGCAATGCTTCTTTTCTCACTTGCCCTGGCCCCTGGCAACCATCATTCTAATCTCTGTTTCTATGAATTTGACCACTCTAGGTACTTCATATGTGAAATCATAGAGTATGTGTCCCCTTGTAACTGGCTTATTTCACTCACCGTAATGTCCTCAAGGTCCTCTCATGTTATAGCATGTAACAGGATTTCTTTCCTTTTTAAGGCTGAGTAATATTCCATTGTATTATATACATTACTTTGTCTTCACTCATCTCTTGATGGACATTTGGGCTGCTTCCATCTCTTGACCATTTTGAATATTACTACTATAAACATAGGAGTACAACTATCTCTTCAAGACCCTGCTTTCAGTTTTTTTTTTTAATATATTTACTTGTATCCATTTTTAACCTATACAAAGAAAATTTTCCCTTAAAGGCTCACATTTTGCCAGCATTTTGTTAAAAAATTCTCTGAAAGTATAATTAGACAAAGGAATGGTATTTGCCTTTAGAATATGAATTAAAGAGGATTTTACAGTTTCTGTATATTCTAATAAAATATAGATATGACAATAGAAAATCCATTGTCATACTTTTACATAAATATTTTCCATTGATCAATGATAGAGATATATAGATAACTAGAAAGTAGTTCACTTCAGAATAAATTGCACTTACTTTATAAATTGCAAAGATGGATTGGTATGATCTGATTGTTTTTTTAAAAGATCCTTTAAACCCTCCTTTTCCTGGTTTTTAGAAACCATCAGGAAGAAAGTAGAGACTAAAGGTACTAAAATCAGCCACACAAGGAAGAAGGAAAATTATATTTGCTGATATTTCTGACACTACTCAACAAAAGTATGTGCAGTATAATAAAGAGTTTTGAGCCATAATATTAAAAGCATAATTAAATATATTTATAGAAGTGGCATGTGTCACAAATTTAAATTCCTTCATGATCATAGAATCACAGAACTTGAGAGCTTACCAAGCCCTACTCCTTGATTTCATAGTTGGAAAAATTGGTCCAAAGAGACTAAATGGCCTGTATAATGTTACATAGCTTGTTACTCCTGAAGTTGGAATATCACTTCAATATTCTGCTCATTGCATGCTATTATGATTACATCTATATTTCATCTGTTCTTAAATGAATGTGCAGGATATAAACGTTCAGACTGTATTAATAGGGAAATTGCTCTTTTTACTTTCCTTTTTTTTTTTCTCAAAAAATATACATGTATGGCATGCATCATCTTCCCCCCCAGCCCATGGGACAGTCTGAAGACTGAGCCTTCCCTGCCCTCAAGGGAGTAGTATCTGGCTAGGCATTGCTAATAACTCTTTCTCTGAAATTGAGGAGCCATCAGGATCTGTCATGCAAGAGTAAAGAATGGATGGGAGAGTCCACAGACATTATGAAGATCAATAGAGGGATTCCCAAGAGGAGTATAAGGACTTAGAGGAAGTTGACTAGGAGGTGTTTCCAGAAAGTAGCCTAGAAATACGGAAACTCATCACAGAAAGAGCTCAAAAGAGAGATGATCCCTTTCCTAAAGAAGAGTCATATGGCAATGCAGAGAACACTGTTCCAGTGTCCAGTCACATAGACTGACACCTAGCCTATGTTTGAGGCAGAAACTTCCACTGTCCTCACCCAAGGCCTAGACACTGCTTTGATGTGAATCACTCTGACTGTCAACAATACAGCAGGAGAGGTAAGTGCCCATACTCCAGGACTGTATTTAGTCCACATTTGAGTAAGTCATGTATCATCCCCACCATGCTGCCTCAGCCCAATAGACAATGCCCCCGCTGACCTCCTGGTCTGCAAAGACCCCATGTAGGTATGCCATGTATATCTAGCAGGAATAGTGGGGTAAAGTAGGAGGACTCCTCACATCTATATCCAGAAGCACTAAACTGAAAAAATTTAAGGTCCCTAGAATTGAGAAGATAACTATACTAAAGTTTATAATCTCATATAGCCATTCATTTAAAAGTTCAGTTTTATTGTTTAATAAGAATTCAAGACCTTTAAGTGTTTTCTAGTTTTTCTTTCATAAAACATAAGGAGAAAGTATAAAGGAATTTACTTTGCTAACTTACAAAATTTACAAAGTTACCTAATGTTGAGACATTCTGTCCACTATGTATCAGTTATATATGTGTGTGTGTGTGTGTGTGTGTGTGTGTGTGTGTGTATGTGTTTCTCTGTCCCTTGGAATAATGCAACAGATAAAAACCAACCAATGGAGAGGGTAAGATTTGATGCTCTAGAATGATGAAAGCAAATATAAAAACTGTCTTGTCTTCATGACTAAAGTGATTCCATTTAACTGTCATCATTTGAAACTACCAAATGGAAATACAAAAAACCTCAAATAGCCAAGCTATCTTGAGAAAGAAGAATGGAACTGGAGGAATCAACCTACCTGACTTCAGGCTCTACTACAAAGCCACAGTCATCAAGACAGTATGGCACTGGCACAAAGACAGAAATATAGATCAATGGAACAAAACAGAAAGCCCAGAGATAAATCCACGCACATATGGACACCTTATCTTTGACAAAGGAGGCAAGAACATACAATAGATTAAAGACAATCTCTTTAACAAGTGGTGCTGGGAAAAATGGTCAACCACTTGTAAAAGAATGAAACTAGAACACTTTCTAACACCATACACAAAAATAAACTCAAAATGGATTAAAGATCTCAACATAAGACCAGAAACTATAAAGAGGAGAACATAGGCAAAACACTCTCTGACATACATCACAGCAGGATCCTCTAAGACCCACCTCCCAGAATATTGGAAATAAAAGCAAAAATAAACAAATGGGACCTAATTAAACTTAAAAGCTTCTGCACAACAAAGGAAACTATTAGCAAGGTGAAAAGACAGCCTTCAGAATGGGAGAAAATAACAGCAAATGAAGCAACTGACAAACAATTATACTCAAAAATATACAAGCAACTCCTACAGCTCAACTCCAGAAAAATAAATGACCAAATCAAAAAATGGGCCAAAGAACTAAATAGACATTTCTCCAAAGAAGACATACAGATGGCTAACAAACACATGGAAAGACGCTCAACATCACTCATTATCAGAGAAATGCAAATCAAAACCACTATGAGGTACCATTTCACGCCAGTCAGAATGGCTGCGATCCAAAAGTCTACAAATAATAAATGCTGGAGAGGGTGTGGAGAAAAGGGAACCCTCTTACGCTGTTGGTGGGAATGCAAAGTAGTACAGCCACTATGGAGAACAGTGTGGAGATTCATTAAAAAACTGGAAATAAAACTACCTTATGATCCAGCAATCCCACTGCTGGGCATACACACTGAGGAAACCAGAAGGGAGACACATGTACCCCAATGTTCATCGCAGCACTGTTTATAATAGCCAGGACATGGAAGCAACCTAGATGTCCATCAGCAGATGAATGGATAAGAAAGCAGTGGTACATATACACAATGGAGTATTACTCAGCCATTAAAAAGAATACATTTGAATCAGTTCTAATGAGGTGGATGAAACTGGAGCCTATTATACAGAGTGAAGTAAGCCAGAAAGAAAAACACCAATACAGTATACTAATGCATATATATGGAATTTAGAAAGATGGTAACAGACAGCAAAAGAGACACTGATGTATAGAACAGTCTTATGGACTCTGTGGGAGAGGGAGAGGGTGCGAAGATTTGGGAGAATGGCATTGAAGCATGTATAATATCATGTATGAAACGAGTCGTCAGTCCAGGTTCCATGCACGATACTGGATGCTTGTGGCTGGTGCACTGGGACGACCCAGAGGGATGGTATGGGGAGGGAGAAGGCAGGAGGGTTCAGGATGAGGAACACATGTATACCTGTGGCGGATTCATTTCGATATTTGGCAAAACTAATACTGTAAAGTTTAAAAATAAAATAAAATTCAAAAAAAATGAAACTACCAAATATACTACTCTAAATGGCTAATTTTTCAATCTATTTTTTTAAAACTAATAAATATGTTCTTAAGGATTTCTAAATATATAGCAGCAAACTAAATTCCAACACTACCATTTATATCTTTAGATCCAAATTGGGCTTAAAACCCTGCAAAAAGGGAGGGTTGGTTATTGGTTTTTTGTTTTTACTTTGTTTTTGCTTTTATTTACCTGTTCGTCTGAGTTTAAACAATGAAGTTACCAAAAGGGTATCAGCAAAAGGCATATAGATTAGCTGAGAGGAAATGAGTAACAACAACAAAAAGAAGAGATCCACAAAGAGTAAAAGAGCGTATGAACAAAAATCTCCCAAGGATAACTCTTCCCCCAAGTTCAAAAGGGCAAAAGATCCACCATAAAAAGAAGCAAACAACCATCCTGAAACTTAATTACATTTCAAAGTCATGGATGAAAAGACCATGAAAGTTACAAAACAAAGTTACATGAAAGGCACAAAACATTATTTTTTTTCAATAGTTGCCTACCAGATGGCATTTCTAAATACAGTAATCTAAAACCTTCTGTTTGTTCTATAAATAAAGATGAAAGGAATAGCAACAATAGCTAAGCATTGAAATCACTGGAAACAAAGGGGTATTTTGATTAGGTTTGGAAAAATCTGGCTTATTCCAATAATGATCCTAAATCTGGGAAGGCTCAAGTTTTAGGTGAAACTCAGAATCCCAGCACATTCAGGTACCTGCTTAAACTAATGCTCCTTCAAGGTGAACTGATGCTCATTCAAGGTATACGAGCAAATCAGGAATTAAAACCAGGACATTTGGGGATATCTGAAGAAACACAGGAACTCCTAATTGATTAAGACTCTGAAGAGCTATAGTTTAATTCCCAGAAGCACTGTTTTTTTTTTTTTTTTCTAAAATAAAATAGTTGGAACATACACTGATTTTTGTGAACTCATGTATAAAATGTATGTAACAGTTAAAGTCCTGGACTTTGGAGTCAGGTCGGGAAGATCTTCTAGAGAAGGAAATGGCAACCCACTCTGTCCATGGGATCCTGGAGAATCCCATGGACAGAGGAGCCTGCTGGGCTACAGTCCATGGGGTCGCAAAGAGTTGGACACGACTGAGCGACTTCACTATCTATCTAGAACCAATATATGAATTCAGGCTCTACAAATGACTAGCAGTATGACCTTGAGCCAAGTTCTTTAGCCCTCTGAGCCTCACTGGCCAAAACAGATAGTAATAGTACGCAGTTTTGTTACCAACCAGGTTTTGTGGGCTCCTTAATCAACAGGAACTGATAAGAGGCTGGACAAAAAATTCAGACAAGGCTTTATTGGAGGCCCTGCTGCAGCAGAGGGGAGGAAGAACAAGCAACAGGTTTCCTTACTCCCTTGCTCACCTGGGGGTAGGGGGAGGGTGGGTGGAGGTGAACTAGCTCATTATATATGGAGAGGGTAGGGGTGTGCCCAGGGGTTGGGCTGGAGGCGTGGCTTAACTGGTTCGCCTACTGCTTTGATAGTGCTATGTGCAGGAAGCATATGCAGTCCCCTGCTTTAACTCCTAGCTCTTCATAAGTGGCAGTTGGTCTTTCCGTATCTTGTTTTCCATAATTTTCCCCAACTGCACATGCACACAGTTATTTTTAGTCCCTTATAGTTTCTTTGTATTAATATTTTGCTGCTGGAGGAGGTATCTATCCAGGTGCAAGCACTGCAGCAAAGGGTCCCAGGCTCCAGGTTCCAGCTTGTCACAGTTTTACAGGAATTTACTTATGATAGTGCTTCACGCTTAGTAAGTCCCAATGAATTTCAGGAGTTTATTACTATCATTAGCAACAATAATCATCATAATTATGTTTCTGATTTTTCTTGTCATTTCAAAAGCATGGGGGTAGGGCACAGCAAAGTTTTTCAGGCAGTAAATGGAGTTCTAAGAGTAGAGCTCAAAGCCTTACCTGGCATATATCCAGTGGTCTCTCCTATAACACCACCCTTTTCTCACCTGGCTCTTGAAAGTTATTCAGAATTCAAGTGGGGAAGGCAGTTCTAGAGACAGAAGCAATTTCTGAGAATTGGCTATCAGAGCTCTGTCCATCCCAGCCTGTCCTCCTTAATTACTTTGTTCTCAGTATTCTCTGCTGAAGATCTAGAGACTTGAGAAATGACTCAGCTTCTTTTTGATCTGCTTAACTAATGGCATTTAGGGCCATTCCCATGGACAGCATTGGTATAACACTGTGATAGCTTAGAGCTTACTTGGCATCTGATCCATGAAGATAAGCAGTTTAGTCAACTGGGAGTAACAAAATTACCTTGAGCAAATAAAAGTGGCAATTGCTTAAATATGGTGCAGTCCACAGTGAATGGAAGGCTAGTGTTTTAAGGGCACTGATGCTAAAGCTGAAACTCCAGTACTTCGGCCACCTCATGCGAAGAGTTGACTCATTGGAAAAGACTCTCATGCTGGGAGGGATTGGGGGCAGGAGGAGAAGGGGATGACAGAGGATGAGATGGCTGGATGGCATCACTGACTCGATGGACGTGAGTCTGAGTGAACTCCGGGAGTTGGTGAGGGACAGGGAGGCCTGGCGTGCTTCGATTCATGGGGTCGCAGAGTCGGACACGACTGAGCGACTGATTTGATCTGATCTGATCTGAAAAGTTCTACAGTTTCTTGTTGAATTTTACAGGAGGCAGGAGCCACCTGCCGGGGCTGCATACGAGTCTACTCAGTCATGTTTGACTGTGTGGGTCCTGGACCATAGCCCACCAGGATCGTCTGTCCATGGGATTTCCCAGGCAAGAATACTGGAGTGGGCTGCCATTTCCTACTTCAGGGGATCTTCCCAACACAGGGATTGAACCTACATCTCTTGAGTCTCCTGCATTGCAGGCAGATTCCTTACCCCTGGTACCTCCTGGGAAGCCCCTTCTGGGGGTGTAGCCATCAGTATTAAAAGATCTCTACTGTTAGGCCTTGATATAGAAAGCTTTTAAGCTTTTTTTTTTTTTTTTTTGGTATTTTAAAAACTGTGATAAAATCTACACAACAAAATGTTTACCATTTTTAAGTGATAAGTTTCAGTGTCATTAAATACAATACATTCACCATGTAGTATAACCATCACCACTATTTCCAGAAAATTTTCATCATTCCAAGCAAAAACTCTATCCATTAAACGATATCTTCTCATTCCCTGCTCCCCTGAGCCCTTGGTAACCACTACTCTACTCGTCTTGATGAATCTGCCTATTTCAGATACTCTCACAGGGCTTCCCAGGTGGCCCAGTGGTAAATCCTAACACCTATATGTCTCCAAATGAAAAAGCAACCTTGAGTTTTAGGACTGCAGTTGAAAAATCCTACAGCAAATAAGTATATTCACTAGCCTTACCAAAGGAGTCACCTGTATGACACCAGTCTTAGAAAATCCAAACCCTCAGTACAGCCTAACCGGCCTCAGACTTCACCCAGGGGCAGGGCTGCGCAACCCCGCTGCGCAAGCACGTCTCCAGGCGCGCCCCTTGCGCGCTTACGTGCGCGTGCCCGCAGGACGGCGTAGGGGCGGGGCCCGCGCAGCTCTGGTCCAGGCGGCAGTCATGGCGGCCCCGTCGGGCTCAGCACGCCTGCGACGCTGCATGGTTTCGCCGGCTGGGAGGCACAGCGCCTCGCTGATCTTTCTGCATGGCTCAGGTGGATTACAGTTTTCTGTCCAGGTTACTGCAGCATGGGAAATGCCCCCCTCTTCGGTTCCCCCAGTGTTGCCCTCGTGGAGGCACGCGTGACTTTGCCTCCTTGCTAACCCCCGCGGATACACCCAGGGGCTGGTAACCTGTCCGCAGCCGTATCCGCTTGTCTTCCTTTTTCTTGTCTTGCGGCCACTGCCCCGCGGTCCTCGCTTCTGGTCTTTGTGCCCCGTCACTTGGCCAGCCCTCAGTTCACATTCTCCATTGCAGCCCTTGGCCACACACATCCTTACCTTTCACCCCGCCTCTTCCCTTCCCCCAAGTTTAAACAGAGCAAGTTAGATACGTTTTCTCCTAGAGACAGATACATTATCTAGTACTTTTCAGTCAGCTATTAGTGATTTGAGTTTTGGCCGCAGTGGATTAGTACTCCTTTCTGTGAGGCATTGTGCCACTGCTTAAATGCACCCGCCCCCGCCCCCCGCCCATTTCGCCTTCCCCTTCCTTCCTTCTCCTCTTTACCCCTCTTGTCATTCAGCCCCCAAAATAAAGCGGAGCCCCAGGGGCAGGTTCTCCTTCCACTGCCTGCCTTTCATAAAGGTACTCAAATTCTGTATAGCGTTTCTTAAACTCACCGGTAGTTACTCCTGTCTTCCCCGCTTCCCTTCTTTCTCTTTCTCTTAAGAGATTGAAACTCTTGTTTCAATTTTTGCATCCCTAGTGCGGCCTCGGGTAAGTTTTGGGGGAATGTTTTTTAAAGAAATGAAACGCAGCCTGTGTCCTCAGGGGGCCCACCGAAAGGTAGAAACAATTCATTTAGTTTGACTCAGCAGTGGAGAGCCCAAGATGGCATGATTTACTGCCAAGTGAATTTTAAGGCGAAAGAAAAAATGGTTAGGCGTTATCAAACCTTTTGGAAGATGAAGAGCTTGTTAGGTTTGACAGAGGAATGGTCTTTGAGCCAAAATTGTGTAGGCTTAAAGAGGACAGTGATTGGATGGTGGAGGGGATTGCAAAGGTACAGGATGGAAACCTGGAATTACTCTCATTTTAAAAATGAGTCTTGGTAGATTAAATAGTTTGTCCAAGGTTACTTGGCTATTACTATCAGTGGTGGTAGAATTGGAATTTGAACCCAAATCTCTGAGTCCAAAATCAGTGCTCTGGAGAGGTAAAGTGAAAAAATTGTGATCTAGTGTATATCATTTTGGAAATAGAAAAGAAAAGGGCCAAGATATATTTCATACTTGACTGATGAAATATACTTAGAAGATGAGAGGCCTAAGATGACAGCGATGCCTATAACTCAGAGACTAATAGGATGTGGGGCTGCAAGGGTGTTTATAAACACCCAGAAATTCCCCAGTGCTACAGTCCTTTTAACAAATAAATTATTTCACAATATCTTTAGGAAAAACTCTTGAGACTTTTCTTTGTTTCCACCTGGACCACTGTGCTTAAAGTTACTTTCCTTACTCCTTTCAGGTTCAAATTACTGACATTTTTAAATTTGTGACTGTATGTATCTGAAACCCAGACTTATACCTGCTATTTTTTTTTCCCTTTGTACTTTCAACAAAGAGTTTATCCAAAGAATCCTGCCACTTACGCAAGTATAATGCAATTCCTATGTATTTTGTGCTCCAAGTTACTGGGAATATGATTTTACATTAGACAATGATATATGTGGTTGTGTTACAGTGTATGCTTGACTTCTGATTGATACAAATGTGGCAAACCAGTTTTAACAATTTCTATACTCTTAGAATCAGGTGCTGGCTTTTTAAGGATTGGCCTTTGTGAATGGATGGATCCATGCTCTTTTGTAGCATTTAGTTTTGCTTTTCAAGGTAGAAAAGTGTTTAGAGGCAGATTTTTTTTTTTTAATCTTAAAAACTTGAGGTTCTCTTATAGGATATGACAACCATAGAACATCATGTGGGAATGTGTTATATATAGCCAACTTAATTTGAGCATTTCCAGTTACTACAATACCAATACCTTCTTTTAAGATGATGAAAGCATGATAACTTAATTAACTTTATTCACTTCTCAGGTTAGATTAATTCACGCTGTTATATGCTTCACCTAATTTAATGTCTGTAGGCCCAAACCCTATATGACTTGCTTTCTCCCCCTATAGTAAGTCTTACTGAATTGACTGAGTTGGCTCTTACTGAAGTCACCAGTAACCTCTGTGTTGCTAAATATAATGGGGATTTTTCAAGTCATCCTTTTATTTGAACTGTCAGCAGCATTCAGCTTTCTTCTTGAAACCCTCCTGGTTCTTTCTGCTGCTGTTTGCTCTTTGTGGCTTATTTTGCACGTTCATTTTCCTCTCCCTGGCCATTGATGTTGACTTCCTCAAAATTCAGTCCTCGCTCCTCTTCTGTTATTCCCTCTACATTTTTCTCCCCGGGCTAAATTCCATGCAAGCCCACAGATTCTATTTTTATCTCCATTCATGTGAAACAAATATGTGTCTTCATTTTAGATCTCCTTTGAGCTCTAGACCTGTTTATCCAATTGCCTAATAGTCATGCATGCATGAGTTCATTCACTGAAGAAATACCTATTATGTGGTCACTGTGCAAAGCACTGTTCCTGATTCTGGGCATACAACAATGAACAAAACAACAGAAACCCTTGCTCTCAAGGGCCTTTCATTCTACTGGAAGAAGTATTAATGGTAAATGATAGTACATTCTTCGGAAAGAAAGAAACCAAGATTAGGAGAATGAGATGTATGATGGGATTACAGTTTTAAGTAAGGTGATCAGAGTAAATTTCACCGTATAGAAGATATTTTAGCTGCTAGACTTGAGTGAATCATGTGAATATTGGGTTAGACTGTACAGACAAGGGAAAGACCAGGAACAGTCAAGGAATGGCCATAAGGCTAGGATGCCTACAGTGATAGGAGCAGGAAAAGATACCTGAGGAGGATTCTGGCGGCAGATAGTGTGGGGCAGTGATCAGCAGACTTATGTAAAGGGTCAGGTAGTAACCATTTTAAGTTTTGTAGGTTGCACAAATTTTCCTTCACATATTTTTCTTTTTCTCTTCTGTTTTCTCCATTTTCTTTCTTTCTTTTCTTTTTTTTTTAATTCTTTAAAAAGCCTTAGCTCTCAGCCCTTAGGGACCTGGGTTTTGTCCTCCAGCTGGCTGTGGTTTGCTCAGCCCTTGGTACCTCATACTCGGCATCTACACACCTGCTGCTTCCTGTGTTTCCTTTCTGGCCAAACACTTCTGCTGTCCCCCTCGAAACCTGTCACGATTGACCCCTCGTAACTAATCTGTTTCCAGGTTCTGTTAATTTCACCGACTTCCCTGGTGGCTCAGTGGTAAAATCCACCTGCCAATGCAGGAGATGTTAATTCCATCTCTTTATTGTGTCTGGTATCTATTTACTCCATAGTCTAAGCAACTGTCATCTGAACAGCAGCCACCTGACGGATCCTTCCACATGTCTGTCCTCCTTCAGGCCTGTCTTCACACAGCTTGCAGAATAAGGATTCCAGAATAATCCTTAGAAGTGTGCCTCCTTTCTGCAAAAAATTACCATCTTGGCTTCTCCATGTTCTCACTGCTCTTCCTCTCATTTTCTGCCTTTCAGTTCTTCGATGCCATACTGCTCCTTCCTGTAAAGGGTTCAGCATCTGCCTTACTCTGTCTGAGCTGCTTTTCCTTCTGCACGTGACTCTCTACCATCCCATAGATCTCAGTTCCAGCCATTCCACAACTATCTACTGGATGCCTAGTTTGTGTCAGTCCGGTTCTAGGCATCAGATGAACAAATAACTCACGGGCTAAACACAAAATGAACCTTTCCTTGTGGAGCTTATATTCTAGTGAAGTTATCTCTGAATCTTGTTGGGGGTAATTCTGAATATAAGAAATCCTTGAAGCACCAAGTGTCTTTCTTTTGCAGTGGTTACATTTGCAGCCACTTTCTTTCACATTTCTGTATATGGTTATTTGACTGATGTCTGTTTCTCACAATAAACTATACACTCTGTGAGCGCAGGAACTCTTTCTCTCCATCACCTTTCTGTCACTGCCCCTCTAGCAGTAAGCATAGTGTCTCACACATTAATAGGTATTCAGTAGATATTTTTTAAATTGCTGTCTTAATGAATTGATTGATTACAATCTAAGAGTTGTTAACTTGAAATTTTTCTCTTTAAGACTACACAAAATGAACCTATAGTTTAATTTTTTTTATGGAAATACATGTATATCCATTCTTGCATGAGGCTTGGTTATTTTTCATCCATGGGATGTACGATCATTATTTTAGATTATGTAAACATATTGTCAAAATTAAATTTTCATTTCTTCAAGTTCAAAAATAAAAGTATGCTGAATACGTCTTTTGAAGAAATTTATTGTTTTAACGAAGAAAATTGTTTTAGACTGTTCCAATTACAAAAGTTTATAAGCACTTTAGGAATTTACTATTTTTAAGAATAAAATAAGAAATGACAGTGTTTAAAATCAGATATGTAAATTTTTTTTAGAAAAATCAATTTAATTTATTTATTCCTATTATATCCTGTAAACAGATGGGGAAACTTAAAAACTCAAGCTTAAAGAGGGCTTTAAAGTGATCAGTGGGTGGAGTCAGGAGTAAAATAATCAGAATTATTTCTAACTATTGATGCTTGGTCAGTCAGTCCACATTGATAAATTGGCTTCTGTACAGTTTATTTATGAAGAGTTTTTTTATTTCTTGTTCCAGCTTATGTGACCTGAAAGTTATAGACTGCTTTTAAATACACTGTTCTGTCAAAACACTGTGCTGGCAAAATGCTTTAACTTAATCTCGATTTTGTGATTCATCAGGTGATTCTGGACAAGGATTGAGAACGTGGATCAAGCAAGTTTTAAACCAAGATTTAACATTCCAGCACATAAAAGTTATCTATCCAACAGCTCCTCCAAGGTATGCAGTCATTTAAATCATTACTAAGTGTAACTCTGTGGCATTATACACACACACACACAGCAGCTGGATGTTTTTTCAGCTTAATTCTGTATTTATATTTTAAATTGAGGTCCTCTTTTTCCAGAACAATTTTTTAATTCATTCTTTATCTGAAATTAAAATGTAATTGGTGTCCTATATTTTAGCTACAATTCCACCTACTTGTTACCCCCAGGGTTTGACTCAATTAATTTGGGATGTGGCCACAACAGAAAGACTTTTTTTATATTTTAAAAGCTTCATTCTAGTATGAGCTCTAGTACACAGCCAAAAGTGAGATGTGATAGTCTAGCCATCATGAAAGCCTCATCCAGGACATTTGTGAAAATGTAAGACAAGCAGTCAATTCACTGTAGATATATAGAGCAGGTACTGGGAGAAACTGAAAATAAGGGGGAATGGGAAGGTGGTGATGTTGAGACAGGAAACCTAAAAGATTGATTGTACATACAGTGATTATGCAGTGTTTTATATGAGGCCTTTTTAATTTAGCACACTGGCACGATGTTTATGAAGTAGCATCAATTAGAAGGACTTTACAGAATTTGATATAATTAAGGATACTGTTCTAGTAATGTGTAACTATGGATATTTATATCAGTACTGATATTTTCACTGTGTAATGACTTAACTGCTGACATGAGTTTTTTAAAAGTATGTTTTGTTGCAGTAAATGACGTAAAAGTGTAGTTCCTACGAGTTTTCAGTTGTTCATTCTAGGACCTGACCAGTAATAGGATTAATCTAGAGTGAGCATGAGGTCAGTGACTTGCTGTCTGTAAAGCATCATGGACCACTTTTCACCAACAAGTCCCAAATTGAGGAAGCCTATAGTGCTACTAAGTTTGTAGTTTTTAGTTTGGATTCCACACCTTAGAAGGCTGTTTGACTGTATGTTATTAGAAGAATCTGATGTTTATAGTGTACTCTGCTGTTTCAAGGTCTCTGACTGATACTCCAAACAGTCTACTCTGTTTAGGCAGGGAGTTTGGGCACAGATTTATTGACCTTGCTTTTGTAGCATAATATGGCTTCATTTGGTAACACAAAGTAGCTGCTGCTTTACATCTATTGTAACACTTTTCTTAAGCTGCCCATAGAAAGTCCTGTGTCATCTCCTTTGTTTACTATCTTTTCAGATAGCATCAGGAGGCAGTGTTAGATGCATGCCTTTCTTAACTCTCTTTTTTAATGTAATTTGTACATGGTGAAAGTTAATTTTAATAAACTTTAAAACTGCAGCAAATTTTCAAGCTTTGACATTTTCCTGCACACTTTCTGACATTGTCCAAATTTTATAGTATTTATTTTCTCTCCTGTTTTGCCTTCCATCACCTGCAAACCTGTAAGTTTTTCTCGACTGTAGTATTTTGTTGACTAAGTTATTCTTACCAGAGTATGCTGAAAATATGATCTGGCTTTTTAAATCTTTCCATTGATGCCACCTAATTGGTATGCGGGGTTAAATGACCTGTTCACCACAGTTTTGTCCTAGAATGGATCTAGTCTCCCACCTTTGAAATGATGCTTCCTGTTATGTAACTTCACCCAAGCTAGATATTTATGGAAATGAGTAAGAATGAAATGTTGAAGCAGGTTTAGCTGTGTTGGCTCTGGTTCGGAATGCCAAACATATTTCCACAGAGGTTAGAGCAGTTTACACTGTTACCAGCAATGCTTGACAGTCCCATTCATTTCACATCCACATAAACAGTTTCCACTGTCAGTCTTTTTAACTTTAGCCAGTCTAGCAGCTGTGTAGTAGTATCTTCTGCTTTTCATTTGTAGTTCTCTAATGCTAATGCTACTGAGTATTATTTCTTATATTTATTGAGCATTTGTATATCCTCAAAAGAAACATCCACTCATATTGTTTGCCCATTTTTTTGTTTGTCTTTTATTTATTAATTTCTTAAAGCTTTTTTTAAAACACAGATTCAAACATCTTGTCTCTGTCTGGTTTGCGTTTTCACTCTCTTAATGACATCTTATGACCAGAAGTCCTAGTATGTTTTTTACAAGTAAAATTTACAGTGAAATGCAAATGCCTTAATCATACAGGTCAATCAGTTTTTATGAATATATGCTCTTGTTGAGTTGCTTCAATTACAGGAACGTTTCCATCACCCCAGTGCCTCCTTCCAATCCATTCCTACTGCACATAGGTTACCATTGTTCTGATTTCTATCACCGTAGGATAGTTTTGCCAGTTGCTGAATTTCAACTAAATGGGGATAATTTAACCTGCTGTGTCTGTCTTCTTTCACTCAACATAGTGTTTATGTGCCTATCAGTAGTTCATTTAAAAATTTTTGAGTAGATGTTATGTGTGAATATACATTTATTTATGCATTCTACTGTTGATAGACATCTGGATTATTTCCAGTTTTTAAAAACAATGATTATCATTGCTATAAGCTCTTTTGTGTAACATTTTGTGAACATATTTTAATGACTTCTTATCTAGAGTGTTCTGTTTCATTGGTCTGTTTATCTAGTTTTATGCCAATACAAAACTGTTTTGATTAATACAGCTTTATAGCAAAATGTTGAAATCAAGTGATATAAGTTCATTTTCAGCATTCTTTCATTCTAGGTTCTTTGCATTTATATGTAAATTTTAGAATCCACTTACCAATTTTACAGAACACCTGTTTGGATTTTTATTAGAATTGCATGTAATCCATAGCAGGTTTATTTACAGGAAATTAACATGGTATGTCACCATTTTAGATTTTTGTTCATTTCTATCAGCAGTGATATAGAATTTTCAGTAGAGAGATCTTTTGCTGAGTTTAGTCACAAATATTTCATGTTTTTTCATTGTATTGTAAATAGAATTTTTAAAAAGTTTAGACTTCTAATTTGATTGTTACAAGTACATAGAAACACCTTTTAAATTTTCTCTTATTAAAGTATAGTTGATTTACAGCGCTGTAACAGTCTCTGCTGTACAGCATGGTGACTCGGTTATATACATAAATACATTCTTTTTCTATAATTTTTTCCATTCTGGTTTATCACATGATATTGAATACAGTTCTGTGTACTCTACATAAGAAACACATTTTTGGATCTTACTCTTATATCTTGCTGTCTTCCTAAATTCACTTATTTCTAGTAGTTATCTAGTAGATTCTTTATGTTTTTTGTGTAAACGTTAATACTGTCTGTAAATAAAGGCAGTGTTCCTTTTTCCTTCCCAATCTTCCTTTTACTTTATTGTCTTCTTGCTTTATTGTGCTTATTTGAACGTCTGGATAAAGTGTTTAATAGAATCAAGGAATGCCTTCTTGTGTAGTCTTAGAAGGGAAGAATTCAGTATTTCACCGTTAAGTATGATGTTGTTACAGGTTTTTTTCTGCACACCTTTTATTAAGGAAATTTATTTCTTTGCCTAATTAGCTGAGTTTTTTTTTCTTAATTGGTTAAATCATTTTTCTGTATTTTTTGAGATAATCATGGTTTTTATCTTTCGTTACATTGGTGGACATTCAAATGTTAAACCAACCTTTCATTCCTGGCTTAAACTCCACTTGGTTATAATGTATTATTTGTTTTATGTATAGCTGAATTTGATTTGCTAGGATTTTGTTGAGAAATTTTAATCTGCATTCATGAGGGCTGTTGATCTGTAGTTTTCTCTTATAAAGTTTTTTTATCTAGATTATACTGTCTCTTTTTATTTTATTTATTTTTTGGCCATGCCATATAACTTGCAGGATCTTAGTTTCCCAACCAGAGATTAAACCCAGGCTCTCGACAGTGAAAGCACTGAGTCCTAACGGCTGGACTGCCAGGGAATTCCCTGCTGCTGCTGCTAAGTCACTTCAGTCGTGTCCGACTCTGTGCGACCCCATAGACGGCAGCCCACCAGGCTCCCCTGTCCCTGGGATTCTCCAGGCAAGAACACTGGAGTGGGTTGCCATTTCCTCCTCCAATGCATGAAAGTTTTCCCTAGATCCCTTAAAATGTGTTAGAAAATGTTACCTTCCCGTTTTCTGAGTTTGTATTATTTTTTTCCTTCAGTGTTCAGTAAAATTCACTAGTGAAATTATTTGGACATGAAGTTTTCTTCTGTGAAGGTTTTGATAATAAATTCAGTTTCTTTCATATAATGAGAATATTCAGATTTTCTGTTTCTTTCTGTATCAGTTTTGATCATTTGTGTTTCTCATAGAGTTTGTATCTTTTATCTAATTTACCAGATTCATTGATATAAAGTTGTTCATGATATTCTCTTTTAATGCCTTTAGGATTTATGCTGATATTTTTTAATTTCATTACCAATATCAATAATTTATATCTTTTTTCTTGCTTTATCTTGTCAAAGGTTGTTAATTTTGTTAATCTTTTCATAGAGACAGTTTTGGCTTGGTTATTTTGTGCTCTTTTTCTGTTATTTATATTTGCTTTTACATTTGTTATTTCCTTCCATTTATATTAAAGCTCTAAATTTCTCACTAATCACTGCCTTAGGTAATTCCCACTAATTTCCTCTTTTGTATTTTTAATATATTGAAATCTTTTCTAAGCTCTCATGAAAGCAGAAGTGTTACTTGCTCAATACTGTCTGACTCTTTGCAACCCCATGGTCTGTAGCCCATCAGGTTCCTCTGTCCATGGAACTCTCTAGGCAAGAATACTAGAGTGGGGTGCCAATTCCTTCTCTGAAAGAATACTGGAGTCAGTTGCCATGCCCTCCTCCAGGAGAATCTTAAAGCACCCCAAACTACAGTTTTAGTATGGTCATCCATCCGTGGGTTAGAAATTCAGAAAAGACACAGTGCTAATGTCTTGATTCTGTTCTGTGATAACTGGGGCCTCTGCTGGGAAAACTTGAAGTCTGGGCATGACTAAAATCATCTGAAGATTCGCTCGTATCTGGCACTTAATACTCGATAATAGCTGGGATCTTCCTTTGATCTTTTGGTCTTGTTACCATAACAACTACATGAGTTTTTACTATCTGATGTCTTGGACATCCTGGCCGCATGGAAGCTGATGTCCAAGAGCAGATACACTAAGGAGAACCAGAAGGAAGCTGTATTGCCTTTTAAGACCTAGTCTTAGAAGAAGTTGCATAGTGCTATTTCCTCTCTAGTCAGAGGACCACTCAGAGTCAAGGAGAGAGACACTGACTCTACCTCTTGACGGGAGTATCTGAGTCACATTGTAAGGAGAGCAGGTGGGATGAAAGATACTTTTCTGGGCAGATATGGAAAACAAGAGTTCTGCAAGCTTCTTTAACCCATAAATTATTTAGAAATACCTTGTTAATGTCCCAATATTTGGGGTCTTTCTAGGTGTTTTATTGCTATTGATTCCTGATTTCATTTCTGTTGCTGCCAGTATTCTGGCAGCAATTTGATTCTTTTGATACTCACTGGCTTGTGTTATGGTTGTGCATGAGGTCCCTCTTGGTGACTCTTATTGTGTATAGAGTTCTATAGATGTCAGTAGTTCAAGGTGATTATACTAACTTTTATATTTTTATTTTAAATGTTTATGTTTCCTTAGTGATTCCAAGTCATTTTATTAGTTACCGCAGAATGGGTGTTGTCATCTCCAACTGGGATTTTAGATTGTTCTCTTCCTCCCTGTCCTCCTGCCAGTTTTTCTCTCTTGGTTTTAAGCTGTATGAGGTACATTCCCAGGCAGGCTTACTGTCTTCCTCATTAAAAGCCATCTTATATCTTTTATCTTACAGCTTTATCTTATAAAATGCTCATTTTTCAATCTCTGGTAATTCCTTGAACTGTACTTTGTTTAATAATCATACAGGATTTATCAGCTTTTCTATGTTTACTGTTTGTATAGCATATCTTTTTTTAATTTTTTTTACTTTTAACATCTGTGCCATTATTTTTAAGATGTATTTCTTATAT
Source organism: Bos taurus (assembly GCF_002263795.3). Taxonomy (NCBI): domain Eukaryota; kingdom Metazoa; phylum Chordata; class Mammalia; order Artiodactyla; family Bovidae; genus Bos; species Bos taurus. The sequence continues at coordinate 22,669,589 of NC_037343.1, forward strand.
ATAACCTCATTTGGGCTTTGTTTTTTCCTTAGTCTAGCAGTTTCTGTCTTTTAAGTGATTTATGTACATCATTTGTATTTATTGTAAATATTGCTATGTTTGCATTTAAATTTATTGCTTTTTATTTCTCTTTTTCCCTTTTCCATGTTTTTTTTGATTTAAGAAAATTAATACTTTATTATTATTTATTGTTTGTTTTTTCTGATTGTTCTAAAGACTATATAGCATATATATCACATCTTTTACCTACTTAGAGTTAGTTGTTTACCACTTTACACAAAATGTAGATGCCTTATAACCATATAGATTCCTTTATCTTCCCCTCCTTAATGTTATACATGCTGCTTGTTGTATGTGTTTTATCAACATACATTGAAAACTCTGTCAAACAAGGTTGTAATTTTTGCTTCTAACAGTCATACATGCTTTAAAGAACTTAAGAGAACAGTAGTCTATTTTGCTTATACCCAGTTGTGGCTTATTACAGCAAATTAGTATGTTTGATTAAACTGTGACTTGTCACTTTGGCTATAAGGTATTCCTTTTCTCAGCCCTATTTAATATATGTTTTTAATCAGCTGAGCTAGGGCATATTCAGTAAAAGTCAGCATTTACCTTCTGTGTTAATTTAAATGGAAAATGTTGCTTCATTGTTTTATTATGTTAATTTAGACTATATTTAATTGAAGTGCTCAATAAAGATTTTTATTTCTGTGACATACTTTAGCTGTATTTGTAATTAGAGATTCTGTTAGTTTGAGTTTACTAGTACAATTTCCATTTTAAAAATAATATTTAATAAGCTATTAATAATTTATATGATATAGTTTCTTAGAGTTTTGAAAAATTCTAAAAGTAGTAAGATTCAGTCAGTAGTGCCTGTACTGTTTTTCCACGTGAAGTGTATGTTTATATTTTTCAGTAAACTTATATTCTGAAACAAGGTTAGGCGCTTTTGATTTAGGTTTAGTAGTAATGGGTTCATCTTTACTCCATCACTTAGGATTCATACCTGAAGCATGATATTAGGAGATCTGTCTCCTGATAACAGTGGATCTGTACTGCATGTACACTTCACTGGCAAGGAACTGTCCTAAAAGAATGGTATTTTGAAGAAGTAGTTTACTTCTTTGTAAGTATTTTAAGTATGTTATTAAGTATCTATTAGTATGTTATTGGGCCTCCCTCATAGCTCAGTTGGTAAAGAATCTGCCTGCAATGCAGGAGACCTGGGTTCGATTCCTGGGTTGGGAAGATCCCCTGGAGAAGGAAATGGCAACCCATTCCAGTATTCTTGCCTGGAGAATCCCATGGACAGAGAGGAGCCTGGCAGGCCTCAGTCCATGGAATCGTAAGAGTTAGACACGTGTTCTAAGTATGTTATTCCTTAGAAATACGTCCTTTTAAAAAACAAAAGAAAAATTTGACCTTTTTCTAGAAATCACAGAGTGGATTTTTACAAGAATTAAAGTCAAAAGATATTCAGAGCAAAGCTAAATAATTTTAGGTATCCTTATTATTTCTGACAAAAATTATTCCCAAATCACAAATGCTTATCGACATGCATCATTCAACAAATACTTGTTCTTGGCACTGGGGGTAATCACTGTGGAAAAGGGCATTCCAGGGAGAGGAAATGTCAGGTGCTAAGTCCTTGGATCAGTAGCAAGGCGGTTCTGAAGAAAACCAAGGGGAGTGTGACTGGAACCTAGGGAATCCCGGGGGAGGAGCAGTGAAATGAGGAGAGAGGAAGCCTGGAACCTAGTGACGGCATCTGAAAGGTTGTGAATGACCTTTTGATTTTATGACTTTGAGGGAACAAAACTTGGTGACAAGCTGAATGGCAGCTTCTTTTCTTTTCATAGACCTTGAACATTTATTCCTGCTTAATATTTTACCAGTGTGTAATGGTTTGATTGATCGATTGATTGAGAAGCCACACAGACATTCTTTGCCAAATATACTTATTTATGGTAATAATGTCTCAGCTGTCTTATGCCAGCTAATGAAGTGATTTATTTGAGGAAGAAGGCGAATGAGTATAACATATGTGCCAGTTTGTTTAGCTGCTTTAAAAAAACAATCTTACTTTCATGCTTTACTGAAAGGCTCTTCTACCATCTTAGGAGAATTATGCATTCTTGATTGTTTTCTTAACAAAAAGATCGAAATTATTCTTTGACTCATCACATTTTCCCTATTATCTTCCTTTGGACAGAATTAGTTTTGTTAGAGAACTGAGAGAACAAAAAGCTGCTAAATTGGTAAAACTTAACATTCTATGGAGCATCTATCTCTAATTAAGTAAGGCACTGTCAAGACAAAAAGTTAAGTAAGTGTCATTTTTTTCTATTAATGGCTGAGTTCCCAGAATGATTCATATTTTAGCCTATGATATCATCCTTTTTTAAGTGCTTAGACAGACAAGTAAACACTTAAGAGAAATAGAATAAAATGAAAAGGGAAGTGGAAATAAGTCACAAGAGTACCAGTCTAATTCAGGCTGTAGCCTGAGTGTTGTATATTGTTTTCATTCAGAAGATCATTGTGGTTTTAGTGGCAATTTCATTGGTTTGGGATTTAATCTTGTCTCACAGTGGCATTAATGCTGTATGGAAAGCACCTGCTTTCACTTTCTGAGTCCTGTTAAGAAAGTTAATCCTGAGAGGGGGTTCTGGGAGGAGGGGTGAATGGAATGCTTTCTCCCCTTCTGATTCCAATTTATCTCCCTGTCTTGAGCCAAGCAGCTTCTGAAATCAGAAGGCCCACAGGAATGAGGGAGAATTTAGGCTCTGTAGGAGTCCCCATACAGAGCTTAGGCAGGATTTTATCTCACCCACTGAGAGCCCAGGGGATGATGCAGGAGAAGCCTTAGGTAAGGCCCAGAGTGTGGCAGATCCTGGAAAGAGTGCAGTCTGCAAAATCTTCATTCCTCCCAGATTCATGTCATAAAATGTTAATTCTCAGGCAGTAATACAATATTAGTTTAAATCCCACAAAGGATTTTTAAGGGGGAGTATTTGAAATTATTTTAAAATTTACTAAATATTGAATTAATATTTCTTAGAGAGAGAAAGAAGATTAGATACTTAAGAATAGGCAGGACAAGTCTGAGAGACACATGGTGGTGATGGTAGGGAGAGGGGGACCACCTGACTCAACCTCAGAACTTACTCTAAAACCACTGTGATGTAGTCAGTGTGATCCTAACACAGGAGTAGATCAATAAATCAGTGGAACAAAATAGAGCCTTTCTCAACCAGGATTCTTCCAGTGAGACAAAAACAGAGAAAATGACTTGTCATTTTTTTGATTTTTGCCAGGAATAGAACTAGTACCATTCTAGATGCTTTGGAGAGAAGTCCATTCATTATATGTAGTAAATATATTAGGCATTATGGTTTAGTTCTCTTATAGAACCTACGGCGAGAGATACTAGATTCTTCAGAACTATAATATGGCAGAGGTAAATCCTCGTAAAGGTGAACTTCACCTTTATGAGAAAAGGTGTTTTTGTTTTTGTAGCAGTGCAGGCACAATTGACACATAGGGGAGAAAATGAATTTCAACCCTTAGGTCACACCATGCAGAAAATAAATTCCAGAAAAATTCAAAACTTAGATGTAAAAATGAAAGCAAAAATCTTAGAAGATAATCTTGGATTCTACATGTAATAATGTATGAATTGTGAATAAAATAAATCAGAATACCCCAAAGTTTAGTTTAAATTAGTTTAAGTTAAAATTATACCTCTCAGAGTACATCCAATGTAAAGTCTTGATTTGGCTTAAAAAAAGATACTTTATATATATATGTCAATATGCAGAAATCTGTTTGGAAAAAATACTTGAAATACAAATGAACAGTATTTAGGTGACTAATATACAGATACACTTTGAAACTAGTGAGAAAAAAATCAAAATTCCAATAGGAAAAATATAGCCAATGATATGAATAAGTAATTCCTTCACGTAGAGTTCTGAAAAGGCAGCTTTAATCTTTAGTGGCTGTGTTGGAAGTGAGTGGGATTTGCTTGCAAGTGGACAGGATGGAATTTTCTGAAGTAAAGAAAATATTCTGTATCACTATGGAAATAGTTTGTCAAAAGTCTTTGAACTGTGTATTTAAAAGGTGTACATTTATATATGTAAATTACATCTCAGCAAAGTTGATTTTAAAGCTGTAGTTACTACCTTTCAGTGGTAATGTTTTAAAGTATGTTACTATCATAATTAGAGCTGTTGGGCCAAAAGATGTTCTCTGACTTTTCTTGTAGAAAGGTGAATTTTTATAGCCTTCATGGAGGCAACTCTGAAACCTCTATTAAGATAAAATTATCAGATTATACCTTTCAGTCCAGTAGGCCTATTCCACAAACTCTGTTCCATAGAATAAAAGTCTAAGTACGTAAAAACATGTGCGCAAATATGTTTAATGCAGAACTGTCCTTAGTGGCTAAAACTTGGGTACCAAATAAATGCCCATTTGTAAGCAAATGGCCAATTAAATTATGGAGCATCTTAATTACAAGATACTATATAGTCTAGTCAAGGCTACGGGTTTTCCAGTGGTCATGTATGGATGTGAGAGTTGGACTGTGAAGAAAGCTGAGCGCTGAAGAATTGATGCTTTTGAACTGTGGTGTTGGAGAAGACTCTTGAGAGTCCCTTGGACTGCAAGGAGATCCAACCAGTCCATTCTGAAGGAGATCAGCCCTGGGATGTCTTTGGAAGGAATGATGCTAAAGCTGAAACTCCAGTACTTGGGCCACCTCATGCGAAGAGTTGACTTATTGGAAAGACTGATGCTGGGAGAGATTGGGAGCAGGAGGAAAAGGGGACGACAGAGGATGAGATGGCTGGATGGCATCATTGACTCGATGGACATGAGTCTCAGTGAACTCCAGGAGTTGGTGATGGACAGGGAGGCCTGGTGTGCTGCGATTCATGGGGTCGCAAAGAGTCGGACACAACTGAGCAACTGAACTGAACTGAACTGATATAGCTATTTAAAAAGATGGGTAAGAACTACATCACATGAAAGGGTTTCCATGAGGTATTGTTAAAGGAGAAAAGTATAATGCACATAAGAAAACCAAATAGGCTTATTTCATTTTTGAAAAGCATAGAGTGCTGTTAAAAAACAAATATAATGTAAAGAAACATCTTTTAATGTATGTGCAGGAAAAACACTGAGGGATATATTCGAGAAGGTTGACATAGTTTACCTAGAGTGAAGGGCAAGATATGTGAGGGGGTAGGAGAGGAGAAGAGGAATGGAGAGATAAGCAAAAACAAACAAAAAAAAAAAGTAAGACAGTCAACATCAAAGCAATCCGCATGCAGACAAAGTATCCGATATTTGCAACATTTCACATACGTGCATAAATTAGGCCTCTGTGGCTCAGTGGATGAAGAATCCACCTGCAGTGCGGGAGACACAGGAGCTGCGGTTTTGTTCCCTGGAAAGGAAATGGCAACCCACTCCTGTATTCTTGCCTGAAAAATCCCATGGACAGAAGAGCCTGGTGGGCTATAGTCCATGGGGCTGCAAAGAGTTGGACACCACTTAAGCAACTGAGCACAGCACAGCATAAACTAGGAGAGAATGTTAGGGTTTTATGTACTGGCATATAGATACTGGTAATATACATTCAAATTTTAGAAAGTGTGTTACAGAGTAAAGTTTATAACACAGGTATATTTTAGTAAATGAAAGAATCTCTTCAGATGAGTTCTTGTTAAATCTGAGTCGGAGCAACTTTCTTTTTTTTTTTTTTTTCAATTATTAAGTGAAATTTAATTTTCACATGCACTGAAACAGTTGTACTTATAGAACCAGTGTACTCTTTTTTCTAGAGGTAGTCCTAAAGTGGAAAAACAAATCTGAATCAGAAGGGGGCTTTTGGAGTACAGAATCGAGAAAGGGGATCAAACCTACAAATCAAATGGCTGGGACCAAGGAACTTACAGGCTGCTGAGGGTTTTTTTGTGGATAGTGCTTCAGCCGGCACTAACAATGTTCCTCTAGCCCCCAATTCCAGGCTTTCAGGTCTCCAGACACCATTTGGAGGCATCTCATTGGGAAACACTCAAGTCCTCCCATCTGGAAAGTTCTGTTATTTTAGGTAATGTCCAGACCTTTGAGTTTATCCTACAGTCTAATCACAAGGAGAGGATCATGTTTTTCATTTCCATGTTCCTGGTGGTGAGTTGGCTGCTCGGTGTTCTCCAAGTTCTGAAAACTGATATAGATATTTTTTAATCACTTGTTTTTCTTCTACTGAAATTCCTGTAAGTAATGTATTTTAATTTTTTTTTTTTTTTGCATTGAACCTGGACTGGCATCTCGTTTCATACATGACATTTCACATGTTTCAATGCCATTCTCCCAAATCTTCCCACCCTCTCCCTCTCCCACAGAGTCCATAAGCCTGTTCTATACATCAGTGTCTCTTTTGCTGTCTCATATACAGGGTTATCGTTACCATCTTTCTAGATTCCATATATATGCGTTAGTATACTGTATTGGTGTTTTTCCTTCTGGCTTACTTCACTCTGCAACTTTCTTGTTTCTAGACTTCTTTGGCTTTCTCTGAGAAAGTTTCCAGAATATTTCTCTTGACTTTTAGGTTCCTCGAGTGCATATCCATTTATTTTGGAGAGGTAAGACTTAAACAGAAAAACAGTTGTATAGTTCTCCTGTTTTCCTTCTACACCACACGTTGATAGTATTAACTGGCTGTTTCCCACAGTCAGATCTGCATAGACTGCAGAGTTCTTTTGCTACCGTGGATGACAGAATGAAAATTGAGTAGCTTTAGCTCCATGGTTTGCAGGGATTCCACTTGGTTTTTCATTAAAGAATATGCAAGGAAGCACAATCAGATCTCACCTGGTGCCTTTTAGCTCTCCATTTTTTTGTTCTGGTTGTACATTTTATGCTTTTATTTCACTGACTCTGGAGGGTGAGAATATATAGCTAATTTGAGATGGGGCTAACCCTTATGGCAGAAAGTGAAGAGGAACTAAAAAGCCTCTTGATGAAAGTGGAAGAGGAAAGTGAAAAAGTTGGCTTAAAGCTCAACATTCAGAAAACGAAGATCATGGCATCTGGTCCCATCACTTCATGGGAAATAGATGAGGAAACAGTGGAAACAGTGTCAGACTATTTGGGGGGGCTCCAAAATCACTGCAGATGGTGACTGCAGCCATGAAATTAAAAGACGCTTACTCCTTGGGAGGAAAGTTATGACCAACCTAGACAGCATATTCAAAAGCAGAGACATTACTTTGCCAACAAAGGTCCATCTAGTCAAGGCTATGGTTTTTCCATTGGTCATGTATGGATGTGAGAGTTGGACTGTGAAGAAAGTTGAGCACCGAAGAATTGATGCTTTTGAACTGTGGTGTTGGAGAAGACTCTTGAGAGTCCCTTGGACTGCAAGGAGATCCAACCAGTCCATCCTAAAGGAGATCAGTCCTGGGTGTTCATTGGAAGGACTGATGCTGAGGCTGAAACTCCAATACTTTGGCCACCTGATGTGAAGAGCTGACTCATTGGAAAAGACCCTGATTCTGGGAGGGATTGGGGGCAGGAGGAGAAGGGGACGACAGAGGATGAGGTGGCTGGGTGGCATCACTGACTCAATGGACATGAGTTTGGGTAGACTCCGGGAGTTTGTGATGGACAGGGAGGCCTGGCGTGCTGCGATTCTTGGGGTCACAAAGAGCTGGACACGACTGAGTGACTGAACTGAGCTGAACTGAACTGAAAGCAATAGAAGTGTTGATCTAGAAGAAACCTTGCATCTGTGGTCAGCATTGCTTTAGATTTCTTTCAAATTATAATGTATACTTCTGTCACTGCATTTTCTGTGGCCTTTCTTAGCACATAAAACCCATTTTTCACTGTCTCATAAATAGAAAGCAAGATTTGCTAAGTGAAGAGCTGTATCTTTTGTTGAACTGTCCTGTTCCTCATCTTTGAGAAACCATTGGTTCTCCATGTGTGTCTCATGGAGACATATATATATGGAAATACATATATATCTCCCCATAAACCTCTCTGTTTGCTACAGGAGACTAAAAGAGCGTTTCAGTTCCCTTCATTTACCATTACCAACATAGGACTTGTCACCAGACCCCTTAACCCCTTTGTAATTGATTAAAACAGAGTATTGGGAATACCTTGGGACACACATGCATGTGCGTGCACACCCACACGCACACACACACACGTATACTTAAAAGAATCTAAAGCAAGATTCACTGATACTGTGGCCATCCTACCTGATATTTAAATGTAAAGCATCTTATAAGATCAATCTTGTTCAACAAGACACCCAGCTCAGGGAATCTTATCACATAGAGTGTTTTGTAAGTCCAACAAAGCACTCAATTTGAGACCCAGATTGAGTGTTGCAGACAGTGCTGGGATATCTGTATGAAGAGCACTTCCAGTGAATATTTGTATCCCATTAAATTCTTTCATTTCAAGGTTTCTGAGAAGATTTAAAAATAAAATAGCTCTAAGTCCTGATTTAACAGTCTTATAGACTCTGTGGGAGAGGGAGAGGGTGGGAAGATTTGGGAGAATGACATTGAAACATGTAAAATATCATGTAAGAAACGAGTTGCCAGTCCAGGTTCGATGCACGATACTAGATGCTTGGGGCTAGTGCACTTGGACGACCCAGAGGGATGGTATGGGGAGGGAGGAGGGAGGAGGGTTCAGGGTGGGGAACACATGTATACCTGTGGCGGATTCATTTTGATATTTGGCAAAACTAATACAATTATGTAAAGTTTAAAAATAAAATAAAATTTAAAAAAATGAATTGGACTAACTGTAAAAAAAATAATAAAATAAAATAAAATTAAAGATAGATATATTAAACAAAAAAATAAAAATAAAAAACAACCTGAAGACCCCTATTCTAAAGATAATCTGCCTGGATGTAATCAAGAAACCTTTAAATATTAACTCAGCGTTCAGACTTCTGTGCTACAAACTAACCATCATTTAAAAGCATTTTGGTGAATCATATTTTCTGCTCTTGAGGCCTGACTTTTCGCATGGACAGCCATTATTTATTTAGCTGTGAATGCTTAAATATTGATCCTTACACTTTTAAAGTATATCAAGGCAGAAGTTTAAAGAAATAGTAGACCTGATTAATCATTTAAATTGAGTGGAAAAAATAGCATGCACACACAATATACCAAATATAATTATCCTTTTTTCTTTGGGACTTTCTGGAGAGTATGAAACTCAAAAGATGGAGAAACTATGGTGAACTGGCATTAATAAATGTTAATAGAACCAATGTAAGTATAGGAGAGTTAAGATATGCTTGGAAATGTCTTTAATATGAATTCTTTAACTTTTAAAACATTAAAGAAATTGTAATTCAAAGCACTAATATTTTAGAAATTAAAAAATGTTTTAATTTTTTTTTCTTTTTTGATTTTAAACAGGCCATATACTCCTTTGAGAGGAGGAATCTCCAATGTATGGTTTGACAGACTTAAAATATCAAATGACTGCCCAGAGCACCTTGAATCAATTGATGTAATGTGTCAGGTGCTTACAGATTTGATTGATGATGAAGTAAAAACTGGCATCAAGAAGAACAGAATATTAGTAGGTAAGATTTTTAGATGTTGGCAATTTAAATATTTTGATTCACTTTTTTAATTTTATACTTTGAATTTTACTTGGAACATTATTTGGGAGCACTTTATATATCATATGAGACCTATTCATAGTTTCCCAGATAGTGCAGTGGTTAAGAATCTACCTGCCATTGCAGAAGATGCAGGAGATATGGGTTTCATTCCTGGGTTGGGAAGGTTCCCTGAAGGAGGAAATGGCAACCCACTCCAGTATTCTTGCCTAGGAAATTCCATGGACAGAGGAGCCTGGCGGGCTATAGTCTGTGGGCTTGCAAGAGTCAGCATGACTTAATGACTAAACCACCACCATCATGTTGTAAATAAGTTTAGAATGCACTTTGAAATCCTGTATAGATAGGATCTGAGCAAATTAATAAACTGCCTTTGTGTTTATTGAAGTACTAAGCTATCCTTTGAGTTAAGAAGCAATGTGACATAATGGATGGAATCCATTCTTTCCTGTCTTGGCTTCAGTATTCACTTCTGTTAGTTGAAAGCAACTGGCCCTCTGGCCCAGTAACATCACCTTGCTGGGCCTTTGTTTCCTCATCGGTGTTTAACTGTTTGTGTGTTTAGCACCATGTCACAGAGATGGATATAGAACATTATAGGAGTACTGCGAAGAACCTAGTAAAGGGGTACCAGCTCAGTCTAGGGCATCATGAAACAGTTACAAGATAGAACTCAAGATACATGAGTATATAACAGATTCTGTCATTCGATCATTTAGCAAACATTTTCTAAGTACTGTGTGTCAGGCATTAAGTCGAATGCTCAAAGAGACACAGGTAACAGGATCTATGTGCCCCAATTGCTTACAACCTAGAAGAGCCCATGAGGTACTTGTAATAACTGTCCTGCCAACTAGCCTCGACAAGTGCCCTAAAGATACATAACTGGCCGCTCTTCAAAGGGAATGATCATGTATATTTATTTTTATTTCTCAGCACCCACTGCAATGCCTGGCACAGAACTGAACATTTATTATAATCAGTGGCATGATCTGCAGTAAACTGATGATTTAAGTAATTGGAATTTAGATGAAGAAGTCATAAGTATTTGGAGCTATTAGGGAACAATTTAAGAAAAAAGTGCCAAAGATATATGAGATTTTAGGATGTGCAAATACAATTTTAACTATTGTAGTATGGATGTCTGGATATAGAGAGTGATATGAATGGTAAAATCGAAGTAGAAAAAGTAGTGCTTGTTGTTGTCTGGATGTTAGACAATTTTAGCAGAAAGTTTGTTGTGTGACTGGAAAACGCCTGTTGATGTCATAGTGTGACTAACAGCTGGAAGAGCGTGATGGCATAGTGACAAAAATAGTTCAAATCGGAAGCCCACCGTTGCCTAGCAGGTTCATCACTTAATAACCTGCACTGATTTTCTGCTGCCTCATGTGTAAAGTGGGAATAATGATACAGTATCTATTTTACTGGGAGACTGAGTGAGTGAGTAAAGTTGCTTAGTGGTGTCTGACTCTTTGCGACCTATGGACTGTAGCCTGCCAGGCTCCTCCATCCATGAGATTTCCAGGCAAGAATACTGGAGTGGGGTGCCATTTGCTTCTCCAGGAGATCTTCCCAACCCAGGAATCGAACCCGGGTCTCCCACATTGCAGGCAGACTCCTTACTGTCTGAGCCACCAGGGAAGTCCCTTACTGGAAGATGGTGTCTGTCAAATACTTGGCTCATTTTACAATCTCAATAAATTCTTTCTGAGTCCCCTTTTATCCTTTATTCTATAGATGATTGAGGAGCAATGACTTAAGTATGTCTTTGAGTCATATAGTTAATTAAAACTGTGCTTTAGGGAAATTAATCCACAGAAGGGGTAAGGGAGGAGATAAAAAGTTGGGTATGGAAGAACCAGTTCCTGAATTTATGTTTATAGGATAGTAAGATACTGAAGTACTGCGAGGACAGTGTGAATAAGTAGAAAATACACTTAGTGCTCTTAATGTGCGTGTGTTAAAGAATGTATCCCTTGAATTGTAACTGTTGATACTTATCTGCTTGTCCTTTCCCCCATCCCTATTCCTTGCCCTTCCTCGTATCCATCAGTTATTTTGTCTTACTCATTTTTGAAAAGAGACTATGTATGGATTGTTATAGGGTCAGAGAGTTGATAAGAATTTTGAATCTAGGTTTACTTCATTTTAAAGCCCATGATTCTTCTGTTTAACTGAACATTTATATGAATATTTGTAAAACTCTTAATACATGCTGTCAAATTCCTTTCACGAAAACACTGTACCTGTTGATGCTTCTCCCACCTCTATTAGAATATCCATCTTATTATACCTTGCTGAATGATACTGTCTTGAAAAATCTTTGCTAAAAATAAGTAAAAAGTGGCAATTAATTTACACTTAATTTATTTTCCTTTTAATTCTGTTTTTTATGTTCTGACATGAGAAAGCTGTTTTTAGTTATCTGGTTTTTCCAAATAACTTCTCAGATTAAGAAGTTATTCTTCTAGAATTTGAGTAAATATTCCAATAGATTTTCTACTGACTTTTCCATAATGTTTTTTAAATTTGTAATTCTTTGATTCATCTAGAATTTATTTTAGTTTCTTTCTACTATATCATGAAAGGTTTTAATTAGTTTCTGAAGTTCCAAGAAAACTTTGTTAAAAGATGATCTTATTTATTAAGCAGTTAGTAATATGATCGATATTTTATCATAGCTCCATTGAATTTTTAACAACAAATTTCATTTTAGAAGAGTTATAAACTACTAAAGTATAAAATTTGAAATTCATTACAAAATATATATGTAATAGGAAATTTATATGCACTTATATGAATATAAGAAAAAATTTTTTAGAATTTGTGAGGTGAGTCTATCAAACGCTATAAAGCCTCTTTGATAGCTTGAGATATGAAAGAGACACAGAAGTGTGGATCCAAGGTTGTTGGTCTTTGTTACCTGTACTGTTAGTTATTTAACCATTCAATGAAAATAAATCTTTGAGGCATTTCTATAGAGTTAAACATGTGTGTCAAAATATATGTAATTCTTAACTTTTATTAAAACAAAACACCTGTTATACTGCCTTCTTTTCATATGCTGGATTCTTCACATGAGTTGGCTGTTGATGCTTAGAGAAATGGCATTCTAGTCGTGTCAGATTTTCTCTTGTAGTTATTATTATTTTTCTTTTTGTCTTATTTATCTGACTGAATTCTGAATTCATTTCAAAATGTGGTACATGAGGCAATATCGTTATGTATTTGAATGTTTGTACATGCATTTCCCAAGTTATAAATATCATAATTGCGAACACACTAATGCAGCTGACAGCAGTTTAACATGGTTAGGAACTTGGGCTGTGCACTCAAATTGCAAGTTTCTAATCCTAGATCCAGTGCCTGTTTTTGTGGTTATGTGAGTGTCCTTAACCTCTGGCTTGGGTGATCATAATAGTACTTACAGAGTTGTGATAATTCAATTAATCAGTTCCTGTGAAGTACTTAGAGACATGCCTGGGGTGTGGTGATGATGCTGTTGTTAGCCACTCTATCCCACCTGCCCTGCTGTCTCTCCACACAGCAGGAAGAATGTACTGGCCCGCTGCTGCCCTTGGGAGACTCTCAAGGAGCTCCGTGTCCCTTCCCTACCACCTGTTTTCTTTTTCCCTAATGGTATACATGCTGGTTTTCATTGCTCATAGATTGTTTAAGATTTAAATGCTATTTTTAACATTTTATCTAGGAGGTATTCAATGAGAAGTCAAAAGTGCATTTGAGATGCTGAGTCATTTTTATTAAAAAGAACAATGCATTTGAGACACGGGAAACACATATATGAACAACACAGTGAGGTTAGGTTATTTTTTTTAATGAATTCTAAGAGAAAAAACTTGAAAATTAAAGGATTAAAGAGGAAAACATGAAGATAATAAGTACAAAATTATTACCCTTATTAATTTTGTTTAGTATGTGATAAAACTTCAGATTTAATATCATACACTGTGTCCTCATGGAACCCTTGTCTCTGAGATTGTGGTTTTAACCAGTATAGTTTTGTAAACAACACTGTTCTCTATATTTGAATAAGTGGCAGCCCATTCTTTTTTTCTGGTTTTATTTTGATTAGTGGTATTTTACTATATTAAATTTAGTTTAAAAACAATGTTTTTATGGTATATGATATACCCCTTTTCCAGTAGTTTACACAGCTTAGTCAGGTCAAAAATGATGCTTCTCATACTAAATTTAATTTCCAAATTATTCATAGAATTTTTAAGTGCTGGAGTACCAAAAAAAAAAAAAAAGAATCAAAAACTTTACATTATAATGAGGGAGATAACAAAAGTAAAGTGTTTTATACAATCCAAGTATTATGAACAGTGAGGAATGAACACAAAAACTTGCTTCTTAGAAGAGAGAATTTCCAACCGAGTTTTAAAAAATGAATGAGAATATGGCTGGTAAACAAGAAGGGAAACACATTCATGAAGGAAAACAAGGGACACGTTAAAATGTCTCAGGAACTACTAGTCTGGTGTACACTTCAACTGCTAGGATTACTGAGTTACATACAGAGAATGACTCAGTCGGATGAGCATTTTAAGAGGAACACACTGACAACAGTGGGCAGGCTGAAGGCCTGGGGAAGAGGCCTCAGATCCAGTAGAATGAGAGACCAGCACAGTGTTTCAAGACTTCGGAAACACAAGGCTGTAAGGTTACACTTGAGGACCCTGCACTCAACTGCAGGTTTTAGCTGAGAAAAGAAATTCTTTGTTTGCTTATTTTCATCAGTGGGAATATATTTCTTTCTTAATGGAAAGAATAAACTTTGGTTTGATAGGAGGATCTGCGCCAAATCTTTAAATGTGTTCCTTGGAGACACTCATGAATCCTCACCCTGCACATTAAGAATATCAGATACAAGAAACTGTATTTTTATATATTTATACCACATATAATTCTTCAGAGTGTGTGGTGAAAATTAGGGGAAACACAAGCAGTAATTAGTGACTTTTAAATTACTTTCTGAATTTGGCATCATAGTTGTTCCTGGATTCAGGAAACCTGGATTCAGATCCTGCATTCTGAGAAAATTATTAAAATTCAGTTTAACACTAAAAAGTATTTAAATAATACACATTTTCATATAGTATCTTTCTTGATCCTTCTAATAGGTAAGATATAAAATGATTACTCACCCTTCAGATAAGAAGAAAGTAAAATTTAAAGAGATTACTGGCTAAAATGGAGTTGGGACTAGAACCCAGATCTATTGACTTAGTCAGAAACTTTGTCCCATAATGAGATTCCTTTTTTAGCCACTAGGTGGTGATAATTTGTTAAGAGAAAATTGACATAATTTAGGTTTAAATTTGATCTAGGATGTATAGAATCTGACAAATGATAATGACCAGATTATAAGAATTTTTATAATATGAGCGTATTAGCAGAATTGAAGCATGGATAATCATATGCTTCTGGAATTACACCTAAATATTTTACATGGATGCTGTAAAAGCCCATTATGAGGAAAGTAGTTAAGGCAATAATGGTTAGTTAATACAATTGAATGTTATGTAACTGATATATACTGTATATACACATTTAGAAGGCACTTGGTATATTTAGTATGTGCTCAATGAATAAAAAAAAATAATTATAGAATTTCATAACTCTGTTTAAAGACATTCAAATCAGTATTACAAGAAAGTAAGGTATAAAATTTACATATAGAGTGAGTTTAACTGCTAAAATAAATTTTTAAAACATGTCAGAATTATATATGAGTAATGATATTTTGGGTAACCCATTTTATTTTGATATGATGAAAATACTTTATTCAGTGGGCATGTATTAGCATATTAATTTAAAAAAAGATTTAAAACTAAAATGAAGGATTGGTTGCAGTTACCAAGATGAAACCTAGCCCTACAATTTCCAGGCTCACTTTCCTGACATTATATATGTTTCTTCTGATGATCTTAGAGGTAAAACTGGAAAGTGGTAGCATCTTTCTACCTTCTTTCAACATATATATGTCTTGAATGACTTCCCTGGTGGCTCAGACGGTAAAGCATCTGCCTAAAATGCGGGAGACCCGGGTTCAATCCCTGGGTTGGGAAGATCTGGAGAAAGAAATGGCAACCCATTCCAGTATTCTTGCCTGGGAAATCCTTACTTGTGTTTCTTCAACAACAATCTTCAGAACTTTTAAGACTTGGGATTGCTGTTTTAATAGCTTTCCATAGAAGATGATAAATATTCTATTTATCCTATAAACTTTATATAAGAGAAAATATACAAATATGATTGGCATAATTTATATGTTCCCAAATTTTTGAAACTTTATCACAGTTCAGTCTGAAGAATAATTATATATAAATCAAATGGGAAAATTGTTGAAATTTCAATGTAGGGTGGATTTTACTGCATTTTAAAAATCCTGTTCAACTGATGATAAACTTGAATTGTAAGTTCCCCATCCCCTTGCCCCCAACTTTGTTTTCAGATAGGTTAGCTTGGTTTTCCCAGTGTAGTTTTTATATATTGTTACTGTTTTATTTCATTTAAAGAGTTCATAAAAGCTAGGTTTATTATTTTTTAACATGTTTTATTCAGCCTGTTAATCTTAAATGTATGTTGAAATGTTAACTCTTGACATTTTAATACTTTGCCAGCAACTATAAATATACATTATAAGTATTACTTACAATGAGTTTACTATTTCGTATTTACTCATTGAACAGTATATTTTATATTGCATTTTAGACACTTAGATGGAAAATGAATTCAAATAACTAGTCCTTTGTGTTAAGTTTTCTTCTATCAGAAGAAAAAAATGCACAAAGTCCCTTTTCACACTGGTGTCCACAATGTTAAAAGTGACTATTGTCAGAGATCACTGGTGAGGAATTGCAGACTACCTCACAAGATTATAAATGGATAAGGGACTTAGATTGAATCTTAAAATAATAAATTTTCAGTGAGTACATTTTTCTTCATTATAAATTGTGAGAATTGAACTTGAGGTTAAATGTCTTTGGATGCCTTTGATAATGACATTTCATATGTGAGGAAGTGTTTTCTTTTTAGTTTTTGTTGTTATTGCTGTTAGATTGGACCCATCAAGGAACTCTGAAATCACATAAGTGATTAGTTAATAAAAATGGGCTGGGTGCATTTAAGGTGTAAAATTTTCTCAGTAGGTGTTCTTTTACAATAATTTTTAAATATATTTTTGCTTACCAACCTATTTTGTCTTTGTATGACTTTTTAAAGATCTTTACCACTTTAGATTTAAATATCAAATTTAATTATCTTAGGGTACATTATTTTCTTAATGAAACATTAGTTTCATTTTTGCTCAATTTATGAATTTTGAAGCTTTTTTTCTAATCATTGGTATGCAGCTTAGGTTATCTAGAACGTCATTGTCCAATAGCATAGCCCCTAGCCATATGTGAGTATTTAAACTCCAAATTTAACTAGGTAAAATTAAATTAACATTTAGTTCCTCAGTCACACTAGTCACATTCAATATTTTGCTTAGGTACATTTGGCAAAAGTATTATTTACGCTCTTGAATTTCTCCAAAAATAAAAACTATGTTCCTGCAGGCTTGCTGTCTATAACATGCAGATTTCTTTTAAATCATGAGATGTCTTTTTAATTCTCAGTCAAGCTAGGGAATATCACACTACATCTCTAAGTTGGGCCACTCTCTCTGCTGTGTCATGTCATGTCCCCATCTCCACATTTTGTGATGTATCTCTTTTCTCCTCGTACAGAAGGATCCATGTATTTTAATATGTATTATCTCCAGTGACTAGTGTCACTCCAGTGACAGTGATTGGCTCATAAAAGACAATAAAATTTTGTTAAGTGAATAAGTTTTTTCCAAGCTTTTTTAAAAGTACATTTAAGTATATATGTTTTAATTGTACCATCACAAGTTAGTTCCCAAAATAATATGATAATACAAAGATACTTTAACTAGCTCACCAAATTTTTGATCATCCTTCCTAATTCAAAGATCACTAAGCATCTGTTATATGAAAAACTCTAGCTTATAGTTTGACAACTAAGACAAAAAGGGGCATGTTATTAATTGTAGTGTGAGTACTCCTATAAGTATTAACAAAATATAAGTACACATTAGATGTTTAAGTAAATAACACTTGTGTTATGACTCATATATTTTTAATTATGATAAATATTTTTACTTGATGACCCAGATTTATTTATTTCTTTGTGCAATTCTAGTTCCTTTTATAACAAATTATTTTACTAGTGATGACGTAGATGGAATAGTGTTATTTACTCATGGCAGGTCTTTTTTGGTAAGATGTAAAGTAGACTAAATTTTTCTTTTGCATTGTATCTCTTTTAGGTCTCCAGATATTTATGGAAGATTGGCATAGCTATATCTTGTTCCAAATTAGCATTATTCTGATTTTACTGATAAGTGAATTTTTGCTTCTTGTAGGAGGATTTTCTATGGGAGGGTGCATGGCAATGCATTTAGCATATAGAAATCATCAAGATGTGGCAGGAGTATTTGCTCTGTCTAGTTTTCTGAATAAAGCATCTGCTGTTTACCAGGTAAGTTTCAGATTTTAAAAGCAAAACAGAAGAAAAAAAATAAGGCATTCACACATTGAAACTAAAACAACATTGATAATTACACAATAACGGTTGCTTCACAGAGCATTCCTGGGAATTCATGGGCAAATGAGCTATATTGATTAATCCCACCTGGTCATTCTTGTTTAGGAAATGCTTTGTACAAAGAGTATTGTTAATCAAAGTCTCAAAGGGGAAAGGATAAAAAATATGTATATAATATATATGCATCCTGTATACATATTAAAAATGTAGATGATTATAGCTAGGTTTGCTAATTATGACTTAATCAAACCAAAGGATAAGTTATATGGCTGACACCTATTTTGCAGCATTATTCCTAATTTATGAATGGAATATAATAGTGATACACCCTCATTACCAGGAGTAGAACCAGCAGGTACAGAAACGAGAACAAGAATGCCATTTTTCCCTTGTGTTCCTCCCTCTCTCCACTCTATGTGAAAAGGGTTGTCTTCCCAAGACACAAGGTTTCTTCAGGAAATGCTTTGACTGTTTTTGAAACAGCCCTCTTCAGAGTAAATGCAGGTCCCACACAACTGCAGTTCCTGCAGTGCTATCAACCAGCTAAGTTCCTGAGCTTAGTCCATCAATATATACCTCGGACATCACTGCCACTACTGCTTTTTCCCCTGAAGCTTTGGTTAAATTGACATTTTTCTGCCCTCCCTGACTTCCAAGAACGTACACTGTTCTTAAATGAATTTCTTAAACTTCTCCATGTTTATATCCTCTTCTCTAGGCTCTTCAGAAAAGTGACGGTGTTCTTCCTGAATTATTTCAGTGTCATGGTACTGCAGATGAGTTAGTTCTTCATTCTTGGGGTGAAGAGACAAATTCAATGTTAAAATCTCTAGGAGTGAGCACAAAGTTTCATAGTTTCCCAGGTGTTTACCATGAGTTAAGCAAAGCGGAACTAGAGAAACTAAAGTCATGGATTCTTACAAAGCTACCGGACTAAATCAAGATTGATGTGTTAATATGCAAGTAATGTCTTTATAAAAAGTGTTTTTTACTGTCTAGTTCTGATTTGATGAATAATTATTAAAATATTAAGAAATATCAACAGTTTACTGACTTACTTGTTTTTGACATACTGAGCACCATAGATAGTAGTGTGATCTTATTAATGGTCAACATTAATTTAGTCAAACATCTGTGTATTATTTTTTAAATTCTTTGTAAATATTTGTAGGCCTTGTAAGTAATTGAATATTGAAATTTTACAATAATTAAACTAGCTTAACAGCAATGAGAAATCATGAAAATATTTTAGCATGATATTTTCATTATTGTTTTCTTTAAATTGCCTTTTTAAAAATATGTTTATGTATGTATTCACATTAATTTTATTTTTGAAAGAATAACATTAGTGCGTGTGTGCTCAGTCAATCAGTTGTGTCCAGCTCTTTGTCATGCTTATGGGATTCTCCAGGCAAGAATACTGGAGCGAGTTGCCATTTCTTCCTCCAGGGACTCTTCCCAACCCAGGGATTGAACCCATAGCTCCTGCATTGGCAGGCAGATTTTTTACCACTGAGCCAACAGGAAAGCCCAAATAACCTTGTACCCCATGTTTACAAAATGGTTTCCCATTATCTCACCTGATCATCACTAGAGCTTGATGAAGTAAACAGAACCAGTTTTTACTGGTATTTGATAATAGTGACAGAAGGAATACAGACTTTCCCAAAGCCTCAAGAGTGAAGACTAAAATCCAGGCTGTCTGGTCCCAGCAGAGCTCCCATTCTATGAACCCAGACTGCTACTCTGCTCCAATTTTAGGGTTCCAGTTGCTCTCCAGATCCTAGTCAGTACTCAGCATGGCCAGTCTTTTTTTAAAAATTTTGTCCATTCTAGTGGGTATATAGTATAACACTTTGTGTTTCTAATTTGCTTTTTCTTAAAGCAATTTTTATATGCTCATTTGCAATCTATATAAATTCTTTGATGATATCTTTGTTCAAATATTTCATGTGTGTTTTATTAGGCTGTTTTTCTTATTGCATTGTAAGAGCTGTTTATATATGCTGGGTAAAAATCCTTTGTTAGATAGATGTTCTACCAATATTTTCTTAATCCATGGCTTGCCTTATTTTCTTTAGAGTGTAATTCAAAGAGCAGAAGTTTTTAATTTGATGAAGTCCAGTTTATTCATTTTTTTAAATTTATACTCTGCTTTTGAAGTCATATTTAAGCAATCTTAAGAAAGCCAAGGTCATTAAAATTTTCTCATATTTTCTTCAACTAAAACACTCCTTTAGTGCTATAAATCTTCCAAGTTTTATATTAGAAGCATCCCACAATTTTTATATTTTGTCTTTTCACTTTCATTCAGGTCAAATCTTTCTAAATTCCCTTTTGATTTCTTCTTTAACCTTTGGGTTGTTCAAAATTGTATTATTTTGTTTCAATATACTGGGAATTTTCTAAAGATCTTTGCTGTTCATTTCTAATGTATGGTTAATAAAGTATTCTTTATATGAATTGAAACCTTTTAAATTTATTGTGACTTTAAAAAATGTTTTGTGTACCCCTGAAAACCACGCATGCTGCTCATGTTAGGTGGCATGTGCTATACATATCAGTCAGGTCAAGTTGGTTGATATTTTTGTTCAAATATACTGTATCCTTACCTATTTTCTGCCTCTTTATTTTATAAATTATTGAGAGAGGAGGATTGAAAGTTCCAACTGTAACTGTGAATTTGTTTCACTTGGCAATTGCTTCAGGTTTTGCTTTATGTATTTTGAGACTGTGTTATTAAATGCATAAACATGTAAGACGATTATGTTCCTCTGATGAATTGGCCTCTTTTTCTTTATGAAATGATCGTCTTTATCCCTGATAGATTTTTTTGAGGGGGAGGGGGCTCTGAAATATTCACTGTGTGATATTGTTATAGCCCCTCTAGCTTCCTTTAGACCCTAGCTGATACTGGATTGTGAGGTTTACACACTGACTAGTGGGAACTCAGCCTTTTCCCAGCCCTCTCTGCGCCCCAGTGCTTGTTCCTTTTAGGTGGCTCTTACTTTTCCTACACATATCTGATGGTAAACACTCTGCTAAAGATTTGAGAGGGCCTTCTGCAGAGCCCTGGCAATCTTGGAACTCTCTAATACTCTGTCCTGTAACTCTAAGCCTCTCCATCTTCTGGACTCCCTCAGCTCCCTCTGAGTCTCCTCTCCACGCTGTGGCCTAAAAAACTCTTCACATTAATCTGGGCACTTAATCCTTCCTAAAAGATGACTGTTCTGTAGTACCAGTGCCCAGTATCTGAAAATACAAATGTGGCCCCGCTTCTTAGTTGTTTCAGGTCAAAAACTAAACCTGGTCCCTCTTACTCCATCTTGGCTATCTTAGTTATAAGCAGAAGTCCCTTATTCTCCTTATATTTGAAGCTATAAACTGTACATTTGAAGAGGGAGGGATCGAGGAAGAAACGGAAGGAGAGAAGGGAGACTGAGACTGAGAAGTCCAAAATCCCCTCAGAGAAGACTCTGCAGTGTTTTAATTATCTTAAGCCTTTAATGAACTTCAGCTTCTTGAAATTTTAAATGGTCTGCCTTGAATATACATGGTATCACTCATGTTCTCATGTTGAAAGCCCTTATGGCTGCAGTTTGCCCTAAGAGTAACGTATGTACCTGTCATAGATAAGGGTGTCAGGCTTATATATGTTGAGTATATACATACCAAATACAGTATAAAAGAAAGGAATCTAGATTTTTTTTTGGTGAATGTTTGTCCTAGAACTTAATTATGTGCATGTGTACTAAGTCGCTTCAGTTGTGTTGACTCTTTGCAGCCCTATGAACTGTGGCCCACCAGGTTCCTCTGTCCAAGGGATTTACCAGGCAAAAATACTGGAGTGGGTTGCTGTGCCCTCCTCCAGAGGATCTTCCCGACTCAGGTATTGAACCCACGTATCTTTACGTCTCCTGCGTTGGCAGGCGGGTTCTTTACCTCCTGTACCACCTGGGAAACCCTTATTAATTATATATTCTGGAATAAATCTCAGCCTCTGCCACAGTATACTCCTTTGTAAAAGTGTTTGAGGATCAAGTTTTATAGCGTATGTAAAAACCTTTAAAAAAGTTAGAGAAAGAAGGTATTGCTAGACTTGTTTTACCAGAGGTAGAGGGATGTGTGCATGTAATGGTTATAAATCTGTCTTCACAGTTTGATCTACACGTAGAAGATATATCTAAATATTTTATATAGATAGTCTTCCATCCAGTTCTATTCCCCTGCCCATTAGGCTGATAGGATATTCAGCCTTAGTTATCTTTTACTGTTTCACCTCATTCCAAATTATGCCAGTCTGGGGCCCCTTGCATAGAGCAGTATCTTCAGGGGAGTCCTCCAGTATCCAGTGCTCACCCACCTTGAGATAACTATTACCCATACGGTGGTCTCTTAAAGCCAAGTGGTCTCTTAAAACTACTCAGCCATTTTCTTCCTGTTCTGCTGCTTCACCCACATAAACATCCCCTAAGGCGATAGAGTTGAAATAGTCTTGATACTTTCTTACCTGGGAGAGGAAGAATGGCAGCAAGAGGAAAGCATAAATCAGTATCAAAGTAAATTATATGTGTTTATCTGTTGGAGAGATTGGAATTCTGCAAAAGAGGAGAGAGAAAGCTAGTATGTAAGTGAAGGAAGACATTCACTTTTTACTCTGTATTTCTTATGTTTGAATTTTTATAATGGGCTTTATTGGTTTTTTAATCCTTGAAGTGAAATGTTTATTAATGGCATTTTTTCTCAACTAAAGACTAAACAGGAAGGCTCGCCATCAGTGGTTAGAAAGTTAAATATTTTCTTTCTAGGAAGTTAATTACTTCAGTTAAAATATGGCAAAATGTACTAAGAACAAAATATGAAGCATGAAGCATACCAGCAATTTGGCTGTTGACAGTTTATGGTACTTTGATATGTAAAATAAAATATCCAGATATCACTCAGCCAGAATTTGCCTAAACCATAAGTCTTTATCATATAAAAGGAATTTCTTGATACACAAAAGGAGAACAGAATTACCAAAGCCATCCAACCATTTCAAGAAAACTCAGTTTATATAATACACAAAGACAGCTGCTTCACAAAACTTTGTATACAATTTTAACATGAGAAAAGCTAAAATTATATTTACAGAGAACAAATGTACTGTTAATGTATATTTTGATTCTACTTTATAATTTACCCTTTAGAAATAGTTTCTGTGGGTATACACGGGTATAGTCTTCTGAAGGGAAGTGTAGCTTCAGCATATTCCTACACTGAGGATAAGATGCACACCCCCACATGTGTTATCTGTGTCATTTTTGTTAAATTCTGCCACTTAGCTGCAACCACATCAGCTCAGTGAGTTTCATACAGCATTGCATTAAGACTACTGTGAACAAGATTCCAAATACCAGAATGAAGTCAACCTGCAGCACTGCTCTCAGCTGTGCATCCCAGGGCTGTGGTCCAATCCAGCCAGACAAATCATGTGACATAGTAAGGATGTGCCTCAGGAGGCCAGCTGTCCTTATGGTTCTGCATTAACCCTCCTACTCAGACTGAAGCATTCACCCAGGCATTCCAGGAGCAATTGCACAGACTCCACCTTGGCCTGTGAGGCCACAATCTCGGACAGTGTATCCTCCACGTGAATTTAAGTGGACCTGAAACTTGCAGGAAAGAAATAGTATCATTGATCATTTTAGCTCAAGATAGGCACAAATTTCATACCAGTTTTTCAAGGTGGATGGTTTCCATTGTAAGGTCACATCCCTTAGGCTGTATGTAAATAACAAATTGGTTATCATCTCTCTAGTAAGCACACCCAAATAATCACGGTAGCTTCATCTTGGAGCAAGCTCCAATCATCCTAGACCTGCATGAGCTATTTGTGGTATTTCCTAATGCACTTGAAAGCCTATTATGCCAGGTGAAAGTCACTCTGTTTTCCAGCAATACAAGTTAATACCTACATTACAATTGTTAGGCCTTTCAAATGGGACCTCCATCAGCCAACGGCACAGATAACAGTGTCTCCAGCATGACCTTCTGGGCAGCTGAGAAGCCTGAGTTCTCAGTTCAGTTTAACAATTGAGTTTAGTCCTTGTTTTTGCAGAAAATGCCCCGAGGGAAGTCACCCAGCCTGTGCCCTTTATCCACACCACCGGGTGTGTGGCATTTGTCCATACCACAAATGAAAAAGGGACAGTTAGGAGAAGGGGTGTAGGAGAGAGAACTTGAAGCCTGGGGTATGCTGACAGGTGTTTTTTGTTAAGGAAGGATTTCTTCAGGATCTGGGGGCCATCCTTTGCTGTTTTCACAGACTTAGTAAGGTTAAGAAGTTGTTCAGTCACTGAGTCATGTCCAGCTCTTTGTGACCCCATGGACTGCAGCATGCCAGTCCCCTCTCTCCTTCACTGTCTCCCAGAGTTTGCTCAGATTCATGACCATTGAGTCAGCGATGCTATCTAATCTAATCCTCTGCTGCCCCTTTCTCCTTTTGCCTTCAGTCTTAGCCAGTATCGGGGTCTTTTTCAATGAATTGGCTCTTTGCATCAGGTGCCCAAAGTATTGGAATTTCAACATCAGTCCTTCCAGTGAATATTCAGGGTTGATTTCCTTTAGGATTGACTGGTAAAGAAGACTGGTAAGCAAGTCTTGAATCTTCTGTGAGGTTCAAGAAGGTGGCAGGAGATAGACAGGTGGCAGGCCCAGCAGTCAGTTGAATTTGAGATGCTTGTAACAGTTTGGGAAACCTCACCAGGGTGTTTTTAAGCTTGAGGAAAGCTCCAGGGGTAGTCCTGAAAGACAATAATCAATGTCCCTTTCATCCCCATAAGTTCCTGGAGTTAAACATGCTCTTTCCTGTTGCTTTCTCTCCATTTATTCATAATATATATCCTATTCCAGCAGCTGTAACTTCATCTTTTCGCTAGCTGACCATTACTTGCACCCAGACCTTTCATCCAGGCAGGTTGGGTACAAGCAGGACAAAGGTATTTTTATAAAACCTACGGAGACCCGTCATGCCCCCCTCTTTGGCTCCCCACTACAGAGGGACTCAGCAAACACTGTGCTCAGCCAATTAGTCATATTTATCTAAGATCATGTCATCGAAATAAACCCATTTTTGTAAACCAGAGTAATTTGAATTCCCTGTCTGCTTTTACATGCTGCCTCCAGAAGGTTTACCAACCAGACTTGCCTGATTGCCAATAGGGAAAAGAGGAAGCATCACACTCAGTGGTCAAGAAGAACTTCAGGATCTCAAAAGAGCTTTATATAATCTCCCAACACTTTTGTTCTGACCCTTTATTCTTTACCCAGGAAACAGCTGAGAGGAGATGGTCCCTTTTTGAGGACAACTGTGTTCCTTGACCAGACTGCCTTACCAAGGTGTATGGACCAGAAGAAAATGAAGGAGGCAGAGCCAGACATCTTTTGAGTCAATTTTTGACAAGAAAGAATCCCTGAATTCTCAACAGTACCAAATCCCACTGAACTGCAGGGAGTGTTCAAAGCCTGCCGAATACCTGACTACCAGCCCATTGTTGAATTGTTTTGCAACAAAAGGCACCCCATTGCCAGACTGAAAGTCATCCAGAAATATAAGCCAAAATAAAACAAATTAGTTTCATGACCCACTGAAACGGTAACACATAGGCTAAAGAAGTATTAGTAAGCAGTGAGGCACCACCGATAACCCCAAGAAGAGGTCAAAGGTCAGCTATAATCAGTGTGTCAGGACCAAGTTTGGGCGATGCCCTGGCCATGTGGTTGCCTCTGCTGTCAGATAACTAGGTCAGCTTTAGTCAGGACTCAGAAGTTTGGCATGCAAGGGTAGCCTGTGGATCAAAAACATAAGTTCTTTTACTTTGTGTCCAACATAATGGTTGATGTGTCACCTGTCTCGTCTAATGACGGTTCAAGTAAGCAACGCTGACAGTCTGGCAGTGCAGGCTCAACCAGCAGCTTGATTCCAGTCAGTTTCAGCAGCAAATGGGTCCCCCTACATGCATGACTCAGACAGTTCAATCAGCAGGCACTATTTGTTTCCTAGGTTAGCAGTGCCAAAGGGGTTTGTCTTGAATCTTCCAGTCTGTGGTTTTTCCAAGTGACAGTCCAAATAATCAGGCCATGGCCACAACCCAAGAATCAGTAAAAATATAATGAGATTTATCAAGTGTCGTATTTGCCAGAGCTATAATCATGACCTTGAGTTTCTTGAGCAGAATGACCCTGTCCACTTTGAATTCTGAATAAGCTGGCCCTGAGCCTGACCGTTTGCAGCTGCCCAGTGGACATCACCACATGTCAGCTTAGCCAAACCATCAGTGAAGCAGGCCCAGACATTATGGGGAACCTCTGTGAATCAAGGGTGCTGTTGAGCCAGCAACTTTGCTACAGGTGGGGAGTGGAATAGCTGCCATTTTTTCATGTCGTGCCAAGATGCTTCTGGGGCCAGGCTGGCTGCATGTTCGAAGGTACCATTTCCATTACTGGATCCTTTTCACTTTGTTAGTCACCGAGTCTGTCGATCTATCCCAAAATGGAAACACCAGGACAGAGAATCACAGTTCCTCCAGGGGTCAGGCACTCAGTTTCAATAAGAGCTCAACAGTAAGCTGGCAGTTGCTTTCAGAAGAGATAAAGCTGGTAGCTGTGTCTGGGAGGCAATGAATCTCACCCCTAAGGGGCACCTCCACGTGGAGGCCACCTCCCTTTGCTGGAAGCTCCTGTTAGCAGCAGCATCAGTCACAGAGACTTGTAGCTCAAAGGGATCATTGAAGATGTAGGGCCCTGGAAGTATCAGCACCTCTCAACATGGAGCTCTTCCCAAACAGGAAGAACCCCTTTTGAATCTTATCGGCATTTACAATATAAGCATGTAAAACATAAATACCAATTACACATTCAGCAGTGGAAGCCAGATAATAATACATTGAATACATTCAATAATACATTGAATCAACACAGAGGACTCCACTCTGTGGGTCATATTAACTTCCCTTTGTTACTGTGAACTCTGTCCAAACCCCAGCAGTTGAATTTGGCCATACACTCACTGATGGGACCCAGTTGAATGGTAAGGTAGTTGCCAGTATCCACTAGAGCCACAAAAGTTTGAATTGCTTCTCTTCCTGACATTCCCTAACCTATTTGATAGATTGTGACTTCTCATCCTTTTTGGGAACACAGCAATGTTACCTAGCCCCTAACCGTCTTGCTCCTTAAATCAGCTGAGTGAAAGGAGATAGGAGGGTCACAGGGGTGTGATGAGGGAGACTGACTCCACGCAGTAGCAGTCAAGAAGTCACGTTTCAGTTTTGGGAGGCGTGCAATAATTAATTTAGATTGTTGGAGTCTGTTTCTTGGTCTTTAGGGGATCAACCTCATTAGCATTGTCAACCAAGTGTAAGACAATAGAAGCCTGAATAGCAGTCAATGACCTATCTGTGGTTTCCAATGGGAAATAGTCTCAGAGAAATTTTCCCAGAGGGCCAAAGCTCCCTGAAAGCAGGCAGGGCCCACTGCAAAAAAGTAAAACAAAGCTCCAAGGCCTTTTACTCCTTTCTTCAAATAGATCTAAGTTTGGCATAAGAGACTGCAAGACGGTCTGAGCCATAAGCCAGCCCAGCTGTTCTCTTCCTCCCTAGGGAGCATCCGTGCAGGATCCTCCCCATCTACCAGATGAACCAGAGAACATTCTAAAGACTTGCCTGAAATCTCCTCAAAGGAACTGTGAATTTCACTCCTTTTATATTCAAGGCAGGTACTTGTCTCTGTAACTGTTATCTGAAAGAGAAAAGATCCTTCTGCTCGTACAGAATGAATGTTAGTATCAGTTATTCTAAAGGGGTGGGCCCACGACTGAGATTGACCAAGGTCCTTCCACTGGAGGAGAATTAGCGATGAACAGGGTACCAATTGGATAGTTGTCTGGATCCCATTCATTATTGCAGAGCCATGCAAGGAGACAGGTGGCTTGTGGCCAAAGAACTCCAAACTCTTTGAAGGGTTTCAGCAAAACACTTTTAAAGGCAAGGTGAGGGAGGGGTGTGGTTAGTTGTGGCAAACTTCTTGGTGTAGGAATCCTCTGTTCTTGCAGCTGCCCATGTAGGTCAGGTCAGTATGTTCCTATAAATCTCCAACAAGACAACTGTTACTCTCTGCTCTGCAACTTTTTTATCTCTGTAAACAGAGGTCAGAGCCCTGAGAATAGACTGTCCTCTATAGTTCAGGGTATAGGCAACAGTGGTGCAGAGCCAGCATGACTCGGCACAGGAAGAAGACTAGATCCAATATGGAGTCAGGTTTGTTCCTCTCTATTATGTAATTTCTCCTTGTCCAGAGCAACTAAACTGGAAGACCATTTGACCATACAATTTGTTCAGTGTGTTTGCTGCCATTTCCCTTGGACTTCCCTCAAATTCTGCTCACCACCCTGCAAAGCTTTGTTCTTTCCTTTCTAGAAAATGAGTGAAATTTGATTTGAAATATTGGGTGGATATTTTACTAAAATGTAAAATATTTTAAAATACACTTTCTTTGTGCTTATATACATTACCTTTGTGATATGATTTGGACCTTTTAGTCCTGGATTGGTTGCAAAGCCATATGTGATTTTTATATTGGGAATAGAATTAATGGGTCTATGATGAATAGTGGACATCCTGTTTTGAAGAAATCATATTTTGGGCAAAATGCCCATAAGAGACATGTTTTTGCCAATAGTTTAGTTCAGAGCCTCTGGGATCTTTCTTTCGTTTTTTTTTTTTTTTTTTTTTAAGAAATGATGAGAAAGTTTGATGCTTTTTTATTCTATTTTGAATTCACTTTAGAGCTGATTTCAAAACAGCTTGTTATTTCAGTTTTTGTTATTATTAAAAAATTCATACTTATTTGTTTGTTTTATTTTGGCATTTCACTACCTACTCTTAAGGCCATAGTATTATTTTAACTAAAAATTCACTCTGTTTTCATTTTCTGTTTCTTTCTTCCCACTTCAATTTTTTTCTAGTCAGTTGATGGTTTGTCCAATAGAAATTATAGAAACATTTGACATATTAGTTACTTGACATATTAATTTTGGCCACTTCTGGTATGCTTTCTTTTGCCAATGAAATTATTTAAAAATTGGGTGCGGGTGTTTCTGAGCAACAGAAGTCTTTCCCTTGGGCATTAAGTATTAAGCCATTTTCTCTATCATATAGCAAGAGAGAAGTTTTAAAACCTAAGTTCACAGCATGCAATTTGTAGAAGCAAATAAATGGTTCTCTTTAAAAATTTCACTTCAACAGCAATAAATCTCTAGTCAAATTTCAAACCAGAATTTTTAAATGACAAATGAAAAAATATACTGATTTCAAGTAGTAGCTAAAATTCTTTTTTTTCCTTAATTAACATTTAATTAATTAAGTTTCACTTAATTAACATTTAATTAATTAAGTTTAACTTAATTAATTAACATTTCTTAATTATCCTATAAAACATCAAGTGAGTTTTAAGGCAGCCAGTTAACATTGTCTTGGTTCTGCCATAGCCTCAAGGAGTTTTTACTGTGCTGGAGGGAATTCAGAGATGATGGTTTTACACATACTGAAACAGATCCAGAGACAGTCAGTGATGTACACATAGTCCTGAATAAGCAGGACCGAAACTTTCATTATGCCACATTATATCCAGAAGGTATAGCTAAATATTCACATAAATTTCAAACAGTTTAGCTTCAGAGTCATTTTCCTTCCTTTGTAGACATTTCCTATTCAGGCTCCTTTTGGCCCCATTTCTACCATTTTGCTAAATGAATGTAGTGGTCTCTGCCTCAGTGTAATAGCAGACTCAGCCTCATTTTTAAGTACTGGCACAGATTTAAGACTTTGTAATGACTTCTATCTTTACATCAGAGCCATTTCTATCAGAGTTCTAATTTCCGAATCCCATAACTGACTCCAGTCTTTATCTTATTTGATATCTTCATAGAACGTGACACTTTGATTAACCCCTGATTCTGGTGACTCAAGTCTTCCAGCCTGAAGACTGTATTCTCTCTCTGGGTGATCTTCTACTTTTATGGCTTTGAAAAGCTGGCTCCATAGCTACACCTCTGGTCCCAGGCTCTCATTGTCACTCCACATCTGTGTTTTACACTTCCTGCTGGAGTTTCCCACCTGGTTGTCAGACAGCCAAGATACATCTTGTATTTTCAAAACATTGCAAAATTTTCACACTTTCCAAATGTGATTTGAATTAAAAAAAAAATATCTCCAAGTTTCTGTTCCCTCACCTGTAAATGGATTTGTTAGATTATATGTAAAGAGCCCAGCACAGCAAGTGGAAAATTATTACTTTGTTGTCCACTCTAGAACCTACTTCTGTCGTGATCTGCTTTCCATGACCTTCCTTCTGCATAATAATATCTTTGTGTCATCCCTACTCTTCCCCCTCTCTCATCTTTTCATCAAGTCAATTAACAAAGCCTTCTGATGTTATATCAATGAGAGATGTTTCCGTTTTGGCCTCTAAACCAACCTCATCATCTCTGCCTTAGTTCTGGTGATCAGTCTGCCTCTGGTCTCTTTTGTCTGTTCATTCTCCAGCATGCCGTCGGAGTTAATGGCCACCTCTTCTACCTAACAACCCCGCTGTTTGGGCAGGCTTCCCACTGTATTTAGAGAAAAATTAAAGTTTTTTTTTTTTTTTTTATCTAAGCAGTAAATCCCTTTACAACATCAGATCAGATCAGTCACTCAGTCGTGTCCGACTCTTTGCAACCCCATGAATCGCAGCATGCCAGGCCTCCCTGTCCATCACCAACTCCTGGAGTTCACTGAGACTCACTTCCATCGAGTCAGTGATGCCATCCAGCCATCTCATCCTCTGTCGTCCCCTTCTCCTCCAGCACCCAATCCCTCCCAGCATCAGGGTCTTTTCCAATGAGTCAACTCTTTGCATGAGGTGGCCAAAGTACTGGAGTTTCAGCTTTAGCATCAGTCCTTCCAAAGAAATCCCAGAGCTGATCTCCTTCAGAATGGACTGGTTGGATCTCCTTGCAGTCCAAGGGACTCTCAAGAGTCTTCTCCAACACCACAGTTCAAAGGCATCAATTCTTCGGTGCTCAGCCTTCTTCACAGTCCAACTCTCACATCCATACATGACCACAGGAAAAACCATAGCCTTGACTAGACGAACCTTTGTTGGCAAAGTAATGTCTCTGCTTTTGAATATGCTATCTAGGTTGGTCATAACTTTCCTTCCAAGGAGTAAGTGTCTTTTAATTTCATGGCTGCAGTCACCACCTGCAGTGATTTTGGAGCCCAAAAAAATAAAGTCTGACACTGTTTCCACTGTTTCCCCATCTATTTCCCATGAAGTGATGGGACCAGATGCCATGATCTTCATTTTCTGAATGTTGAGCTTTAAGCCAACTTTTTCACTCTCCACTTTCACTTTCATCAAGAGGCTTTTGAGTTCCTCTTCGCTTTCTGCCATAAGGGTGGTGTCATCTGCATATCTGAGGTTATTGATATTTCTCCCGGCAATCTTGATTCCAGCTTGTGTTTCTTCCAGTCCAGTGTTTCTCATGATGTACTCTGCATAGAAGTTAAATAAACAGGGTATAGCAAGAAGAGATAAGAAAGCCTTCTTCAGGGATCAATGCAAAGAAATAGAGGGAAACAACAGAATGGGAAAGACTAGGGATCTCTTCAAGAAAATCAGAGATACCAAAGGAACATTTCATGCAAAGATGGGCTCGATAAAGGACAGAAATGGTATGGACCTAACAGAAGCAGAAGATATTAAGAAGAGATGGCAAGAATACACAGAAGAACTGTACAAAAAAGATCTTCACGACCCAGATAATCTCGATGGTGTGATCACTGACCTAGAGCCAGACATCCTGGAATGTGAAGTCAAGTGGGCCTTAGAAAGCATCACTATGAACAAAGCTAGTGGAGGTGATGGAATTCCAGTTGAGGATATTCCAAATCCTTAAAGATGATGCTGTGAAAATGCTGCACTCAATATGCCAGAAAATTTGGAAAACTCAGCAGTGGCCACAGGACTGCAAAAGTTCAATTTTCATTCCAATCCCAAAGAAAGGCAACGCCAAACAATGCTCAAACTACCGCACAATTGCACTCATCTCACACGCTAGTAAAGTAAAGCTCAAAATTCTCCAAGCCAGGCTTCAGCAATATGTGAACCGTGAACTTCCTGATGTTCAAGCTGGTTTTAGAAAAGGCAGAGGAACCAGAGATCAAATGGCCAACATCCGCTGGATCATGGAAAAAGCAAGAGAGTTCCAGAAAAACATCTATTTCTGCTTTATTGACTATGCCAAAGCCTTTGACTGTGTGGCTCACAATAAACTGTGGAAAATTCTGAAAGAGATGGGAATACCAGACCACCTGACCTGCCTCTTGAGAAATTTGTATGCAGGTCAGGAAGCAACAGTTAGAACTGGACATAGAACAACAGACTGGTTACAAATAGGCAAAGGAGTTCGTCAAGGCTATATATTGTCACCCTGTTCATTTAACTTTACAATATAGTACCTAGCTACTATTTCAGTGTTATCTCCTGCCCTTCCTTTCTCCCAAGTCACAGGGCATGTGAATACACACAGACACAGACACACACACTCACACACGATATTTCTGCCACACCAAAATTCCTTAAACACACCAAACCTTTTCACAACTTTGGTTCAGTTCAGTCGCTCAGTTGTGTTCTACTCTTTGTGACCCCGTGGACTGCAGCATGCCAGGCCTCCCTGTCCATCACCAATACCCGGAGTTTACTCAAACTCAGGTCCATTGAGTCAGTGATGCCATCCAACCATGTCATCTTCTGTCATTCCCTTCTCCTCCCGCCTTCAATCTTTCCCAGCATCAGGGTCTTTTCAAATAAGTCAGTTCTTCACATCAGGTGGCCAGAGTACTGGAGCTTCGGCTTCAGCATCAGTCCTTCCAATGAATATTCAGGACTGATTTTCTTTAGGATGGACTGGTTGGATCTCCCTACAGTCCAAAGGACTTTCAAGAGTCTTCTCCAACACCACAGTTCAACTTTTCCTTTACCTATTACCTTTAGCACAGCTTTACCTTTAGCGTATTCTTACCTCCACTTGGAGTACTCTCTCCTCCTCCTTCAACTGACAAACTCTTAACACTTAAGACACAGATTTTGAGTGGCCCAATCCTTGCCCACTTGTCTTTGATAGAAGAACGTGTTGTGTTCTGCATATTTCTGTATTTATTTGTTGTATGTTGGTCCCACCAACTGTGAATTTTGAACTCAAAGGCAAGGGGTATTTTTTTTTCTTCTTCTTCTTCAGTACTTCCCTGGTGGCTCAGACAGTAAAGAATCTGCCTACAATGCAGTAGATCTAAGTTCGATCCCTAGGTCAGGAAGAGCCCTTGGAGAAGGAAATGGCAACCCATTCCAGTATTCTTGCCTGGGAAATCCCATGGACAAAGGAGCCTGGAGGGCTGCAGTCCATGGGGTCACAATGAGTCAGACACAACTGAGTGACTTTCACACCTAGTAAAGTGACTGGCAATAGAAAAAGAACAGACAACAGAAAAGCAATATAAATGGCTGATAACATAATTACCATTTCCTGCTGGCTTCTTTAAGTGTTAGATTTCTTTGGATGTCCTTTTCCATTTATTTATAAGAACTTAGTGGGAATTCCCTGGCAGTCCTGTGGTTAAGACTCCCTACTCTCACTGCCGAGAACCTAGGTTTGATTCCTCATCCAGAACTAAGACCGCATAAGGTGCACAGCATGGCCAAAAAGACTAAGGATTCAGGGATATGGTCCTTTCTTTAACATTAGTTTCTCATGAGGTTAGATTTAATTTTTAGGAAGACAACATTTTACAGTCAAAATGTTGGTAAATATATACTGCTTGCATTCTCCTCTCCACCCCACCCCAGCAGACATGGACCATCAGGCGAGGCATTTTTCCCTGAGAAGCCAGGTAGCTTCTTCCCCCTTCTGGACACAGCACTCCGAGGAGCCACTATATCCTGAATATGTTGGCAGCTGATATGGAGCTGATATGGAGTTAAAAAATACAGGGTGAACTGAATACAGGTTGAACTGAAATCCTGGTCCAGCTTCGTGGCTAACAACTCCGAAATCCATGTGATATATTTTGTGTGGTGTCTTGCATGACGTAGATATTCAACAGGTATCCTTCTTTTAGTGACTATTCGTTACCGAACTATTTCCCCCTCATTTTATCTATTCAATCATCAAGTAGGCAATTTCCAAACTACTTTGGATGGTTGATATAAGAAAAAAAAACACACATAAGGAATTGAGTTAACTAGGAAAAACATTTAAGTAATAAATAAGGAAGAGTTTTGTTCAGTTAAAATTTTGTATACGAAGAAGTAGTTAACTTGGAAAACTAATTTAGTGTCTTCTGATTGAGTTATAACAATTAGGAAGGTAGGACAGATCAGTGTATATTAAATTTATATAAAAAACAGTTGCAAGTACCATGCAAATAACTTTTTTCCTGAACTATTTGAGAGTAAGCTGCCAACAAGATGCCCCATCATTTCCAATACTTTGGTGTATATTTTCTACAAACAAAAACATTCTGCAGATCCATAATAATCAAGAATTTCATATAACCATATTAATTGAGAAGTTCAAAATAATACATTACTTCTATTTAATTCTCATTAGATTAGGTACCCATTCAAGTTTCATGAAGTGTTCAATTATATCCTTTATAGTGAAAAAAAAAATCCACACCAGATAACTCATTACATTTAGTCACTATGTCTTTTTAATTGCCTTTGTCCTGGAGAAGTTCCTATGACTTCCTTGACTTCTGACACTTTGATACTCTTGAAGCTTTTGATTGGTCTTGGTCTTCAGCCCTGTTCCTGGCTGGTTTAGTTGCTAAGTCTGACTCTGGCTACCCCATGGACTGTAGCCCACCCGTCTCTTCTGTCCATGGGATTTCATAGAACAGAGTGGGTTGCCATAGGCCAGTTATTCTTGTAAACTGAGTTATTCTGATGTTTCCTCACAATTACATTTGGGCTAATTACTCTTATGCAGAAATATACAATTGTCAATGTTTACTCCTCATTGTATCTTATCAAATGGCTAATGGTTTCAATATAGCCCATATTTAGATATGTTTATTTTGATCATTTTATCAGTAGGGTGACTTAAGTATTATTCACTATAAGGTTCAGTTCAGTTCAGTTCAGTCACTCAGTCATGTCTGACTCTTCGTGACCCCATGAATTGCAGCACGCCAGGCCTCCCTGTCCATCACCAACTCCCGGAGTTCACTCAAACTCACGCCCATTGAGTCAGTGATGCCATCTAGCCACCTCATCCTTTGTTGTCCCCTTCTCCTCCTGCCCCCAATCCCTCCCAGCATGAGAGTCTTTTCCAATGAGTCAACTCTTCGCATGAGGTGGCCAAAGTACTGGAGTTTCAGCTTTAGCATCAGTCCTTCCAAAGAACACCCAGGACTGATCTCCTTTAGAATGGACTTGTTGGATCTCCTTGCAGTCCAAGGGACTCTCAAGAGTCTTCTCCAACACCACAGTTCAAAAGCATCAATTCTTTGGCACTCAGCTTTCTTCACAGTCCAACGCTTTTGTACATTTTGCAATTAATAAGTATTTTGTGGAAGAGGTAATATGAAACCATGACAATGTATTATTCTTCATCAAAGTTTTAATTAGTTTATTTGCTTATATTAAAATCAAATCATGGCTTCCTATATTATTCGGTGGGTTGTAATATGATGCTGTCATTTCCTTTGGATATTGAAAATTTTCCCAGAATTGGCCAGTGAGTGCCTTTTTGAGTTGGCCTCAATGTTCTTTTCACAAGTTCCTTTCCTTCTTTGAACATTGTGTTATTTTACAGCTCACAAAAGATGTATCAGGCACATCCTGTATTTTTCTTGCCCAAGCCACCAAATCAATTATTTCTCCAAAGACTCCTGGTTCTGATTTAGTGTAACATAAAATCCAGAAACCAAGAAGATCTGAACACTGAGTAGACTCATTCTTTAGGATATTTGTTTTCAGGACCTAGTGGAAAGAACTGGGGATGAATTTATGTATATACATACACACATTAATAACTGTATTTAGGTATATGTATATATACTTATGTATGAGAGTCCCTTGGACTGCAAGGAGATCCAACCAGTCCATTCTGAAGGAAATCAGCCCTGGGATTTCTTTGGAAGGAATGATGCTGAAGCTGAAACTCCAGTACTTTGGCCACCTCATGTGAAGAGTTGACTCATTGGAAAAGACTCTGATGCTGGGAAGGATTGGGAGCAAGAGAAGGGGACAACAGAGGATGAGATCGCTGGATGCCATCACTGACTCGATGGATGTGAGTCTCAGTGAACTCCGGGAGTTGGTGATGGACAGGGAGGCCTGGCATGCTGCGATTCATGGGGTTGCAAAGAATCAGACACGACTGAGCGACTGACCTGATCTGATCTGATATTCTATATTATCTATATATACATATAAGTATTGTACAATATATTAATACATACATTTGCATATATTTATATTATATAAATACATATATTACATATATGCATATATGGGATGAGTTCATACATACCTCTAATTCCAATAAAAGTGATTATTCTACTCCTGAGTTGTTTTAGAGCCAAATTTTACCATCTCCCAATTGTGAATTTTATAGAAATTTTGAAAGCTGATAGCTTGACATTGGTCATGGTTGGAGTCTTTACATCATGGAAGCTGTCAAACACTCCCCTCTATGTGACTGATCTGTAATTTGCAACTGAAACACCCATCTTGCTTCTGAACACCAGACCAAAATTTCCTTGCCAGATATCTATCTGCTCATTGACTTCATCTCGTGAGCATCAACTCCAGGGTTAGAAGTCTAATCATTTTTTCCCCCCAGTTCTGCTTCTACTCCTGATATTCACCTTATAGCTAAGAAGATAGCTTTATCCCAGCCCCATAAACAAGAAACAATAAAATCATTTTCATTCACTTCTCAATCTAAACCTTCCTAAATCTAGTCCTCAAATTCTGTGGAGTCCATCTCTGAAACATTTCTTATATGTCTCTCTTTATTAACCCCTGTCATCATAAGCACAGCCTTATTTTTTGTCTTTGCTTTTTTCTTGCATGGTCAACTGAATTCATAAACTTGTTACCTTGAATGAGAGATAATGTATGATAATGGAATACCTTTTGACTTTTTTCTGAAATGTGTTAAAGTTTAGAATTATCAGTACAGAGTGACTTTGGCTGCAGAAATCCTGATCAACTGTGACTCAAACAGTTAAAACAGTTATAAATCTCACAAAGAAAAGTTGGGAAAGTGCTCGCTGGTTTGGTATAGCTGTCCAATGCTGTCATTAAGGATCGAGCCTTCTCTATTTGTTCACTCTGTCATGCCTAGCATGTTGGCCTTTTTCCTGACCCTTGTCACCCTATAGTCACAAAATGACTGCCAGAGAACAAGACAGTTTATCCTCACACCACAGCAATATGTGCAAGAAGAAAGAGAAGGAACAGAACAAGAAAGACTTCATCACTTGTCTTTTTACAATCAACGTAATCTCTCCCGGAAATCTCCCAACAGTCTCCTCCTTCCATAGGAGTTTTCAGAACTATGCTACATGGCCCCAGCTCCCTTAGAAATAAAGTCATACTTAGTCAAAGCTCTCTGACTTTGTTAACAATATATATACTTTTAATCAGAAGTTTACAGCAACTCTTTCTGTTGGGTAAATATGTAGAGAAAACCACAGCTGTTCTTTCTAAACTTGTTGACACCCTTATGCAGGGGTCCAATTCCACCAAGATGATAGAATATGTATTTATTAGTTCAAAGAGCATTCAATGGATATTATTGTAAATGCTAGGATATGGTGGTTAACATTACAGACAAAAATTCCTGCCCTGAAGGAGCTTGCATTCTAGTGACCAATCTGTGCTTCATTAGAGGAAATCTGAACCCAGATGATATTAGATCAGAAGATTTCTCAGAATTTCCTTTTCTTACTTCCTATCACTCAGCTTTACTCTTTCAAAACCAGGAGTCAGCTCTGACCTAAATTTGTATATTTGACCCTGACCTAAATTATATTTTTCCTGGCTAATATTTCTTAGTTTGTGAAGTGAATTTGGGCTTCTTCCTACTTTTAAGTACTAACACTTGCAATGCTATTTTTGCATCTTTTTCTTCCTTTTGGTCATTTAGGGTGTTGAGAATTGTGTAGTCTTGCACTTTGAACAGCCACCCTTCCTTAAATTTAGTATGTCCCACTGGGGACGAAACTTATACTTTAAATGGAAACTTTGGCTGTACGATATGGCTTTGGAAAATCGCCACAGGAATGTTTTTTGATTGTATAGGACTTGGCAATGAAAATAATTGGTTAAAGAAGGACATTAAAAAATAATCCTTGGATTTTGACACCTTGGAGAAGAAAAGAGGGAATGTTATTACATCACTCTTTCTCTATGATATGCTTTTCTTACAAAAGAACAGTGTCTATTTAACTAGATAATAACTTACTGCTTGATGTCTATTTTAAGAGGACATTTTATCAGTTTAGATGCTTTGGAACAGCATGTAATAGCAAACACTGACTCTGTCTTTGTCCATCTGGGCTGTTATAACAAAACACCACAGGCTGGGTGGCTTATAAAGAACAGAAATTTATTTCTCCTGGTTCTAAAGCCCAGAAGTCCAAGATCAAGGGGCCATCCTGGTTGCCTTTTGGTGGAGGTCCTCTTCTGGTTTGTGATGACTTTTCACTATGTCCTCATGACAGAAAGGTCAAGGGAGCTCTCTAGGGCCTTTTATAAGGTCATCATTCCCATTCATGAAGGTTCCTCCCTCATGACCTAATCACCCCCAAAGGCCCAGCCTCTTAATAGCATCACATAGGGCATTAGGAGTTTGTTTGCTGCTGGGGGTGGGGTTAGTGCAAACATTTAGCCTGATGTATATAGACTTTTTAGAAAAGATGTTTTAAATTTTCTTTCACTGGCTGTGTTGAGTCTTAGTTGCAGCACATTGAATCTTTGCTGTCTTTCGTTAAGGTGCAAGAACTCTTAAGTTGCGGTGCTCTGACTTAGTTGCCCTGCAGCATGTGGGATTTTAGTTCCCCATCCAGGGGTTGAACACAAGTTCCCTGCATTTCAAGGTGGATTCTTAACCACTGGACCGCCAGGGAAGCCCCCAAACAGACTTATAAACTGAGTAAATAAATACATGTGTTATCTCACATAATAAGAAGTCCAGAGGTTGCACTGGCTCCTCCACCACACAGCTAAGCTGTTAGGGACGCAGGTTCATTCCAACCCATGGCCCTAGCACCCTAAAAGGGCTGACTGTGCTCTCAGGCCAACTCCACTTTGACTGAGTGATGGCCTCAGAAGTGCCAGGAATTCCATTCAGATGCAACATCATCAAGTGAAAGAAGAAAAACCATCTTTTTTTCTTGAGTGAGAAACCTTCCTAAAGGTCCTCCCCTCTCCCCACACCGGAAGGCTCTCTTTTCATGTGTTACTGACTAGATTTGGGTCACGTCCCCATTTCTAAACCAGTTGCTGGCAAGAGAAGAGAAGTGGAGTTGTCAGGATTTGCTTAAATCAAGGTCCATTTCATAGAGCTGCAGATAGGAGCACTTTCTCATGATATGCTGTATGGAAAGCAGATACCTAAACTCAATTGGATTCTGCTAGGAAAGAAGAAGCTGGAAGGAGAGGAAATGGATGCTGAAGAAGCAACCACTAAGTAACTGCCAAGTAGGTTCTTAAGGGCTTCCCTGGTGGCTCAGCAGTAAAGAATCCGCCTGCACTGAAGCAGCCGCAGGAAACGTGGGTTCCGTCCCTGGATCAGGAAGATCCCATGAAGGAGGGCATGGCAATCTACTCCAGTATTCTTGCCTAGAGAATCTCATGGACAGAGAAGCCTGGCGGGCTACAGTCCATGGGGCCACAAAGAATTGAACTTGACTGAACGTGCACCCACAAGTAGATTTTTGCTATTTGCCCCGTTTAGCAATGTCAATCCAGTGGTCAAAAGAAAATTAGTTTAGCTAGGATTTTATTGTCCTGACTAGTTGTTTTCAATAGTGTCTAAAAGCAACATATGAGTGAAATATGTATGAAGTTAATCTCATATCATTAAAAAAATCTTAGGTGCAATTGTAATTAAAGTTTAGCAGACAACCTCTAATCCCCAAATGTAATACTCTGTCTCCATCTGTGTCTCTTTTCACCTTATTCTATTACATCTGTTGGTTTTTAATGCCTGAAGTGTTATCTAAATGTTCAGCTGACATCCACATTTGTTCAGTTTAAATCCCCCCTAATTGGTGCAAAGAAGCTTTCTAGAGTGCTGGTGGGAAGTTGTTTTCACTCAGGCAGCTCTAGAGGAAAAGCTTAATTCTGTGGGCAAACTGTGCCAAGGCAAGTCTTGGTCCAATCTTCATGCCAGGGTCATAGAATCCCACTTGGCCACCCACCCAAACAGACATTGTTCTGATTCAGATGTCACTTTACAGGTTCTTTAAAAAAATTTACTTGTCAAAATTTACTTATATAAATCCCGGAAAATGGCTCATAAAACTACTAACAATGACAGCTAACTTGTAGAAAGGCATTTTAAAAGAAATATAATTCTACTTTTAAATTAGCCCCTCTTGCCAGTATATTGAAATGCTTGGAATTTTAAGTAAATCATCCTTAAGTTCCCTTAACAATTTTGTACAGATGGAGGGCCACGTGGGTGAGTATCTTG
This sequence comes from Bos taurus, assembly GCF_002263795.3. Lineage (NCBI taxonomy): Eukaryota > Metazoa > Chordata > Mammalia > Artiodactyla > Bovidae > Bos > Bos taurus. The sequence goes on from NC_037343.1 coordinate 22,710,715, forward strand.
CATGCATGGGGACGAGATCCAGATGACAAGAATGTAGAAAGGGTTGTTTAATACATTTTAGGGGAGAACACTGAAAACATCAAACAGTGTGATTACAAGCAATGGAAATAACTGTCCTAATGCTATCTGAAACAATGCAAGAATATGAAGCTATCAAAACCTGTGGCGTCTTCATTCAGTCTTTCCCTGATCTAAAAATATTTGTGTTTTCTTTCAAGAAGAGGTTAAGCTTGAATATATAAGTTTATTCAGACAAACATGTATGTTAATACACATAAAATTGTATGTAATGTGTTACATATATTACATACGTCATATACATGTATGTATATATATGCTTGTATGTATTCATATGTATGTAGGGTTTTTTAGAGGATGTATGGCACTGGTAATTGATGGAAAATGTTCCTTATCAAACTTCGTTTTCTTATTTTCTTAACAACACCACCAAAGTGAGAAAATATAAAATTAAAAAGGATCTTCATTTTTAAAACAGATGGGAAAAACACTCTCTGGGGAAATACAGCCAGACTGATGTTTTGTCTGCACCAACTTCTCTGCAGACTATCTGGCATTCCTTGACAAGCTTGGCACACTCCCCTTACTTGTTGAACATCAATATCTATGGGCAACTGCATATATATTCTCATAAGGGTAAAGGTTATGTCAAACAATCACCAATAAATATGTGTATGTAATTATTTCTATGTGCTGTATACCAGCTGCCTTATTTTCACTAAATACTAAGCTGTCTCAGAAATGCAGATTCTTTGATGCCCCATGCATAGAGAATACTTAGCATACACTTTTCATGGCACTGTAGAATTCGTCCATATACATAATTGAAATTCTATATGTCTCTACCACAGTTATTTTCATAAAACGGGCTGTCAGCTTTCAGGAGATAAGTTTTCTCTTAAAATTCTAAATATTCATTTCTTCTGTGATGATACCTTTTTATTCAGAAATGAAGCTTTCCCTTTTAGATATATCACCTAAAATCTGTGTGACGTTTTTAAGGAAGTATTTATTACACTGATTTGGAATAGAGTGGTATTTTTTACTTCAGATGAGTTAGCTCTTCACTAAATAGGAATGCCCAAGCTCAGATAGCCTGATTACAATTCATTTACACATATACACACACTTTAAAAAAAAGTATAGCATGAAGTTGAACTTTTATCTTATGTCATATACAAAAATTAATTCAAAATGGATCAAAGAGCTGAACTATAAAATTCTTAGATGGAAACATGGAGGAAAGCTTCATGACATTTCATGTGGCAGTGATTTCTTGAATATGACACCAAAGGCAGAGGAAAAAAGTAAATTTAGAAAAGTGGACTGTATCAAAATTAAAATCTTCTGTACACTAAAGGACACAATCAACAGACTGAAAATGCAATGTATAGAATGGGAGAAAATATTTGCAAATTATATATCTGATAAGGGGTTAATATTCAGATTATATATAAAGAGCAACAACTCAACAACAATAATAAAACGATTTAATAATGGATAAAGGACTTACTTAAGTAGACATTTCTCCAGGGAAGATATAGAAATGTCCAACAAGCATATGAAGGATGCTCAACGTTGCCAGTCATTAGGAAAATGCAAATCAAAACCATAATGAGAGATCACCTCACACCCATTAGAATGGCTACTATCACAGACACACACACAAAAGGGAGGCAAGTGTTGGGAAGGCTGTGAAGAAACTGGAAGCTTTGTGTACTCTTGGTGTAAATGTAAAATGGTGCAGCTGCTATGGAAAACAGTATGACAGTTCCTCTGAAAATTAAAAATAGAATTGCTGTATGATCCAGCAATTTCCCTTCTGGGTATATGGCCAAAAGAACTGAAAGCAGAGTCTCAAAGAGGTATTTGTGTATTCATGTTCATAGCAGCATTATTCACAATAGCCAAAAAGGTGAAGCAATCAGTTGTCCACTGATGGATGAATAAAATATGGTATGTATATGTACAATGGAATAGTATTCAGCATTGGAAAGGAAGGAAATTCTAACACATGCTATAACATGAATGACCCTTGAAGACATTATACTAAGGAAACGTCAGTCACGGAGCAGTTAATACTGTAGGATTCCTCTTAAGTGAAGGATCTAGGGCAGCCAAACTCCTAGAAACAGAAAACAGGATGGTGGCTTAAAGAAGAATGAGAGAGAGGGGATGGAGGAGCTGTTGTTTAAAGGACATATATTTTCACTTTTGCAAGATGAAGAAGTTTGGGGAATAGGTTTCACAACAATGCGAATATAGTTAATCTGACGTAATGAAGTGAAGTCGCTCAGTCGTGTCCGACTCTTTGCGACTCCATGGATTGTAGCCTAACAGGCTCCTCTATTCATGGGATTTTCCAGGCCAGAATACTGGAGTGGGTTGCCATTTCCTTCTCCAGGGGATCGTCCCAGCCCGGGGATTGAACCCAGGTCTCCTGCACTGTAGGCATACGCTTTACCATCTGAGCCACCAGGGGAAGTCCAGTAGTTAACTCTACTGAACTATAAAATGGCACCCCACTCCAGTGTTCTTGCCTGGAGAATCCCAGAGACATAGGAGCCTGGTGGGCTGCCTTCTATGGGGTCGCACAGAGTCGGACGCAACTGAAGCGACTTAGTAGCAGCAGCAGCAACTGAACTATAAAAATAGTTAAGATGGTAGTCATTCTGTTATTTTACCATCATCTAAAAAAAAATACACAGAATAACAAAACGCAATCAGATATAACAATGCAAAATGCTTTCCAAGCCAGTGATAACCTCTGCCTATAATCACTGCCATATAGAAAGGGGACAAGCTGTGCTACGCATTTTGAAGAAGAGATATGACATATTTGTGGGGAAAGACTGTCACACCTAAGGTTAGTCAAACTAGAGTTTAACCATGTTAAGTATTGTTATGTTGGGCCAAGATCGTTAAGTGTTCTGGTCCTGAGTTCTCTTATATGTATATGACAAATATAACAAGCTTTATATGATTTTTTGAAGATCAGTTGATATACGTGTGTTTGTTCCAGTTTGGAACAAAGAAAATACTAATATATTGTTGTTTTACTATCATTATAACTGTTCTTCAAATAGAAATGCTTTTGCTTCAAGTCAAAATTATTTTGAACTTTGGAAAATAGCTAACATGCCAGAGCTTATATATAATAGATAGAATTTTAAGCCTAAGTTATTAAACCGATATATTACTAATGAGTCTCAAATGGTCTAAAGTATTAGATAACTTCTTTAAATAAGAGATTCTTTCTCTATAATCAAATCAATAAGACTTGTAGAATTCAGTGTAAAGAGTTTCACATTTACATATGCACAAAGAATTAACTAAAGATAATTGGAAATGTTATGTTTAAAACTAAAGCATATTTTAAATTATAAAAATGATAATGATAATCTACACATTGAACAAGAAAAAAAAGTTGCTTCCATGTAGGCAATGGCACCCCACTCCAGTACTCTTGCCTGGAAAATCCCATGGATGGAGGAGCCTGGTAGGCTGCAGTCCATGGGGTCGCTAGGAGTCGGACACGACTGAACGACTTCACTTTCACTTTTCACTTTCATGCATTGGAGAAGGAAATGGCAACCCACTCCAGTGTTCTTGCCTGGAGAATCCCAGGGACGGGGGAGCCTGGTGGGCTGCCATCCGTGGGGTCGCATAGAGTCAGACACGACTGAAGTGACTTAGCAGCAGCAGCAGGCAAATGTTCATAACTCCATGGGCTTTCTTTCCTCCCTGCTGCTGTAAAACAACTGGGAACAGTAGTCATCCTCTTCCTGTAGAATTCTCACTAATTTTTGGAATATCTTTCATTTAGTTCTTTTATAAAACATAGTATTTAATCACTGCTGATGTGGTATTTTTATCACTTAGAAATATTTATTGATCCTACACTGTGGAGTCCCTAAGACAAGTTCTATCTGCAAACAGATAATGGGTGATGTACATGCATCCTCTAGGTTGGAAGTAGGATAAGGGTTATATCTTTCCTTTAAATGTCAAAGATTGCTCATTTCTTTATCTTTCTAACTGATGAAAATAAGAATGTGAAAAAGATCAAAATCACTCAAAATGATTTAAAAGCCATATTTTTTAAAAATATAACTTTTTCCACACTGGCTTTCTATGTAGTTCTTATTTCATATAAGATCTCTCCTCTGTGTACATCATAATTCACTTTGACCAAGATGCCTTGAGCAAAAAAAAAAAAAAGATTAATTTAATTAACATGTTATTTGGCTTTGAATGCTGAACATATGGTTTTAGATGGATGACAAGACACTTTACAGAGGTTGAAACAGCCACACCTTTAAATCACAGAGTAGCTGGTGTACTTGCTCACGGCCACATCTGTAAGCAAAAATGTAAACATCTGAAACATAAAGGTGACATTCTTGAAACAGAAAACTTCTTTCACGGAGAACATACACTTTCTAAGGTTAATACTGAGGCATCTTTGATTACTACCAGACCATGTTGCAGGAGAAAGTGAGGTTGTCAAGCCAAGCCTTTGTTTACAGAGCATAATCTAATTACCTAAGGATCGGGGTGGGAAAATAGGCCAGAAACTGACTTGATATCAATGCTCTTTTAGTATTTCAGACAATCTCTTTTACATTCAGCCTTGAAGTGTGTGACTTGACCAAAAATGTTTTTGCAGAGTAGCACAGAAATCAAGCTTGCCCCTTCTACGAAGCATGTGTACACATAGAGTGTATTCAAAATTAAAATTGCTACTTCCTACATGGTTTTCTAAGACATATTCATTATGTATGTGAGTCTCTGAATTCTAGCATGGTCTTGGCGTCAGGAAGACTTCTCAAAGCCAATATGAAGATTAAGTACACCGTGCTTGTTTTATATGAATTGTATACAAATTGCCATCATTTCATAAAGTTCTTGTCTACCTTGGGCACATTTATGTAGGGAGCCAAGAGAATAGGTTGACATTGTGAAGTTCCATTTTCAGGGAAAAGACCAAGGACATGGATTTAAGATTTGGCATATGTTCAGAGTTTCAACAATACTGTTTTCATTATAGTTAGCTTAAATAAGTATTAGTGGTCTTTCTATCAAAGAAATTAGTCCTCATGTGAATGGCCTATAAATAAAATTGTTATACAGTGGAATAATAGGAGCATGTAATAAAATGTGATTTCCAGCCAAACAAACATATGGACATTAAAAATTAAAAAAAAGGAAAATGTGCACGATATGAGTCCCATGTGGGATGATTGAAGTCATCCACCAGCATGTCTGGATTCCATCCATTTAGGAGCATAAGATCCTTTCAGGCAGGGGACGGCCTTACTGTCTGGGGGTGTTACAAGTGAGAAGATGCGGTTTCCTGTGGGGAACAAAAAGGGTGGAACCAAGTTTTCAGCAGTTACCACAATTTTAACACATTTTATTGGATAATGGCATATTAAGATTCATGGAATAGACAGTATTAGCAATTAGAGCATTCAGTTATCTCAAAGTAATGGTGCCTCTATTATGTATGAAGTTATTGTACAAAAACCTTCATGGTTTTAGTTTTTGTCGGTATCAGACTTCATGTTAATTTTATACATTCACTTATAATTTCATTCATTCATGTAAAACCTATATCAACCACCCATCAATAAAAGTCTGCTAGTAAACAAAAATGTATCATTTTATGTATCTCTATTAAAACAGTCCATTCTGTCATATAATCCTAGTAAAGATCCTTTTTTCTGCACCAGAGCATCCCTAATCTTCTGCGAAAGTGTAAAGTACTAAAATAATGAACTTTATTTCAGTCAAATAATCCATTCGAACTTTTTATGAATGTTCAGGTCAGTTAAATGCCAGTTGAACGTAAGAGAAAAAAAATTTAAATTTTAACACCTTATGACTGTATGGGTTCAGAGAAAATGCCAACAAGAAACTAAAGCTGTTAACTAAGTACTTTGATAATCAAGGAAATTAAAGGCTAGAACAACATAAAAAGTCAGATCAGCACAAACGAATATGCGCACTTGTTGAAAATCCCCTACTACATACTGAGGTTGAGAAATCTTTGAGTAAACTATTACACTAACTCAATCATCAGCAGGATAAAATATGGATTCCATATACTTCAAATTTCATTGTTTGAATGTTTTCTACTTTCTTTTCAGTACAACAGAAAATTATCTCTTTTTTTCAGGTAACATTATTTGCTGGATCATATTGACCAAACTGGGCTTCCCTGGTGGCTCAGACAGTAAAGAATCCACCTGCAAAGCAGGAGACCAGGGTTCCATCCCTGGGTTGCGAAGATCCCCCCTGGAGAAGGAAATGGCAATCCACTCCAGTATTCTTGCCTGGAGAATTCCACAGACAGAGGAGCCTGGCAGGCTACAGTCCATGGGGTCGCAAAGAGTCAGACATGACTAAGTGGCTAAAATTTTCATTTTTCACTTTCACATTGACTAAACAATGGCCCTTGACAAAGGTTCAGAACCTCTGTGTGGGAGGATAAAAGTGGTAGGGAGAAGTTTCCAATGGTTAACAAAGATTTTGTCAACACATTTTATTGGGTGATATGATGTTAAGCTTCATGACAGAGGCAGTATTAGTAATTACAACATGTGGCATTATGTCAGAGCAGCAATGATGTCTTCATTTTGAATAAAGAGTTATATCAGTTATCTTACTGCTGGGTCCAGTTTGATCATACTTTCTACTATTCTTATCTGTTTTCTCTCTTCTGTCTGGTTTTCGTCTGTTCTTTTCTTCAGTTTTCAGTTTAGACTTCTCTCTCTCCAGGAAGCTTTCTGGGAGCATCAAGGCTGAGTTGGACCTCCCCTGGTTTTTCTCATGACTCCCTATATTATGGCTCTTGTGTTTCCCCTATATTGTAACTCCTTGTATAATAGTCTGCCCACCTGCTTGGCCACTCCCTTCCCAGTGTATGCTCTACTAGGGCAGGACTATCTCATTTACCACCTTATCCTCAGCATCTGTGCTTCCCTTGTGGCTTGGTGGTAAAGAATCTCCCTACGATGCAAGAAATGGCCACCCACTCTAGTACTGTTGCCTGGAGAATTCCATGGACAGAGGAGCCTGGTGTGCTACAGTCCACAAGGTTGCAAAGAGTCGGATACAACTGAGCAACTACGTATGTGTGCATGCCCCAGCATCTAGCAGAGTCCCTGGCAAATAACAATTGTCCAACATATATGTATTGAATAAATGAACTAATGAGTGAATGAAAAATCAATGAATAAATAGATGAATAATAATTTGAAGACCTGGCTCGTGAACTTGCCATTAACTGTATGGTTTTGGGAGAGCACTGACATCTCTCTGTCTTAGTTTCCACAAGGTCAGAATGAGAGACGTAGGTGGGGGCAAGATCACTTCTAAAAACTTTATGGATCTCAGTGTATACGGTTCTATGATGAACCCTTCATAATAATCATTTCGTCAGAGTACCATTTCATTTGCCTGAGGAAAACCCAAAAATACTTCATAAGCCATGCTAAAGAAGAATTGCTTCCATGAACAAATTGTAACTAATAATCTAAACACAGAACGTTTGTTTAGCCTTTGAGAAAGTCTTGAATTGTCGCAGACTTTGTACATACCATCTGTTGTATAGTGTTCAGACTATCATAGAAAATCAAATGGGAGACCATAAAGTAAAATAAGGCCTTATTTTACCTATATCAACACAAAGAACAATATAAACCTTATATTCTTCAAATTTTTCATTTAGCCATTTAAACAATAAGCTTAATATAAAATAAGACAAAGTATGAAAATAAACATATAATCTTGTTACCACTATTTAGATAAATGTTTTGGCCATTTTCTATATGAATTCAACCAGAAACTAACCAGAGAAGAGAAAGAAGAGAAGAATATGGTAGATGTTATCTTGGGTAGAGTGAATGACCCAGAGAAGATGTTCAAATCTCTGTAGATGATATACTGACAAGAATTGTCCCAGGAAATCTGTACATCAAGAGAAATTTCTTTAATGATCTTTTTTATTTTTCTGTCTTAACTTCTATGACCTTGGCCCAACCAAAGAGACTGTCAGATAACAGTAGCTAGGAGAAGGAAATGGCAACCCACTCCAGTGTTCTTGCCTGGAGAATCCCAGGGACGGCGGAGCCTGGTGGGCTGCCGTCTATGGGGTCGCACAGAGTCGGACACGACTGAAGCGACTTAGCAGCAGCAGCAGCACTCATTCAGAGTTTGCTATATGTAGGCATTGTGATAGTTTCACAGGTTAGGAGTTAACAGATTAGGTTAAACTGTTTACCGATTAAGTAATTAGAAACTAAACGGGAGCACTGAGATTTGAATATGGGCTATATGAATGAAGACCAAGCATGTTGTTACTATGTGCTGTCTCTGCAACCTGCTTGGTCTGCTGATATTTCCAGCATAGAACCTACTTCCTGGCACATAGTAAGTGCTCAGTTAATTTTTGCTGAATTAATGTAAAAGATTGAATAGATAGGCTTCCAGAAGTAGCTGGGGAGATCAGAAATGTGAAGCTAACTTGGGGAGTTGGTCACGATGGCAGTGCAATTCCCTTTATTAAAGGAGCCTTGGGGCTTCCCTGGAGGTCCAGTGGTTAAGACTCTGTGCTTTAAACCAGGGGGCATGGGTGTGATCCATGGTCAGGGAAGTTCCACGTGCCCTGAGGTGTGTCAAAAAGAAAAAAAGAAAGAAAGAAAAGAAATGCACTATCTTGGGATACAGAGAAAGAATTTTGTCACAGAAATATATGTGTGATTCACAATATGTGGTGGGTGTGTGTTTACTTGTGTTAGCATATATAATACTTTTAAAATGATAAGGTCTAAACTTAAAAGTGAGATTTAGGTATTATATTCCAATTTATAGCCATACTATAATGTGACAGAATACAAACTCCTGACAAGGAAGGATTGTAATGGAAATCTTGGCAGTTCCTCAAGCATGCCTCTAGAATGCATCATAATATGTTAACTCTTCATATTTAGGCCTGGAATGAAGTTAAGTTACAGCATTTTCCCTACAGGCATTTAATCCAATCTTTATAATTGAGTCTGTTTATTTGCTCATTTTGAATTGACCACTGGCATTTTCCCTACCTGTCAGACACTGATCGATGGATTTGAAAATAACCCATTAACGGGGACAAAAAAAGGACCACAACATTTCCACTATTATTAGATATTTGTCAAACAATGACTCCAAATGGGAAAAGACAATTGATGTAGTCTGAAATATGGAGGTCCTAGTTAAAAAACATATAGAAAAATAAAAACTAGATTCTGTAGCATACTGCACTGACAGTTGTATGTGTGGTTTTCATAATGCAGTTGTGAAAGAATCACTTCTGGAAGACATTTACACACACATGTATATCTTATATGGAGAAGGCAATGGCACCCCACTCCAGTACTCCTGCCTGGAAAATCCTATGGACGGAGGAGCCTGGTAGGCTGCAGTCCATGAGGTCGCTAAGAGTCGGACACGACTGAGCGACTTCACTTTCACTTTTCACTTTCATGCACTGGAGAAGGAAATGGCAACCCACTCCAGTGTTCTTGCCTGGAGGATCCCAGGGACAGGGGAGCCTGGTGGGCTGCCGTCTATGGGGTCAGACAGAGTCGGACACAACTGAAGTGACTTAGCAGCAGCAGCAGCAGTATATCTTATAACATCTTTCTGGACCTTAAGATCAGCAACGTGAGTAAATGAATGAATTGTACTTTGGAAATAGACTAAAAAATAGAACTTCATTTCATTCATTCATTCATTTCAATTCAGATGTTTAGAGAGAGTGCATCTTCAATATCACATTACAGTTGCAGAATTACAGGGTAAAAGTGAAGTGAAGTGAAGTGGCTCAGTCGTGTCCAACTCTTTGCAACTGTAGCCTACCACGCTTCTCAGTCCATGGGATTTTCCAGGCAAGACTACTGGAGTGGGTCACCATTTCCTTCTCCACGGGATCTTCCCGACCCAGGGATCGAACCTGGGTCTCCCGCATTGTAGGCAGACGCTTTATCGTCTGAGCCACAGGGTAAAAAGAGCAAAAAGGACAGATCAAGTTATAACTCGGAAGCATTTGAAGGCACCCGGTAGAGAAAATCAGCATCTCAGGGTATTTTAGACTGCTCAACTTCTGGAGTCGTAAAGGAACTTCAGCCATTCAGAGCCACAGTTGTTGAAGGAATCACAGCTCTACTGAGGCATGGAGTAGAGAATGACAAATTTGGGGAGGATGGTTTTCAGATTTTGATGACTGTGTACTCACATTTTACTGCATTTTAACTCAGAACGAGGGAATTTTTACCTTAATTATTCACTGAATTTGACAATGATTTTAATTAAATTGGAGGCATCTTGATGGTGAATCATTACTTATAACTGGAGTTTCTGGATTGTGCCTTTGTTCTGGTAAGCTGTGTAGAGCTACCTGTGTCAGTGTGAAACAGGAAAAAGAGTAAGGAGAGAATCTGGGTCCTAGGATAGAACCAGGCTTAGACTTGATTTGATTAGTATAAAGTTTGACCCATTCAGCGCCTTATCATGACAGAATCTAAACTGCACACTCTGGACTGAGGTGGATAAACAAAAGAGGAATTTGGGCTTGATGAGGTTAGAAACTGAACTACCATGAGGGACTCTCCTCTGTGTGTGCACAGCGGGGAGTTCCAGGCAGCTGGGGGTGAGGGCGAGCAGCAAGCCATATCCCTGGTTTATTTTAGGTTTAATGGGTAAGAAGGGAAGCTGTTGAAGAATGTTAATAGAAAACTGTTTTTCACCCTGCATCCTTATTCTTTAGGCTCCCCAGGTAGTGCAGTGATAAAGAATCAACCTGCTCTTGCAGGAGACGCAAGAAACTAGAGTTTGATCCCTGGGTTGGGAAGATCCCCTGGAGGAGAGAAAGGCAACCCACTCCAGTATTCTTGCCTGGGAGATCCCATGGACAAAGGAGCCTGACCGGCTCCTGGGGTGGCAAAGAGTTAGACACAACTGATCACCAGCACCCCATTCTCTAAACAACTTACACTAAAGTAGCAGGCCTAGCTGCTTGCCTCATCTCTTACTTATCCTTAAGAGGGAATTGGCAGATAGAGCCCGTGGTCCCTACTCTCAATTGAGTAGAACTATCCAAAGGCTGCAATGAGAGGTGAATGAGAGGCAGGAATCCTATTCTCTAGGTCCAAATGTTCCTGTAGGCTGGCCCAAGGTTCAGACTTGAAATGAATAAGGAAGACCCTTTCATCAATTGACCTAAAGTCATGTCATCCAATTGTCTTTATCAGCAATACAGCTGACCTTTTCATCCCCATCTGGGTCTGATTTCTCAAATGTATCTGAACATGAAAAGGGAGGCAAAGGCTATTATTTACTGCTTCCTGAACATCAGCACATCTCCCCACGCATCCTGCGTTGTTGCCCCAGTTTGGAGGGATCTTTCTTTAGATGCTATCTCGTTCATACTGTTTGCTCACAAGATTACTGAAGCTAAAGCTTGGGGAGAGATCTGATCAACTGTTAATTACTTATTCTTCATTTCTATTTCTTTGATGTTGAAGTAATCCAAGGAAAGAATCAGTAGGTTAGGCAAGGCTTTGTGTGATCCAAAGATTTGAAAGTTGTGAGCTGGAGGTACAATGTAACTTTGCTAAAGTGACAAGAACAAGAGTCTCCTGCAGAGAGCTCTTTACACCAATGCCTCCTGTGTTGTTGCCGAAGCTTGGATTGCCAGACACTAGAACTCCCTCCCTTTATGACAAACAAATGCCTAGCTTATGAGTAGACTTAATTTTCATTTTCCATAAAAATAAAGGATTAGTGTTTAGGGTTAATAGAAAATCCAAAAACTTAAGTTTAGAACCCTAGGTCTATCATGACCTGAATGTCAGCACAGGAAATCATTTTTTCTAAACCTGTGTATTAAATGAGACATATTAAAAAAAAAATCTAATATTATGTCAGGTATGAAAGTCATTATTCAATAATTGTTTTTGCTAATATTGGTAATGGCTTGTTAAGGAAAAGCAGATTTTTGAGATGTCACATGATAGTCAGTGAATATTTTTATTAAAATACAGTTACTGTACATTATATAAGTGATAGTTGTATGATATGGACTTCCCTGGTGGCTAGTGGTAAAGAATCTGCCCGCAATGCAGAAGACCTGAATTAGATCCCTGGGTTGAGAAGATTTCCTGGAGGAGGGCATGGCAACCCACTCGAGTACCCTTGCCTAGAGAATACCATGGACAGAGGAGCCTGGCAGGCTGCAGTCCATAGGGTCACACAGAGTCGAGCACAACCGAAGTGACTAAGCAGCAGCAGCAGCAGGTGTAAGATACAGTGATTCACAGTTTTTAAAGGTTATATTCCATTTATGTTGTTTGAGTTGCTAAGTCATGTCTGCCTCTTTGTGACCCCAGGGACAGTAGCCCGGCAGGCTCCTGTGTCCATGAGTTTCCCAGAAAGAAAACTGGAGTGTATTGCCATTTCCTTCTCCAGGGGATCTTCCCAACTCAGGGATTGAACCTGGGTCTCCTGCACTGACAGGCAGGTTCTTTACTACTGAGCCACCTGGACAGCCCATATTCTTTTTATAGTTACTATAAAATAGTGGCTATATTCCCCCTGTTGTACAACATATCCTTGGAGCTTATTTTATACCTAATAGTGCCAGTGACAAATCGACACTTGGCATCTACCTCTATAAGGATTAAATCATGTGCTGCTGCAGCTGCTGACCTTCAACATGCCCTGAAAGAAGCTCAGGATGGAGATCAAGAAAGAGGCATCCTGTATTCTGGGAAAAACGGGCAGTGCAGGTTTTCAAATTGTTAGATATTTTCAGAAGAAGACTTTATGAGCCCAATTTTTGTATCTCTTCACATCTCAAAAAGCACTAAAATCCTTCATGGACATCTGCTCCTCATGACTGGCAGAAAGCTTCATGAGATTAGCAGAGACCTCTGCAAAAAATATGTGCTAGATTTCATGTACTCCCCCTTCACCAAAATTGCATGTATATTGACCAACCATCTCCTTGGAGTAGGTTCCCAGAGCTATCTGAAATGCTGCTCTCATTTGCCCCCAGTAAAACTTAACTCACATTGTGCTTCTTTTTCAGTGGACAATTGTGTGTGCCCCTTACTGCCCTATATTGCTCTGCCCTCTTCCGTCTCTCCACTAGTAACTTCTAGTTTGTTCTCTGTATCTGTGAATCTGCTTCTTTTTTGTTATATTCACTGGTTTGTTGTACTTCTTAGATTCTACCTAGAAGTGATATCTTACAGTATCTGTCTTCTTCTGTCTGGGTGGTTAGTATTAATTCCTTTTAGTTCAGGCTTTGCCCCTGAAGAATGAGGAATAGATTCCAAACTAAAGAAGTTTCGGTTTATTTTTACATAGAAAAGTGCAATGTAAAAATCTTATAAAGAAACATCTGTCAAGTGAAATTCGTAAGTCTCTTTACTAGGGCAAGTTCTCATTTGCGCTCTGTTATTTATGGTGTAGGTTTAAGATCATGATGGGTGGCCCAGCTGTTCCTCCCGTGCATTAGGAATGTCAGGCACTGCCTGCTTCTTAAATCCAAAAGCAATAGCCCTCTCCCTTACGATCCAGTTCAGAAGATGTTGTTAGAGTCAGTTGGACCAAAAGTTGAGTAGGGCCACAAACCAAAGCTAGGCTTTGCTTCTTCCAGTTTGCATGCTTTCTATGGTTTATAACATGATTGGTCACCAGGAAAACTCAATATAACCAGCTCATGGCATCTGGGTTAAAATGTATGCAAAAATATAAACACTGGCAGGAGCCTCAGCTGAGGAGAGGCACCATGTTTATTCAAGAAGAGGGCATGATAGCAATCCAGCTCCTGGCATATGATTGATTTCTTAAGGCCAAAAATCAAATGACCCACGTTAGAAGTCTTTTATGAAAGCCTCAGGCATGTAGTGCTTATTTGATTTTTAGGAGAAATCACAAGAAATGTTAGTGAGTCAAGGGGGAAAGGGTTGAGAGGGTTAAAAAAAAAACTTGTTAACATGAAATCAATTTCAGAGATTTTTTTAATCTTTGAAAAAGTGATATTACTGGACCAAATGATAGTCTGTCTGTAAAGAAACCACTCTACTACTTCTCAAAGTATTTCTTAATATGCATCTAAAGTTTCATTGTTAAAGAGTCAAATTTTCCAAATCAGAGAAAAGTATTACTTCATGGTTCCCAAGTTTCCAATCACTTAACATATGAAACATTGAAATTTAAGAGTCAAATGCTCCAAGCGAAAAGCATCTGTTTGATGTCGGCGAGGTCTCTGACAAATTCAGTGTTAAAAGACTCTTTGAGCTGCTCTTTGAAAATATATCACTTTATAATAAATCTCTGGGTTCTGACACACTCAGTGATGAGGTTTGCTTTATAGACTTAGGCAGGAGGATCTGTTTCCCACACCTGGCTCTCCGTGAGATGAGAGTGGCAGGTTTAAAATCAAAATGAACATAAAGGTTTGGGTTTAGGTGCTGACCTAAGTACCTTTTCTTTACGTTCAGAATGTACATTCTCAGAAGAAGACACTGAACTGTAAAAGCTGCAAGGAACTAAGTCTGCAGAAATATTAATTATGAACAGCTGCTGAGGCTGTGTCATTATGGCTCATGGATTTTGAGATGGTTGGTACCATTATTTCAGCCACTATAGGGACTGGTTGATTTGCACAGACAATTCATTCCACATAGAATGTTCTCTTTTGCAGTTGCTTCAGAGCATGAATGCTTTAGTAAAAATGGATATCTTTCTTGACATGTAGGAGTGTGGGTTGCCATTTCCTTCTCCAGGGGATCTTCCAGACCCAAGGATCGAACCCAGGTCTCCTGTATTGCAGGCTGACGCTTTACCATCTGAGCCACCAGGGAAGGCCCATGATAAATTAGACACCTAAAATTTGTTGTTGTTTAGTTGCTAAAGTCGTGTCTGACTCTTTTGTGACCCCATGGACTGTAGCCCCACCAGGCTTCTCTGTCCGTGGGATTTCCCAGGCAAAAATACTGGAATGGGCTATTTCCTTCTCCAGGGGATCTTCCTAACCTAGGGATTGAACCCATGTCTCCTGCATTGCAAGTGAATTCTTCAGCGCTGAGCCACCAGGAAAGTCCCCATCTAAAAGTAGCACACATCTTTTAAAAAGTTGCATTATATGCTCACTCTACCACCTTTATATACCACAGATAAACATAAAGGAAATGAATCCCACCATCTAGAAATAACCACTTTTGGCGTACATTGATTTCTCTTATACATGCAGATTCACAAAGACACAAAAATGTGTACTGGTACATGTATGTCTTTAAATAAATAGCATGGAGTCCTTCACATATTGGTCAAGGTAGTGGGGTTTTTTTTCACATAGTGTATTAAAACCATTATTCAATCAATCAACCTTTCTCTCCCACTTTCTGTGATGTATGTGTTTATATTCATTTAAATGATTACATAATGTTCCATTATATAGACGGGTACCATCTCTTTATATAAGAAAGACCAGACCTGTCTTCTGTGCAGGGCTTTCAGCAACTAAAATATAAACTACAATAGAAATTAACACAGTATTATAAATCAACTACACTTTACTAAAATAAATTATTTTTAAAAACCTAATAAGTCAGCAACTCATGACACAGAGCATGAGCTAGACTGGGCTAGAAGCTGATGCTGGACACTTTACTTTTGAATGTTTAATAGAAACAATTAAATTTTAAAAATGAAACCATCACCCAGCCAAATGACTGGATGATTACCAACACTTTTGTAGACACTCCAGCTTCTCACCTAGTTCATTTACTTGCCCTTCCACAAGAAGAAACCACTATGATGTTTCTGGGTTTCTGTCTATCTTCTCTTCCTTTTTAAGAACAAACTACAAGGAATTCCCTGGCAGTGCACCGGTTAGGACTCTGCACTTCCACTGCAGAGGGCACAGTTGGGTTTCTGGTTGGGGATCCTGCATGTCACTGGAAGTGGCCAAAAATTAAAAAAACAGAAAAGCCAAACTACATATACACGTGCACACACACACCTATGCACATGTGGGTACAGTATGTGGTCTATTTTCTCTGCTATTTGGCCTTTATAAAAATAGGATCATCTTGTTTGTGGCTTTCTTTATCACTTAGTTTTATGAATGTTTCTAGGATTCATCCATATTATTGAATATAATTCATTCCTTGGGTAATATTCTACAGTGTTAAAATATCCCTGTTTAACCATTCTAATGTTGATGGGCATTTGTGTTAAGAATATGTATGTGTGTGTGTTGCTGTTAGAAATACCACTGACATGAATATTCTTGTGCGTGTGTCCTGTCACAGGAGCAAAAGTATCCAGGAGTGAAAACACTGGATCATAGATTATGCTAATATTTAGCCACACAATAAAATGTCAAATTATTTTCCAAAGTGGATTATGCCAATTATGCTCTCACCCAGAGTACACAAAAGTGCATGAAAGTACTAATTGTTCCATATACCTATACTGGATCTTTTCTAGTTTTTACCTTTCAGCTACTCTTGTCGGAGCTGAGAGGCATGGTGCTGTGTTTAAATCAGCATTCCTCCCATGGCTGGTGGAGGTGAGCGCCTAGTCATGTGTTGATTAGACATCTGGATTTTTTCTTTTGTAAAGTGTATGCTCATACCTTTCGTTCGTTTTCCACTGGCTTTTTTCTTTGTTTCATTTAACTGCAGGAATTTTAAATAGCACATTCTTAGTTTGTTATTGTTGAATTAGTGAGTGGCTGATACTTTCTTCCATTCTCTGTCCTGCCATTTCACTCTCTGTGTGCTGCCTTTTAAGGCTTCCCTGGTGACTCAGTAAAGAATCTGCCTGCAATGCAGGAGACATGGGTTTGATCCCTGGGTGGGGAAAATCTCTGGAGAAGGGAATGGCTACCCACTCCAGTATTCTTGCCTGGAGAATTCCACGGATAGAGGAGCCTGGTGGGCTACAGTCCATCGGGTCGCAAGTCTTTTGAAGAGCAGAAACTCTTTGACTTTAAGTTAGTACAATTTTTAAATTTTCCCTTTTATGGCCAACACCTTTTGTGTAGTATCAATTGCGTTTAAGAAATATTTTTGTCTACTCAAAAGTCATAAATATATTTTCCTATATTTATTTCTAGACATATACCATAGTTAGATCTGTGTTTTATTTAAAATTGATTTTTTGTATGGTATGATAGGATTCGAGATTCACTTTTTTTCCATACAGGTATTCATTTGACATAACACCATCAAGTGAAGTAACACGTCTTTCCTACCACACTGCTGTTATCTTTGTTATCCTCTGATGATCATACATGTGTGTTTCTGTTTCTTTCCCTCTGTTCCACTGGCCTCTTCTTACATCAGTGCCTCAAAAATACTTTTTTAAAGCTTTTTTTTTTTTTGGTGTGTGTGTGTGTGTGTGTGTGTGTGTGTGTGTGTGTGTAGACCATTTGAAAAATCTTTATTGAATTTGTTATGGTATTACTTTTGTTTTATGTTTTGGTTTTTTGGCTGTGAGCCATGTGGGATCCTAGCTTCCAGACCAGGGATTGAACCCATACCTCCTGCATTGGAAGGCAAAGTCTTAACCACTGGACCACCAAAGAAGTCCTGCCTCAAAGTGTTAATTATTATCATTTTATAATAGGACTTGAGGCCTGGTAGCATAAGTCTTCCAACTTTTTATTTATTAAAGAAGAACCTGACTATTACAGGCCTTCTGGATTTCCTTATACATTTTAGAATCAGGTTGTCAATATACACACACAAAAAGGCTAACATTTTGATTGACATTTTATTGAAACTATAAATCAATTTGGGAAGAAATGATATTATAATGACTTTTACTATTCATGAACATGTCACATATTATTTCATTTATTTAGGATTATTTTCGTTTCTCTCAATAATGTTTTTGGTTTGTTTAATTGTTTTTGGTTTTTAATGTAGAGGTAGTATACTTCTTTTATTATGTTTATTATATATGCTGTTTTTTGATGCTGTTGTAAATGTTTTAAATTCACTTTTCTATTTGATAACTCAGATCATAAGGAATCTGCCTGCAATATGGGAGACCCAGATTCAACCCCTTGGTGAGGAAGATTCTCTGGAAAAGGAAATGGTAACCCATTCCAGTATTCTTGCCTAGGAAATCCCATGGACAGAGGAGCCTGATGCGCTACAGTCCATGGGGTCACAAAGAAGCAGACACAACTGAATGACTAACATTTTCACTTCTATTTGTTAATTCTACTGTATACAATTTGCTTTTATCAAGCTGGGATACAGCAAACTTGCTAAATTCACTTATTAATTCTAACAGTTTGGCTATAAATCATTTGGGTTTTCTATGTTTAAAATAATTTTGTTGTTGTTCAGTCATTCCTGACTCTTTATGACCCCATCGACTGCAGCACACCAGGCCTCCCTGTCTTTAACCATCTCTCAGAGTTTGCTCAAACTCATGTCCACTGAGTTGGTGATGCCATCCAAACATCTCACCTTCTGTCATCCCCTTCTCCTCCCGCCTTCAATCTTTCCCAGCATCAGGGTCTTTTCCAATGAGTCAGTTCTTCGCATCAGGTGGCCAAAGTATCAGAACTTCAGCTTCAGTATCAGTCCTTCCAATTAATATTCAGGATTGATTTCCTTTAAGACTGACTGGTTTGATCTCCTTGCAGTCCAAGGGACTCTCAAGAGTCTTCTCCAACACTACAGTTTGAAAGCATCAATTCTTTGGCACTCAGCCTTCTTAAGGTCCAACTCTCACATCCATACATAACTACTAGAACTAAAATCATTTTAGCTCCCAAAGAGTGCAATTGTGTTTCTTCCTAATCCTCACACCTTCCATTTCTTTTTCTTGCCTGTTGTATAGAGTAGGACCTCTATCCCAAAGCTGAGTAAAAGTAACAAGAGTAGACAACATTGTTTCCATTCTCATTATCAGGAATCTTTCAACAAATCACAGCTAAATATAATATAGATATTTTGTAGATAACGTTCATCAGATTAAGGAAGCTTCCTTCTATTCCTAGATTCTGACTGTTTATCATGAATGGATATTGAATTTTATTTTTCTTTAACTATAAAGATGATAAAAATACAAGAAAATCACATGATTTTCTCCCCTTTTCTCTTCACATGATATTATAGATCATATTGATCGAGTGTTGAATTTTGAACCCCATTTCATCATGATTCCTTTTATGTATTGTTGGATTTGGTTTGTTATTATTTTGCTTAGAATTTTTTCATCTATGTTCCTAAGATAAATTTGCCTGTAATTTTCCTTTTTGTAATGTTCTTATCAGGTTTTTCTATCAAAGTTTAATTGCATCATAAAATAAGTTAGGAAGTGTTCCTTTATTCCTAGTCTCAAGAGTTTTTATAATATTGGTTTTATTGCTTCCTTAAATGTTTGGGAGAATTCAAAAGTGAAGCCATCTGGACTTAGAGTTTTCTTTTGGGGGAGGTTAGTTAATAATTGATTTAATTCCTTAATAGGAAAAGAACTATTTTTATTTTCCAATTATTCTTAAATTAGTATTCTTAAATTAGTTTTTCAATAAATGTATACATTTTATTTAAAATTATTAATGATTTTAAATTATTTAAAACTTTCAGATTTATTGTCTTATAATCATCTATAATTATCTCTTATTATAGTGTGAATATCTGTATAAAACATAGTGATGGCTCCTTTTGCCAGAGGCTAATTTGAGCCCCTCCCTTCTCTCGCCCCACTTTCCCTTTCTCTATTTTAATTAACAGCCTTATAAGTCCTGCTGATTTTCCTTGTAAAATAAACAACTTTTGGCTTTGTTGATACTTCTGATCACACATTTGTTTTCATATCTCATTAATTTTTGTTTCTCTAACATTTATTATTTTCCATTCTCTTCTTTGGATTTAATTTGCTGTAATTTGTCTCTTTGTTTAAGACAGATGTTCAGTTGTTGACTTGAGCCTTTCTTCCTTTCAGGGTATGTATTTAAGACTACATGCTTCACTCTCTAGAAGGATTTAGGCACATTCTATCAGTTGTTATATTTTAATCACCATTTAATTAAAATTGTTTTTCAGTTTTCATTGTGGTTATTTTTGATCCATGAGTTAGGTAAAAGTATATTATTTTCCAAACATAAAGGAATTTTCTACCTATCTTTTCTTTTTTCCTAAATTCCATAATAGGCAATATACTGAATGATTTTAAGCTTTTAACTTTGATTGAGACATGTCTTGTCTAGCATACTGTTGATTTTAGTAAATGTTTTATGAGTACTTTAAAAAATGTTTATTTTGTTATTAGTCTAGTTTGTCCATTAGATCAAGTTTCTTAATTTTGCTTTTTCAGATGCTCTATACCTTTGCTGATTTTTAATTTAATATGCTTGTCCTATTTTATCTTTTTTAAAGATTATATTAAAGCATTTAAAGATGAACTATTTTTAAAATTCCATTTGCTTTCTATTAGCTTATAAATTATATATTATTTTGCTATTCTTTTAATGATTCCTCTAGAAAATGCAGTATATATCCTTGACTTATTGCAACTTGTGTATTAATACTTTTGCCATTTCCTAGAAAATGGAAAAACTTTAGGGCACATTACATTTACCCTTCTAACACCATTTTTGCTATTTTAAAAATGTATTTCCATTCTATATACATTTTAAGTGCTACAAGGTATTATTATTATCATTTTTAAAAAGTCACTATTTATTAAGATTTAAATTTTACCTTTTTAATTGCTCTTTATCTTTTCCTGAATTTTCAGGTGTAAATTAGAAAAAGTTTTCATCTAACTAAATACCTCTTTAAAATGTTTCCTTTCAAATTAATCAACTGATGACGATTTCTTTAATTTTCTTTTTTTTTGGGGGGGGGAGGGGAGTATGGCAAATAGTTTGAAATTACCTTTATTTTTCTTTATGTTTAAGAGTACACAAACTGCATATAGAATTCTAGATTGTCAATTCTAGAATTCTAGGGTTATTTTCTTTTAGCACTTTGAAGATATAATCCCATTATCAACTTTTATATTTCATTATTTCTGTTGAGAAGTCAATTTTAATTTTATTGTTGCTTCTTTAAGAATAATGTGTTCTTTCTCCTTTAAGTTCTGTTAGATTTTTCCTATTTGGTTTTCAACAGTTTTGATATGATGTCATTGGATAGGAATTCCTCCCATCCACAAGGTAGTGCACTTGTGTTTTGATGTCTTTCTCAGTTCTCCTCTCTTCAACTCTTATTTCTGTCCCATTTTCTCACTTTTTTTCTTCTGGAACTCCATTTTTACATAGGTTAATCTTTTTCACTGTGTGTCATACATCTTACCCTCTTTTCTGTGTTATTATTACTTTTGTCTCTAAGATTCAGTGTACATTTTCCTACTGGCCATCTTCCAGCTTACCAACACTTCTTCAGCTGCATTGATTCTTCTGTTAAACCCATTTATCAAATTCTCAATTTAGGGTATTTATCTTTTCCACTTTTGGAATTTAAATTTTATACACACACACACATTTGGGCTTACTATGTGGCACTAGTGGTAAAGAACCTGCTGCCAATGCAGGAGACATAAGAGATGCAGGTCTGATCCCTGAGTTGGGAAGACCCCCTGGAGGAGGGCATGGCAACCCACTCCAGTTTTCTTGCCTGGAGAATCCCATGGACAGAGGAGCCTGACAGCCTGCAGTCACAGAGAGTAGGACATGACTGACGTGACTGAGCTCAGCCCATAGCAGTTCTCTGCTCGTTTTCTTGATCTTGTAATTACAACTAGTTTAATGGTGATATCTGAAAACTCTAGTTTGTTTTTTTTTTTTTTCCCTTGTGCCTCTGTCTCTATTTTCTATCTTTTCTCTTGATTTTCATTTGTTTGGTTTTGTCTCCTGGAATACGTTATATTTCAAGGAAAAACTTGAGAGATAATTTGAAGTTTTGGAGGATATCTTTCTGCAAAGGCTTAATTTTATTCTAATGGGCAGTTAGACTAGGAAAAGATTCAGTTCAGTTCAGTCCCTTAGTCGTGTCTGATTCTTTGCGACCCCATGAATCGCAGCATGCCAGGCCTCCCTGTCCATCACCAACTCCCGGAGTTCACCCAAACTCATGTCCATTGAGTCAGTGATGCCATCCAGCCATCTCATCCTCTGTCGTCCCTTTATCCTCCCGCCCCCATTCCCTCCCAGCATCAGAGTCTTTTCCAATGAGTTGACTCTTTGCATGAGGTGGCCAAAGTACTGGAGTTTCAGCTTTAGCATCAGTCCTTCCAAAGAACACCCAGGACTGATCTCCTTTAGAATGGACTGGTTGGATCTCCTGGCAGTCCAAGAGACTCTCAAGAGTCTTCTCCAACACCACACTTCAAAAGCATCAATTCTTCGGTACTCAGCTTTCTTCACAGTCCAACTCTCACATCCATACATGACCATTGGAAAAACCATAGCCTTGACTAGACGGACCTTTGTTGGAAAAGTAATGTCTCTGCTTTTGAATATGCTATCTAGGTTGGTCATAAGCATCTTTTAATTTCATGGCTTCACTCACCATCTGCAGTGATTTTGGAGCCCAGAAAAATAAAGTCTGACACTGTTTCCACTGTTTCCCCATCTATTTCCCATGAAGTGATGGGACCAGATGCCATGATCTTCGTTTTCTGAATGTTGAGCTTTAAGCCAACATTTTCACTCTCCTCTTTCACTTTCATCAAGAGGCTTTTTAGTTCCTCTTTACTTTCTACTATAAAGGTGGTGTCATCTGCATATCTGAGGTTATTGACATTTCTCCCAGCAATCTTGATTCCAGCTTGTGCTTCATCCAGCCCAGCATTTCTCATGATGTACTCTGCATATACTTTAAATAAGCAGGGTGACAATATGCAGCCTTGACGTACTCCTTTTCCTATTTGGAACCAGTCTGTTGTTCCATGTCCAGTTCTAACTGTTGCTTCCTGACCTGCATACAGGTTTCTCAAGAGGCAGGTCAGGTGGTTTGGTATTCCCATCTCTTGAAGAATTTTCCACAGTTTATTGTGATCCACACAGTCAAAGGCTTTGGCATAGTCAATAAAGCAGAAATAGACATTTTTCTGGAACTCTCTTGCTTTTTTGATGATGTTGGCCATTTGATCTCTGGTTCCTCTGTCTTTTCTAAAATCAGCTTGAACATCAGGAAGTTCACGGTTCACGTATTGCTGAAGCCTGGCTTGGAGAACTTTGAGCATTACTTTACTAGCATGTGAGATGAGTGCAATTGTGCGGTAGTTTCAGCATTCTTTGGCATTGTTTTTCTTTAGGATTGGAATGAAAACTGACCTTTTCCAGTCCTGAGGCCACTGCTGAGTTTTTCAAATTTGCTGGCATATTGAGTGCAGCACTTTCACAGCATCATCTTTCAGGATTTGAAAGAGCTCAACTGGAATTCCATCACCTCCACTAGCTTTGTTCATAGTGATGCTTTCTAAGGCCCACTTGACTTCACATTCCAGGATGTCTGGCTCTAGGTCAGTGATCACACCATCGTGATTATCTTGGTTGTGAAGATCTTTTTTGTATAGTTCTCCTGTGAATTCTTGCCACCTCTTCTTAATATCTTCTGCTTCTGTTAGGTCCATAGCATTTCTGTCCTTTATCGAGCCCATCTTTTCATGAAATGTTCCCTTGGTATCTCTGATTTTCTTGAAGAGATCTCTAATCTTTCCCATTCTGTTGTTTTCCTCTATTTCTTTGCATTGATCCCCGAGGAAGCCTTTCTTATCTCTCCTTGCTATTCTTTGGAAACCTGCATTCAGATGCTTATATATTTCCTTTTCTCCTTTGCTTTTCGCTTCTCTTCTTTTCACAGCTATTTGTAAGGCCTCCAGACAGCCATTTTGCTTTTTTGCATTTCTTTTCCATGGGGATGATCTTGATCCCTGTCTCCTGTTCAATGTCACGAACCTCCGTCCATAGTTCATCAGGCACTCTCTCTATCAGATCTAGTCCCTTAAATCTATTTCTCACTTCCACTGTATAATCCTAAGGAATTTGATTTAGGTCATACCTGAATGGTCTAGTGGTTTTCCCTACTTTCTTCAATTTAAGTCTGAATTTGGTAATAAGGAGTTCGTGATCTGAGCCACAGTCAGCTCCCAGTCTTGTTTTTGCTGACTGTATAGAGCTTCTCCATTTTTGGCTGCAAAGAATATAATCAATCTGATTTTGGTGTTGGCCATCTGGTGATGTCCATATGTGGAGTCTTCTCTTGTGTTGTTGGAAGAGGGTGTTTGCTATGACTAGTGCGTTCTCTTGGCAAAACTCTATTAGTCTTTGCCCTGCTTCATTCTGTATTCCAAGGCCAAATTTGCCTGTTACACCAGGTGTTTCTTGACTTCCTACTTTTGCATTCCAGTCCCCTATAATGAAAAGGACATCTTTTTTGGGTGTTAGTTCTAAAAGGTCTTGTAGGTCTTCATAGAACTGTTCAACTTCAGCTTCTTCAGCATTACTGGTTTGGGCATAGGCTTGGATTACTGTGATATTGAGTGGTTTGTCTTGGAAACGAACAGAGATCATTCTGTCATTTTTGAGACTGTATCCAAGTACTGCATTTTAGACTCTTTTGTTGACCATGATGGCTACTCCATTTCTTCTAAGGGATTCCTGCCCAGAGTAGTAGATATAATGGTCATCTGAGTTAAATTCACCGATTCCAGTCCATTTCAGTTTGCTGATTCCTAGAATGTCGACATTCACTCTTGCCATCTCTTGTTTGACCACTTCCAATTTGCCTTGATTCATGGACCTTACATTCCAGGTTCCTATGCAATATTGCTCTTTACAGCATCAGACCTTACTTCTATCACCAGTCACATCCACAGCTGGGTATTGTGTTTGCTTTGGCTCCATCCCTTCGTTCTTTCTGGAGTTATTTCTCCACTGATCTCCAGTAGCATATTGGGTACCTACTGACCTGGGGAGTTCCTCTTTTAGTATCCTATCATTTTACCTTTTCATACTGTTCTTGGGATTCTCAAGGCAAGAATACTGAAGTGGTTTGCCATTCCCTTCTCCAGTGGACCACATTCTGTCAGACATCTCCACCATGACTCTCCCGTCTTGGGTGGCCCCACAGGGCATGGCTTAGTTTCACTGAATTAGACAAGGCTGTGGTCCATGTGATTAGACTGACTAGTTTTCTGTGATTATGGTTTGTGTATCTGCCCTCTGATGCTCTCCCAACACCTACCATCTTACTTGGGTTTCTCTTACCTTGGACGTGGGGTATCTCTTCACGGCTGCTCCAGCGAAGTGCAGCCAGTGCTCCTTACCTTAGACGAAGGTATCTCCTCACAGCCGCCCCTCCTGACCTTGAACGTGGAGGAAAAGATTATCATACTTAAATCATATATTCAGGATATTTAATCATGTCAAAGAATAAATATCAAAGCTTTCAGTCTCTCTGAGGCTTTATCTACATACAGTTGAATCCTAACTCTAGTGAGGATCCCTTAAAACCTACCTCCATGGTAGTTTCTAAACTAAAAGTTTTATTCCTAAACCTAGTGAAGAGTCGGACAAGACTGAGCGACTTCACTTTCACTTTTCACTTTCATGCATTGGAGAAGGAAATGGCAACCCACTCCAGTGTTCTTGCCTGGAGAATCCCAGGGACGGGGGAGCCTGGCGGGCTGCCGTCTATGGGGTCGCACTGAGTCGGACACGACTGAAGTGACTTAGCAGCAGCAGCAGCATAGTTAGTTGGCTTCATTTCCAGAGTGATACAGGGGAAACATGCTAAGAAATTACTATGGTATGTGTGTGTGTTCAGTCATGTCTGACTCTTTGCGACCCCATGGACTGTAGCCCACCAGGCTCCTCTGTCCATGGAATTTTCTAGGCAAGAATACTGGAGCAGGTTGCCATTTCGTACTTCGGAAGATCTTCCCAACCCAGGGATCGAACGCGTCTCTCTTGCATCTCCTGCATTAGCAGGCGGATTCTTCACCACAGTGCCACCTGGAATACAAACAACTAACTTAGGAAGAAAAAAATAAGGGTAGTGGAGGGGGCATGGTAGTAGGACCATTTCTGAGATTTAAGTTAGAGTAAATTTTAACACTCTTTAAAAGTTATAAGGGCACTGATTTAATTAATCAAACTAGTTTTCATGTATTCCAATTTTTAAGTGTAAATGATGGTTTATGTATTATATCATACATATACTTTATAGTTTGTTTCATTGAGTTGTCTTTAATATTTTACTTTTCTTTTAATCACGGCTTTCTACGTATCCCGAGAGCCAGAATCTTTCAAGAGCCAGCTTATAACCAGGTCTCCATCACACGTTATTAATGAAAGGGTCAGCTCTAACAGAAGAACATTTCTTATTGGCTATTGAAGAGAAATTGGATTTTCAGACAACCAGTTGGGTGGAGAAAGATTTAAATGCATCACCATGTTTTATTTCTAGGTACATCTGACAGAGTTCCTGATCAGTTGAAAATGTGTCTTTTCTTGAAAAGTTCTCTAAAAGTAGCTAGAAAAATTTTTGGTTAGTTCTTTTTATTTAACTTAGATTTGCATTGCAAAGACAAATAGTAAGTATATTTACCAACTTCAGTAAAGTCAGTTCATAGACTCTTCAAAGTAGAATTCATCCTCACTTGGTAGGTTTATACCTATGGCTTCAGGCTGACTCCATTGTATTTGGGTCTGTCTCCACTGTTATATGAGCGACTTCACTTTCACTTTTCACTTTCATGCATTGGAGAAGGAAATGGCAACCCACTCCAGTATTCTTGCCTGGAGAATCCCAGGAACAGAGGTGGTGGGCTGCCATCTATGGGGTTGCAGAGAGTCAGACGTGACTGAAGCGACTTAGCAGCAGCAGCCATAGTTATATTAGATATAAGTGTTTGATTGGGTTGGGGTATGGGTAGTCTGGAGTAGTATGGGTGGGATTCTGAACTGCCCTGGGGTTTTAGAAGTTCTTTTCTCCTATTCAGTTTTTTAAAGATCAGGGTGTGAATCACTTCAGTGCCTCCCACTGTTTAGCTTTGCATTTTACAATGCCTGTGTGAGCTCCAGGAGGGAGCATGGTTATTGTGCATGCCATTCAGTTTAACTTCTACTAGAGCAGATGATTACAGAGGAAAAAAACTGGAAAATAAGTCCCTAATGTAAAACTGGTCATGGGGCCAAAACAGTAGTGCCAATTATGATTTCAGTGCCTTACCCCTGTTACTTTGCCAGCAGCATTTTCAAAAATATATAATTTATTGTTGGCTTGGGCAAGCATATTAAATAATACTTTTTCTTAAGCAGCCAGTTGTCTTTGTATTTAAAGTTAATATTGAAAATAATATAGCAAATTCACTTTTGCTAATTTTATGTGTTTTGTTCTTAAATAAAGAGTGTTAATGGCAATAAGTTAGGCAAAAAGGTGCCTGGCAGGTTGACTCAGCATGGGTGTGGCCCTGGGGTATACATAGCACTTTCTATGATTTTCTAGTTAATGTTCCTTTCCTAATTAAATGGATTAAACACAGCAAGCCAATCATTCAAACAAAAGAGGCTTATTACACTCTTCTTATGCTGAAGTTTGGGATCCAGTTCTCAGGAAAGCCTGGAAATGAAGAACATGATATCTCTTGTTATATCCAGGAGTTTTTGAAGAGATAAATCATAAACCAATAAAAGATAAGTTTTAGTAAAATAGATAAATAATTGACAATTGTAAAATAAGAAAAAAAAATTTTTTTTTGCAAGGCAGTGCCTGATCATCAAATAAGCTGCATTTGCAAGTAGTAGGATAAAATGGAAAGTGTGTAGAAGAGATTTCTGTGAAAACGGTCTCTATTATTGGCTGTGTCAAAGAATCAAATTAAATTTATGGGTGAATTACTTAATGCTGGAAAATACTACGCCAGTTACTCTTTGAAAATAAACTTCAAAGTTGCAGAAAAACTATTTTTTCTGAAGTTACCTATGAGCATTCATAAACCTTGGCAATTCTTCATAAACCAGTGCATGAATTCTTTTTTTGTATTTCCCAAACTTGGAGAGGAATCTTCTGGGGTGACACAGTCTCAGTCAAGAGAACACAGGATCATTTCAAACACAGATATTTAAGACTCCAGCAAGATACCATTTACTTACTGATATCAAATGTACCCATCTCATAAACTTAGGACATTTTCCAAAGAGCTAATGACATAGAAGTTCTGGCCAAAGTCAATAACAACAACAAAATAACCTGCCAGCCTGAGTCAACTCTTATCTACTTAAGTACAGAAAATTTAAATAGTTCAAGCTTGGATGAAGCCCCGGCAAGTACAGCCTTTGCCAAACTGAGAAGGCTGAAAAGTGGACAGGATACGCGCCTGTTTATTTGTTAAAAGTAACTATGCCGGAGGCAACTAGGAAATTAACATCCCTTAAATGCTTCTCATTAAAGTCTACCTTCTTTTCCTGTGGTATGTTGTTTATGAAGTATCCTTTAGAGGGCCTCTCATCCATTCATTCAATTATTCATTCACTAAATATTTGCTTCTAGTTTACAGATGAGGAAACAGGCTCCTAGAGAATAAGCTTTACCAAGTCAATTGTCTAAGATCACCCAGTCAGTTAATAAAATTGTAAAGAAGAGATTTGAAGCTAGATGAATATGACTCCAACTCATGTTCTTTCCGCCATTCAAGGTCTCTGAAACATGGGCTCCATCAGAATCATCTGGATCCCTTTATGTGGGTGTGTGTATGTTTGTGTGTGTGTGTGTGTGTATAATGTGTGTGGTTATATGTGTGTGTGTGTTTTAGTCACTCAGTCATGTTGGACTCTTTGAGACCCCATGGACTACAGCCTGCCAGGCTCCTCTGTCCATGGTATTTTCCAGGCAAGAATACTGGAGTGGATAGCCATTTCATTTGGGTCCCCATATATATATCTGAATCCCATTCTGGATTATTTAAACAGGATTTTTTTGTGGTGGGGCTCGGGAATCTATTTTAACAAGTGTTCCATCTGATGTTTGTTACATACCCAGGTTTAGGAACACCTAAAACACAGCATGCTAGTTTTCCAATTCCTAATACAGTAACTGATCCAAAACACTTAATAAATATTCATCTGACAAATATTTACGGAGTACCCACTATGTCACCATGTCTATGGCATTGTTATATGCATGGCAGTTGCAAACATTCCAGCTCTCATGAAGCTTGCATTCTAGTGTGAGGATGGAGGCAGGTCACAGAAGACAACAAAAACAAGATACATAAGCAAATGACATGTGTTAGCAGATGATAGGCGCCAAGGGAAAATAATAGTGTAAAGAGATCAGCAGGGGTAGGTATTAAATAGGGTGGTCAGGGTTGCTTTTCACGTCAAGGCAACATTTAAAGGAAGTGACGGATGAGCCATGTGCATCTCTGTGAAGAACAACCAGGTAGGTGGAACAGCCCTCAGGCAAGTATGTGCCTGGGGCATCCAAGAAATACCGAAGAGAGGGACTTCTCTGGTGGTCCAGTGGTTAAGACTGTGCTGCCAATGCAGGGAGCCCAGGTTGGATCCCTGGTTAACTTGATCCCACATGCTGACGCTAAAAATTATGCATGCCA
The DNA here is from genome assembly GCF_002263795.3 of Bos taurus. Classification (NCBI taxonomy): domain Eukaryota; kingdom Metazoa; phylum Chordata; class Mammalia; order Artiodactyla; family Bovidae; genus Bos; species Bos taurus. Next base: position 22,740,379 of record NC_037343.1, read on the forward strand.
CAATTAGTTGACCCACTGCAGCCAAATAAGTGACTAAATAAAAATAAATATTTAAAAAATACCAAGGAGACCAGAGGAAAGGAGTAAGAGAGAGGAGAAAAAGTTGAAGTCCAAGAGGCAAAGAGGAGAAGGACCAGGTGAACCCATCTTGGGTCATACAGGCTATTGTGAGTGCCTTTACTCAACAAAATGGAAAACAACTGTCAAGTTTTGAGCAGGGGGGAAAGTTATATGAACTGATAAATAAAAACCAAAGAATTTGGTTTGCAAAGGCCTGGAAAAATTTGAAAAGTTCTCTAGTCCAGATTCCATTGAAAAGGTAGGCTTTTTATTTTTATTTTTTTATTATCCCAGAAAAAGTTACAATTTCACAAGCAAGGAGGCTCCACTATTCTTTTGTTCTTCTTTTATTTTATTTACTGAAGTATAGTTGGCTTATAGTGTTGTGTTAGTTTCAGGTACACAGCCAAGTGATTTAGTACACACACACACACACACACACACACACACACACACAGACAAGGGCTGCCCCAGTGGCTCAGCTGTAAAGAATCTGCCTAAAATGCAAGAGGAGACCCAGTTTCGATCCCTGGGTCAGAAAGATTCCCTGGAAGAAGAAATGGCAACACACTCCAGTATTCTTGCTGGGAAAATCTCATGGACAGAGGAGCCCGTGGGGTCACAAAGAGTCAGACTGGGCGACTGGACGAGTGAGCACACACACATATGAATACACATATAGATGTATGTATTCCTCTTCAGGTTCTTTTCCTTTATAAGTTATTACCAAATATTGAGTATAGTTCCCTGTGAGGTTTCATTATTCTTTAGTCACCTAGCCACTTCATTCAACCATTCATTAATGACAGATTTATTAAATCCATAGGCTACCCTGGGTGAGGTGCTATGCTGAGTGTAGAGGGCTTTATTGGATTTATGCTCACGGGCCTCAGTAGCAGTGCATGTGGTCCAAGCTGCCTGTGAAGCAATTGTTTATTCCCAACCTAATTGCTTCCATTGCAATTAAACCCCTTTTCCTTTGGCTGATTGTCAGTAGGTGATGTAATCAGTCTAAATGGTCACCAGTTTGGCATCTGTGACAAGCTTTGGCTGGTAGTCTTTCCCAAAGTTTTATAGGGAAGAAAAGGTGTTGTATGCACAGGTTTGTCTTAATGGGAAGACAAGATTACTGGCAGAGAAGACAGCATATTGGAAATTGAAAGGCAAAGGCAAAGGAAGCTGAGAAATTTCTCTTGTTTCCTGGAGTTGAAAGCAGAAGAGATGGGAAAGGTGCTGGTCATGTCTTTTGGGGATTAGAAATGAAGCATCAGTCAAACTAGTCACTTTCAAGTATGTAGTATATATCTTAAACTTGTCTTTATCACCATTGAATGGGAAAATGCTTTGGAGGAATAGCAAAACATGGAATGAAGACATGCCAAAGAAAAAAATCTGAACCTGGTGACTAATTCTTTTCAAATGATTCAGCTTGCAGACTTCACAGGTAGTGGAAATAGCATGGTAATGCACAAACACAGCTTTCTTACTCAGAAGGGGAAAACGGACAGGAATTTTATCTGATTAATATCTTAACTCTACTTTAATACAAGGACATTTTAATGGCCACGTTTAAAAGTTCTTTCTTAGTGTTTTACCTCCAGGCCAATTCTATGCTATGCTAACTTTCTGGTATAATTATTTGTTTCATAAATATGTCAGCCCAAGGGATGATCAGAGTACATCATATCTCCCTCATTCAATTTTTTATTCCTAAAGATTTAAGCTGATAAATAGAATTTTTACTTTTTATAAGGCATCTTAATTATAAATTTACCATAAATCATAATTATAAACATATCATACTATGAAGAAACAGAAAATCTCTGATAAGAGAAGCCATCATTTTCTAGATGTGTTCTTGCCATTTTATTTTTAAGAAAAAATGAAAAACAGAGATGTAACTAAAAATAATAAAGCTAAAGTGGCAAAGGTATACATGATTTTTTAAAAAATGACCTAAGATTCCTGTCTCATAATGTTAGGTTGAGGGTTTAAGTCCAGTAAATCATAAATCTCAAGCTTAGATATTGCTAATGGAACACAAGAGCTAAATTTAGACCTCCCTCAAGTCACCAGCATGGTCCACATGGAGGAACAGCAGCACAGAACTAAACTCTACACTTTGTTTAGCTAGAGATAGTGAGCAGTTGCACAATAGGGAAAACCAAGCAAAAAGGCAAATTCTCACCCTATCTTGATATACTTGGAATTACTCTTTGTTCATGCATCATGCACTTTTAAATGATATTGTATAAAGATTCTGTTGACTTTTCAAAAAAAAGTGGGACCCTGAGGACTTTTCTCTTGAAAAATAATGTGTGCTAGTCCCCATAGCACAAGTGGGGTTGAATTTAGGTTCACTGATTCATGCTTGTTCAAGTGTTTCTTTTCTGAAGACATTTTTCCTTAGGCATTTTCTGTATTCCTAACTAGGAAGCCAGCTCCATGAGAGTAAAAGATTAATCTTTCTCATTGACTTTCTGACTATGCCTTAAAAAGCAGTTGAAAAATATTGTCAATTAAGAGACCATACAGGTAATTTAGAAATAAGGAATTGATTAGCCAATGTTTGTCTTTAACACATTATAAAACTGTAATGCTAGGCCCATTCTTTCCTTACTAGACTCATGTTAAGATGATACTGGCCTGATCTGACCATTTGTCCCTGGGTAGTCATGGATGGCCACCTGCCAAGAAATGATGCCCTCTGCCACAAGTTAACCAATGATAAGGCTGTAAAATCTCTTAAAAAGAGAATGATTCTCATGTCAAGAATGAGGTTGAACTTCAGATGTGGAGGAATGAATAAACAAACAAACCCTCTCTCCCTAAAACAACTCTAAAAGTGAAGCAAAGTTGACAAAAACAATCACTAAATCTCCCAAAGCAGTCTGTGAAAACCAGCAGCTTTACTGGTGGAGGGGCTGACTTGGATTTAGAGTAAAAGAAGGAAAACCCATACCCAGCAGCAAATGAGAAAAGCCTGCGCTCTTCTAAGCTGAGGTTGAAGCCCTTGTTGGGATGTGTGTAGAATATGAGAGGACGAGACAGGAGATTCTGGAAATTACATAGCCTTGGAGGACCTTGATAAGCATTCCACACATCCCTGACTCGAAGCCCATGTACTTATGAAGTGGAGACCTGAGAGGGCTCTACAGAAAGTAAGAACTTGGCGGACTTGAAAACTGCCCATATTTGGAATGCATTCCCTGAACCAAACACTGATCCACTAACAGAGAGTAAAAGCCTCATAGACTAGATGTGTTTGAGCACAGTGTGTGAACAGCCACTGACTGACCACAAAACTGTGAGATACCAGGGTTACTTCTAGGAAACCAGTCCGAAAATAGAATTGAACATTAAAAAAAATATGAGCAGAAACAGACCACAACCCCACATGACGGAATGATAGTTTCTGCTGGGTAAATCCATGCTAGTTAAGAAAACGTTCATTTAATTTAAAAGGAAGTAAAAATTAAAAACCCAACAAGAAAAAATGTAGTCATGTATGGATGTGAGAGTTGGATCATAAAGAAAGTTGAGCACTGAGGAATTGATGCTTTTGAACTGTGATGTTGGAGAAGATTCTTGAGAGTCTCTTCGACTGCAAAGAAATCCAACCAGTCAATCATAAAGGAAATCAGTCCTGAATATTCATTGGAAGGACTGAGGCTGAAGCTCCAATGCATTGGCCACCTGAGGGGAAGACTGACTCATTGGAAAGGACCCTAATGCTGGGAAAGATTGAAGGCAGGAGGAGACAGGGACAACAGAAGATGAGATAGTTGGATGGCATCACCGACATGAGTTTGAGCAAGATCTGGGAGTTGGTGATGGACAGAGGAGCCTGGCATCCTGCAGGCCGTGGGGTCGCAAACAGTTGGACACGACTGAGCAACTGAACTGAAGAAAAAAAACCCTCAGAGGAAAAATTAGAACCAGAGTTGTTGTAATATATTATTTTACATGTCCAATTTCCAAATAAAAAATTATGAGACATGCAAATAAAGCAGAAAATATGACCCATACTCACAGTGGGAAAAAAGCAGTCAAAAAAAACAAACAAACTGAGAAGTCCTACAAGTTAAATGTACCAGACAAAGACTTCAAAACATCTATTATCAGTATTAAAGAACCCATGGAGAATATACTGACAAAGATTGAATATATAGGGAACATTGATAAAGAAATCAGATCTACTAAAAATACCAAGTGAAAATTCTAGAGTTGAAAAACACAGTATCTAAAATGAAATATTCAGTAGATGAGTTCCACAGCAGATTTGAGATCAATTAAAAAAGAATTAGTGGACTTAGTGATGAACTAATAGAGTTTGTCCAGTCTAAACACCATGGAGAAAAAAATAGAAGCTACACAATGCCTCAGAGATCTCAGGGCCACCACCAAGCATATCATCCTGTGCATAACAAGGAGTCTCAGTAGGAGAAGAAAGAAAGGGACACAACAAATTCTTGAAGAAATAATTACTGAAAATGCCCCCAAGCTTTATGAAAACAAATTTATTAATACATCCTAGAAACTCATCTTCTACTTCTGCTTTAGTGACTACACCAAAGCCTTTGACTGTGTGAATCACAACAAACTGTGTAACATTCTTTTTTTTTTTTTGGATTTTCTTAATGCTTGATTCTATTACTTTTTTTTAATTTTATTTTATTTTTAAACTTTACAATATTGTATTAGTTAGAGATAGGAATACCAGACCACCTGACCTGCCTCCTGAGAAATCTGTTTGCAGGTCAAGAAGCAACAGTGAGAACTGGACATGGAACAACAGACTGGTCCCAAATCAGGAAAGGAGTACATCAAGGCTGTATATTGTCACCTTGCTGATTTAGCTTATATGCCGAGTACATCATGAGAAATTCTGGGCTGGATGAAGCACAAGCTGGAATCAAGATTGCTGGGAGAAATACCAATAACCTCAGATGTATAGATAACACCACACTTAATGGTAGAAAGCAAAGAACTTAAGAGCCTCTTGATGAAAGTGAAAGAAGAGAGTGAAAAGTTAGCTTAAAACTCAACATTCAGAAAACTAGGATCATGGGATCCAGTCCCATCACTTCATGGCAAATAGATGGGGAAACAATGGAAGCAGAGAGAGACTTTATTTGTGGGGGTGGGGGCCTCCAAAACACTGCAGATGGTGAGTGAAGCCATGAAATTAAAAGATGCTTGCTCCTTGGAAGAAAAGTTATGACCAAACTTGACAGCATATTAAAAAGCAGAGATGTTACTTTGCCAACAAAGGTCCATCTAGTCAAAGCTTTGGTTTTTCCAGTAGTCATGTATGGATGTGAGAGTTGGACTATAAAGAAAGTTGAGTGCCGAATAATTGATGCTTTTGAACTGTGGTGTTGGAGAAGACTCTTGAGAGTGCCTTGGACTGCAAGGAGATCTAACCAATCCATCCTAAAGGAAATCAGTCCTGAATATTCATTGGAAGAACTGATGCTGAAGCTGAAACTCTGATACTTTGGCCATCTGATGCAAAGAACTACTCATTGGAGAAGACCCTGATGCTGAGAAAGATTGAAGGCAGGAGGAGACAGGGACGACAGAGGATGAGATGGATGGATGGCATCATTGACTCGATGGACATGAGTTTGAGTAAGCTTTGGAGTTGGTGATGGACAGGGAGGCCTGGTGTGGTGCAGTCGAGGGGGTCGCAAAGAGTCAGACAGGAGTGAGTAACTGAACTGAACTAAAGAAACTCGTTGAATCCCAAATAAGGTAAACATAAAGAAATCCTCACTTACATATACTATGGTCAATATGTTGAAAGCCAAAGAAAAAGAGAACATCTTCAAATCATCAAGAGAAAAACAACTCTAGTATCAGGAACTTAGATCCCTAGCAAAGCATTATTGATCAAGAAGATTCAATTGGATGTGACACCTTGAAGTTGTTTACCCAGATTCCCAGACCTCACACTAAGTGAAGGTTTGTGAGTCCTAGCTTTCATTCCAGTGCTTTGGTGCATATCTTTGAGTAAGTCTATTTACGTCCTTAGATATATTTGAAAAATGGGTTAATGATAAAAGCCATATCCAACTTGATCTAGTAATCTGATCAGTACCAACAATAGTGATTACCTTAGTAATGTTCTGTTGTTTAGTGGCTCAGTTGTCTCTGACTCTTTGGGACCTTATGCACTACAGCACACCAAGTTTCCCTGACCTTCACTATCGCCTGGAGCTTGCTCAAACTCATGTCCACTGAGTTGGTGATGCCATCCAACCATCTCGTCCTCTATTGTCTCCTTCTCCTCCTGCCTTCTCTCTTTCCCAGCATCAGGGTCTTTTCCAGTGAGTTGATTCTTCTTATCAGGTGACCAAAGCATTGGAGCTTCAGCTCCAGCATCAGTCCTTCCAGTGAATATTCAGGACTGATTTCCTTTAGGATTAACTGGCTTGATCTTCAGTCCAAGGGAATCTCAAGAGTCTTCTCCAATGCCACGGTTTAAAAGCATCAATTCTTCGGCACTCAGCCTCCTTTATGGTCCAACTTTCACAGCCATACTTGGCTACTTGAAAAATTACAGCTTTGACTGGATGAATGTTTGTAAGCAAAGTAATGTCTCTATTCTTTAATACGCTGTCTAGATTTGTCATAGTTTTTCTTCCAAGAAACAAGTTTCATTTAATTTCATAGCTTTAGTCACTGTTTGAAGTTATTTTGGAGCCCAAGAAAGTAAAGTCTTTCACTGTTTCCATTGTTTCTCCATCTATTTGCCATGAAGTAATGGGACCGGATGCCATGATCTTAGATTTTTGAACATTGAGTTTTAAGCCAGCTTTTTCACTCTCCTTCTTCACGTTCATCAAGAGGCTCTTTAGTTCCTCTTCGCTTTCTGCCATAAGGGTGGTATCATCTGCATGTCTGAGGATATTGATATTTCTTCCAGCAATCTTGATTCCAGCTTGTGCTTCTTCCAGCCCAGCATTTCGCATGATGTACTCTGCATGTAAGTTAAGTAAGCAGGGTGACAATATATAGCCTAGATGTACTACTTGCCCAATTTGGAACCAGTGCATCATTCCATGTCCAGTTATAACTGTAGCTTCTTGACCTGCATTCAGGTTTCTCAGGAGGCAGGTAAGGTGGTCTGGAATTCCCATCTCTTTAAGAATTTTCCACAGTTTATTGTGATACACACAGTCAAAGGCTTTATTGTTGTCAATGAAGCAGATGTTTTTCTGGAATTCTCTAGCTTTTACTATGATACAACAGATGTTGGCAATTTGATCTCTGGTTCCTCTGCCTTTTCTAAATCCAGCTTGTATATTTGGAAGTTCTTGGTTCACATACTTTGAAGCCTAGCTTGGAAGACTTTGAGCATGACCTTGTTAGCATGTGAGATGAGTACAATTGTGCAGTAGTTTGAATATTCTTTGACATTGCCCATCTTTGGGATTGGAATGAAAACCAACCTTTTCCAGTCATGTGGCTACTGCTAAGTTTTCCAAATTTGCTGACATATTGAGTGCAGCACTTAAATAGCATCATCTTTAAAGATTTGGAATTGCTTATCTGGGGTTTCATCATCTCTACTAGTTTTGTTTGTAGTGATGCTTCCTAAGGCCCCCTTGACTTCCCACTCTAGGATGTCTGGCTCTAGGTGAATGATCACAGCATCATGGTTATCTGGTTCATTAAGCTCTTTTTTGTATAGTTCTTCTGTGTATTATTGCCACCTCTTCTTAATACCTTCCGCTTCTGTTTGGTATCTCTAATTTTCTTGAAGAGACCTCTAGTCTTTCCCATTCTATTGTTTTCCTCTATTCCTTTGCATTGTTCACTTAGCAAGGCTTTTTTTTTTTTTTTTTTTTATCTCTCCTTACTATTCTTTGGGACTCTGCATTCAGATGGGTAGATCTTTCCTTTTCTCCTTTGCCTTTCACTTCTCTTCTTTTCTCAGCTATTTGTAAGGCCTCCTCAACCTTTTTGCCTTTTTACATTTCTTTTTCTTGGCGATGGTTTTGATCATTGCCTCCTGTACAATGTTAGTAATATTCTAAGGAGTGAAAATTCTACCAAGAGCTGTATTAGAATCCTAGGAAGGATGCCTGGGTAACTATTGGTATCCCATTCTCCCACAAATGACAATAATAATTAAAAATAAATTCTGGATGATCTAAACAGGTGAGAAGAGTATAGCTATACCTTTCCCTATGTTGCTAGAGTTTACCCTGACATTTGAAAGTGAAAGTGAAGTCGCTCAGTCATGTCTGACTCTTTGTGACCCGTGGACTGTAGCCCACCAAACTCCTCCGTCCATGGATTCTCCAGGCAAGAATACTGGAGTGGGTTGCCATTTCCTTCTCCAATTGAAAACCTACATCTAAATGGGTGAATAGATTATGAGAGCAAACTGTATAGCTTATTTCAAATAAAAAGAGAAACTTTGTGATTAACAAAATGCTCAAGGTCATGTCTTTACCTCCTTATGCAATGTTAAGCAAACAAAGAGCAAAGTTCTCTGATTTTTAATACCGTGTGTTCAGATTATTTAGTGTATTTTGCTCTCCCCATGAGCTCACTTTCCGGATAATTGAAAAGTTAAGTAATTGCCTAGAAAAGGTAAACATTTGTTAAAATCCATAAGAGGCTTAACTTATTTGATACAACTGCAATAAAATAGTAGTTTGCATCAACATAAAATCCTTCTTGTATCTATCATATGATGTCATGTGGAACTGCCAACACACACTTTTTGATGTAAGACTTTTTCAATATACATCATTCATAATCAGAACCCATGCTGTGATATCATTTTTTCCCTTAAACTCTGAATAAATAAATAAAAGTCTGTTGATTTTGATTTATTTGTGTTTTTCTTAGGCACCTGATGACGACAGTTTAGGAAGATTCAATTTACTGGTGTGATAGATTCAAATGACTTAATGACTGAGGAGGTGGGACATTTTCAATTCTAAACTAACAAACCTAATTCTTTTAGTACTTATGCTCTTACTTGGGGCTCATGGTGTGCCTTTGAACATGCATTCCAAAGTATTGCTCCCTTGTATGTTCTTTCTTCTCAAAGAGAATGTTTCTCTGTAAGCAAGAGCAGTGCATTCTCCAGCTCCCCACCACTGACCCCCCTGCTACTCTCAGTCCTTTTTGAATGTGTTCTGTAAGTACTGCTGACATACTTGCCGAAAGAGACAGGGAGGAGCTGGGGTGTAGAATTTGAGCTAGATCTAGAAAGTGGAAGGATTTTAAACAAAAATGAAATGAAGTGGAATGATGGAGTCAATGATCTCAGGCACTGAAAACAGCATGCCCAAATGCATATAGGAAGAGAAGCATACAGGTTACCTGGGAGACCAGCAGCTGAACTAATCCACTGGAGAGTGAAGTACATGAAGAGACCCAAAAATCATAAAACAGAAAATGTGGTTCTCATCTATTACCTGAGGAAAACTTAAAGCACAAAAGACTTAGTTTTGTGCTTTTGGAGACCCAGGTGAAATTAATCAGCGTGTTTCAGGAGGTGAGTTCTATTTCCTGTGTCACTTTTCAGGATTTCATAACCTTCCAGAGGAGGGAAAAGGATGGATTTTTCCCAACATTATCATGTGAGATAATCCATGCTGCTGCTGCTGCTAAGTCACTTCAATCATGTCCAACTCTGTGCGACCCCATAGAGGGCAGCCCGCCAGGCCCCCCCGTCCCTGGGATTCTCCAGGCAAGAACACTAGAGTGTGGAATGGGTTGCCATGTCCTTCTTCAATCAATAAGGACTCTCTAAAAGTTCTCACACCCTCCTCCTATACCAGGCTTTAAAAAAATGATTTTAATTATTATGAGTTTTATATATATTCTATAAAGGGTAACTCTCCTTTCATTGGTGTAGTCCCATCAATAAGTTATTTTTCCTAAATCATTCCTATTGCCCCCTTAGTCTCATGAAAAGCTTTCCATAAATCTAAAGGCAAATATTGGGATTTTCAAAAATAATTTTCAGTATTATTTCTCTATTTGGACTCCAATGCCCTTCCCTACCTCCAGCCACTTTTCTCTTCTTCATTTTTGCTAAATTTCTTAGGGAAAATATTTCTAGGCTTTCCTGGCTGCTGTCACACACAGCAAACATTCCCTAATTTCAGAAGTCCTTGACTCCAATGTCTGTATCTCTTTATACTGACTCTGCTTTCCTTGTGGGCTCCTGGTAATTATTCTCCAAATGCTTCAAGGACTTCCCTTTAGTTTCTCTGTTGTGTCCCAAGTTCCTCAAGAGCAAAGACTGCGTCCTCCACTTCTTATGTGTATCCAGTATAATTTCACATGGTTTTGACATGATTATTAACGAAATGTACCAACAAGGGAAAATAGTAGTGGCGACAGTGTTAGTCACTCAGTCGTGTCTGACTCTTTCGGACTCTGTGGACTGTAGCCTTCCAGGCTCCCCTGTCCATGGAATTCTCCAAGCAGGAATACTGCTGTGGGTAGTCACTCTCTTCTCCAGGGAATCTTCCTGACCCAGGGATTGAATCCAGGTCTCCTTCATTGCAGGCAGATTTTTTACCATCTGAGCCACCAGGGAAACCCCAACAAGGGAAAAGTATCCGTAATTTTCTATATATTCAGAAACATGGACTATATTATAATAAACTTTCATCTTTATTCTCTTCATAAGATTTAAGTAGATTTTCTTATTATTCAATGAAAGCAGCAAAGTCAATTTCAGAGAATACTTTCTTCTAAAAGCAAATTATTAATCTATGATAAAGCTTATAGATACTTCCATAGAGTAGGCCAAGAATATACCTTCTACACTCTTGCCTGGAAAATCCCATGGGCGGAGGAGCTTGGTAAGCTGCAGTCAATGGGGTCGCTAAGAGTCAAATACGACTGAGCGACTTCACTTTCACTTTTTACTTTCATGCATTGAAGAAGGAAATGGCAACCCACTCCAGTGTTCTTGCCTGGAGAATCTCAGGGACAGGGGAGCCTGGTGGGCTGCCGTCTATGGGGTCGCACAGAGTCAGACATGACTGAAGCGACTTAGCAGCAGCAGCAGCAGCAGCAGCAAGGTAAGCTCTAGGTAAAAAAAAAAAGATATGTGCTTCTTCTCAAGTTATTAACTGTCATGAATATTCACATTAAATATAATGTGTAAATACATTGAATATATGCATTGAATATAAAGTAAAAATAATTTGAAAAATATTAAACTCATCTTAAGGGTCAGGATTCCAGAATCTAACTTAATTAACACTTTGCCCCCAAGACACTACTCCAACTACAACAGAATTTTGCATGTTTGAAATTTATCTTTCTGCTGCTACTTTTAAAAAAGTGAAATTGGGTGTTTTCCACGAGAGAATTGGAGAAAGCAAAATCAAAGATATCACTTATGATCTTTCATCTTGACTAGTAGGAAAGAACAATCCTCATGTAATCTTTGAAACATTTATGATATAGAATATACAAAATAACATTTACTGCAGCGCCCTTCTTCCCCACTTTGGAACTGAGTATTTTCCTACCCAATTTGCTTCTCACTTGGTCAATTCATCTTTCAGCTGGCCTGTCTTGAAGAAATAGAACATTAATTGGACTTGCCATTGTATCTTGGACTATTCTGGTGACAATTTTCTGTGACAGGGAAAAAGAGTTGCTATTTCATTACTTCAGGAAATGAAGGCCTAATAGCCTTACATCTGGTAAATTATGTCCTTCCTGCTCCTTCAGGCAACAGCAGTACATGCAGCATTATTTGGAATTAAGAAGAAGCAGTGAAGGAAATCAATTTTTACTTTTGCACTGGACTTAAAAAAAAAAAAAAGATTTAAAAGCCAAGAACATTTTCTCTATAAAAGCATCCATTGTCTAAGACATAGAATTGAGTCAGCCAGAGGATAAATTGAGCGAAAACCCTTCCAGTATCTTAATGAAAACTCTGAGAATTTACTGTGAACTTAGAGCACGTGACATAGCTTCTTGCCCCTAGGGGGTGGGGCTATGTGTCAATTACCATATTTGCACAAATGCACTGATACAGTCTTCGAGGCCTCGGAGGGAAATGACAAAGATTGGTTTTGTTCTGGGTGGGGATCATGTTGCATATTGGATGGGAAATTCAGTTCAGCTCTACGTTTACCTAACACACAGATCAACTTACAAAAGAAGTGAAGAAGGGAGGAATATGGAAGGCAGTGCCCAAGAGAACATATCCAGGATATGGCAATCTTCACTATAAAGAATTACAAGAGCTCAGGTATAGAAGCTGAGATGTTGCTTCCCAGTTACTGTCCTGATGGTGGAGTTGGTGGTGAATGGCTTTTATCTCATCAAAACCAAGTCACACTGTACATGGACTTGTGAAATCACTCTCATGTGTGTGTCTGTCCAGTTACCAAGGGAAAATGAAGGACTTCAATGGTGCATATAAAAGGTCCAGTGAAAATACATCTAACATTTATTTAGATTTTAGAGAAGGGCATTGGTCTTTGGAGGCAGAGACTCTTTCTACCCTGGCAGAACGGTGACAGCATAGCTCAGCATAAGACTTCCTCCTACCTAATCCTCTGTAATCCCCAACTGGAACGATTAATTTTACAAGGGGTCATGCTCCTTTTCTCTGGTATTTCTACTGAGAGCTTTATGAGGTGGACATGTGTGCATTATGATGCTTTTTGACAGCTCCTTTCACCTGGAGTTGAGAATATCCATTGATTTTGGTCAGGACATTTTGGTGTTGTAAACGAAGTGTGGCTGCAGTGTTCCCCTGATCACAGAGCACAGAAAATAGCATGTGCTTAGGGAGGGAGAGACAAAGGGAGAGTGAGGCTGTGGATTTAGGAATCATTCCACTTGTCCAAACCCAGGCCTTGTTCCGTACAGTTGACACAGACAGGAAGTGAGGTGAGAAACACAGGGGATTCAAGTCAGGATGTCACAGTAATGACCAACAATTCCAGCCAGAACTAAGAGATTTAGGGGAAGCACAGTGTATTAAACTCAGAAACTGGAAAACAAAAGAACACAGCCCCACACACTTGCTGAATCTGATGTGATTCCCCAGTTGGTTGTCACTCTCTAAATGACTCATGTTCAGATGTCTGTGAGCCTGAAGGCATTCAACAAATTGGTTTCAGTAATCAATGTATTTTATCCACCACCTTCTTTTCAAACCAGAAAATTGTCATTGTAATTTTAAACAATATTTTAGCAAAGTTTTGAAGATTAATTCAATTCACTGGCCCATATCCAGGAATAAATTGAAGGTCTTTGAAAAAAGTCTCCCATTTGTACTGTTTTCAAGAAAACAAATAATTTTTTTTTTAAGTTTTGGAGAAGATGTAAGAATGCAGAAAGATGCAACATATATACCATGAAATACTATTCCCCCAAAGTTTAAATCTGTGACAACAATTTTTCAAATTGGTTTCACATTTATTATTTCACTTTATCTTCCCAGGGACCTTCTGACTTGGCAGGTACCAACACCCTCATTTTGAACATAAGGAAATAGAGGTCTGGGTTGCAGGAGTCATTTTGCCAAGACTGCTAAAGAAGTCAGAACTAGAACATAACCCAGCCCAGGATCTTTCACGTGAACTACATTGCTGCCAGATCTCACCTGTCTGTAGGGGAACCAGTCTCTTTTTGTCCGAGGATACACTCCTAATGTGTCCACATCATCTGAAGTAGTAGGAAAAGAGAGGGAAAAAATGGCAGACCTGTTCGAAGCACCTTTATGTGTAACAATCCATTTAATCATCAAAACAAGCTTATAATATATGTATCATTGTTTGTGGTATTTTACAAATGAGAAAAGATGCTCAAAGTGAGTATGGAATTTGCCCAGGTTCACACAGCTCCTAAGTGACAGAGCTGAGGTTTGAACCAGGGTCTCTGGCACCTGAGTTGGTGCTCTTAACCACCACACTTTATTCACTTTCCCAACTCAGTCCAATTCCTTTTTATCTCCCTTGATAGTGAGCACAATCTTTACCACATGAAAAGCACTTAATTATTTGTCTATGGATTGAGAAAGAAGGGGTGATACCCTTTGTCTACTTGCCTATGGGCTTGGGGCTGGGCTTTCTGACCTCTACACTTTTGACGTCAGGGGCTTTCTGTGCCCTGGAGGAGATTTAGCAGCATCCCTGGCCTCTACTCACTAGATGCCAGTGATCTGTCCTGATTGTGATGATCAAAAATGTCTGTTGTTTTTGTTTTTTCATTTGAGTGTGAGCTCAGTTGTGTCTGACTCTTTGAGACCCCATGGACCACAGCCTGCCAGGCTCTTCTTTCCATGGAATTTTCTGTGGAAATGGGTTGTCATTTCCCCCTCCAGGTGAATCTTCGTGATCCAGGGATCAAATCCACATCTCTTGCGTCTCTTGCCTTGGCAGTGGATTCTGTACCACTGCGGCACCTGGGAAGCCCCCAAAATGCCTCCAGATATTGCCAAATATCCGAGTGGGGGTCGGGGTGATGGGAAAGTCAATCCTAGATTGAGACATTTTGGCCAAGGGCATAAAAAGGAGGTATGATCTTTAAGGAGAATATAGCAGGTAGGGCCTCTTCAGGAATTTCATTTCAAGAATGCTCTCACTTGACTACCCTGCCTCAATACAACCTTGGAAAGAGAATGGAGGGCCTTTTTCATCTCTGCATCCTTTCCCAACAGCTGGGAGACAGTGCTTGCTGGGATGACATCTTTGAATCTAGGCAATATTCCACCTGTACGAGGGAGAGGATGGTGGGTGGCTGGGGGGACTTTGATGGAAAGAGGATTTCATGATGGTGCAAATGCTCCTATCTGGCCACATGCCAGTACCTGCAACATCTTCCTGAAAAGAAAGGAATGAGGCTCACTGCGCAATAATGGAGCTGATGCCCAGGTGAACTGAGAGGTAGGTAAATACCCCTCCCTCAGTTAGGAGTTGACTGAGATGATGTTGCTTTGATGTATAGCTATAAGGGGCATTGGATGGAGAAAATTCAGAACCAGCTTATCTTTCAGCATGGGAGAGATGTGTGTGTTTTCTGAGTCATCTCACACACAGAGTGTGGGGCTTTCCTGATGGATAAGGAAACCTGATGTACTCATTTACAATAACAATGAGGTCATTGGAAGACCCATAAAACTGAAGTTTGCTATCCAAGTTCAAATCTAGTTTGTTATTCAAATAATGGTTCCAAGATTATTTAACAAGCCAGTTTTGACAAGTTGAATTTCTTTATAGGATGTTTAATTGTAGCACAGCCATCCTATCATAAACAGTATATTCAACTGTGTAGAGAAAACCAAAGTCAAGAGGATTTTTCACAGTGAGATTTATAGTTCTTTTGAATGAAGACTTCTAAATCAAATTTTCATTAGAGATGTCAGAAAAGACTCCCAAATCTCCATAGACATTTATAAAAATCACATCAGATAAAGTAAAATAAATAAGAGAGAAGAAATTACAGATAAGCTTGCACCTTTAAGAGAGCTCAAGATATTTGAAAATGTGATTACAAATGTACCAAACATCTTGACTTTTTTCCCTGAGATGAGGTAGCAGAAAAGAATAAAAAATATTGAGACAGATGATTCCCAAGGGAAGTCAACGATTTTTAAAAGTTTATAAATGGATGTTATTTTCATCACTCACTACTGCAATATGGAATATGTGGGCTTGAGATGTTCAGACAGTTGTCCAGATACCTCTGGCCCATCCCTGAGCCTCATAACTTCGCTGAGTCTCATTTCCATATGTAAGCATGTGGTTAATATCTATTACATAAAGCTTTTTGATGCTTCAAAAAGGATACTTTTAAAACTTAGCAAAATATTTGAACTGATTACTCAATGCCTACATGTTATTATAATATTATTATTCCTAATATCCCAATGACAGTCATTGAGATATTTAGACAGGATATTTAGACATGCACATTTAGATAGGTGCATATCTGCTTTCCAATGCATTCTGCCAAGAGAATGCATTGCTCTTAGCAAATATCCTTTTTCAACAGCAAAAGATGACTTTACACATGGACATCATCAAATGGCCAATACTGAGATCAAATTGGTTACGCTCTCTGTAGCCAAAGATGGAGAAGCTGTATACAGCCAGCAAAAACAAGACCTGGAGCTGACTATGGCTCAGATCATCAGCTTCCCAGAGCAAAATTTAGACTTAAACTAAAGAAAGCAGGGAAAACCACTAGGCCAGCCAGGTATGACTTAAATCACATCCCCAAGAATATGCAGTGGAAGTAACAAATAGATTCAAGGGATTAAAACTTGTAAACAGTATACCTGAAAAACTATGGACAGAGGTTTGTAATATTGTACAGGAGGCAGTGAACAAAACCATCCTAAAGAGAATGAAAAGCAAGAAGGCAAAGTGGCTATCTTAGGAGGCCTTACAAATAGCTAACCAAAATAGAGAAGTGAAAAGCAAGGGAGAAAGGGAAAGGTACATCCAACTAAATGCAGATTTCCAAAGAACAGCACAGAGAGACAAGAAGGCCTGTTTCAGTGAACAGTGTATAAAACTAGAAGAAAACAACAGAAGGCAAAAGACTAGAGATGTCTTCAGGAAAATTGGAGATATCAAGGGAACATTTTGCCCAAAGATGGGCACAATAAAGGACATAAATGGTAGAGACCTAGTAGATGCTGAAGAGGTCAAGAGATGGAAAGAATACATGGAAGAACTGTACAAAAAAAGATCCAAATGAACCAGATGGCTACAGTGGTGTGGTCAGCCACCCAGAGCCAGACATTCTGGAGAGAGGTCAAGTGAGCCTTAGGAAACACCACTGTTAATAAAGGTAGTGGATGTGACAGAATTCCAGTAGAACTGTTCAAAACCCTAAAGGATGATTCCATCAAGGTGTTGCATTCAGTATGTCAGCAAATCTGGAAGACCCAGCAGCGGCCACAGGACTGGAAAAGATCAGCCCTCATCCCAGTTCCCAAGAAGGGTAGGACTAAAGAATGTGCTAACCATTGGACAATTGCCCTCATCTCCTGTGCTAGTAAGGTCATGTTTAAATTCTGGCATGCTAGGCTTCAGCATTATGTAAACCAAGAACTTCCAGATGTTCAAGCTGGGCTTAGAAAAGGAAGAGGAACTAGAGATCAAATTGCTGACATTTGCTGGATCAGAGAGAAAGCTAGGGAATTCCAGAAAGACATCTACTTCTGTTTCACCAACTACTCCAAAGCCTTTGACTATGTGGATCATAATAAACTATGGAAAGCTCTTAAAAACATGGGAATACCAGACCATCTTACCTGTCTCCTGAGAAACTGTCAAGAAGCAACAGTTAGAACCCTGTATGGAGCAACTGATTGGGTCAATATTGAGAAAGAAATACGACAGAGCTGTCTGCTGTCACCGTGTTTGTTTAATCTATACACTGAGCACATTGTGAGAAATGGCGGGCTGGATGAGTTACAAGCTGGAATCAAGATAGATGAGAGAAACACCAACAACTTCGGATATGTGGATGATATCATTCTAATGGCAGAAAGTGAAGAGGAACTAAAGAGCATCTTGATGAGGGTGAAAAAGGAGAGTGAAAGAGTTGGCTTAAAACTGAATATTAAAATAATGAAGATCATGGCATCCGGTCCCATTACTTCATGGCAAATAAAGGGGTGAAAGGTGGAAGTAATAACAGATTTTCTCTTCTTGTGGATGGTGGCTGTAGCCATGAAGTCAGAAGACATTTGCTTCTCGGCAGGAAAGTTATAACAAACCCAGACAGTGTGTTGAAAAACAGAGACGTTACTCTGCCAACAAAGGTCTGTATAGTCAAGGCTGTGGTCCTGCCAGTGGTCATGTACGGTTTTCAGAGCCGGACTGTAAAGAAGGCAGGGTGCCAAAGAATTGATGCCTTCGAACTGCAGTGCTGGAGAAGAGTCCTGAGAGCCCCTTGGGCAGCAAGGAGATCAAACCAGTCAATCTTAAGGCAGATCAACCCTGAATACTCACTGGAAGGACTGATGCTGAAGCTGAAACTCCAGTATTTTGGTCATCTGTTGCGAACAGCTGACTTATTGGAAAAGACCCTGATGCTGGGAAAGATTGAGGGCAGAAGGAGAAGAGAGTATCAGAGGTTGAGATGGCTGGATGGCATCACCGATGCAATGGACATGAACTTGGGCAAACTTCGGGAGACGTTGAGGGACAGAGAGGCCTGTCATGCTGCAGTCCATAGGTCTGCAAAGAGTCGGACAGGATTGAGTGACTGAACAACAACAATATCTGCTTTTCCAGGATGTGAAGCTGTATTTTTATTCTTCCTACAACTTTACCTATTTTCCTGAGATGTGTACACATGGAGGAAGGAAGATGAAGAAAAGATGGCTATTTAATTTTTTCATAGTTATTGGAATCATGTTACTGGAAAAATCACAGGGCATGCATATTATTTAAGCATATTGAGTTCAAGGCAGAGGAGAAACAGATCTATTGAGGGTATTCACTTGAGTAGGACTCAGATGTGGAAAGAGATGGAAAGTGAAAAAAATCCTTTTTTATCCCCAGCTTTCCAGTGCTGTTTGAATTTTAAGTTCTACACCTTTTATTCTAGTTAAAACAAAAGTAATCGTACAATAGTTTCAAACCAAAGCACAAATTTTAAAAAAGAATTTTTGTAGCAATTGACAATTACCTTTCTGGCCTTTGGGCAGAGGAAAGGCAAAAATGTTTTTTTAGTAGTAATTTGTTAAACTGTCAAATTACCTTGTATATTGTACAAGTTTATACTGTCTCATTTGTGTTCTGTAGGCGGTGCCTAACTCATTGAGTAACAGGAAACATGGTCAATTTTATGTTGTTTATGATATCAGAAGAGTGGGAATACAGTGGGAAACATACAGGCTCTGAGCCTGGGCAATAGTCAAGTGATGGAAACTCAGGATCAAACTGCTCTTCTGGTTATGGGAACCACAGAGATTACATGACCACAAAGGACCACTCTGCCTCTGTCATCCTATTCACAAGAATAAATGAAAAAAGCGAAAATTTTGTATTTACTAAATACATGTCCAGAGCTTCTTAATGCTATTTACATAGTCACTAATTTAATTTTACAATACCCCCATAAGGTAGGGACTACATACATTATCTCCATTTCACAGGTGAGGAAACTAACGTCAAAGAGACATTGAAGACCTTGCCTTGGCCCCTAGCTGATGCATAAGGGTGTGTGTGTTGAAACGCAGACAGTTTGGTCTGGACTGGAAATCAGACAGCATAGTTGTTGGATTTATTCAGCAAGAAAAAGGAACGAAGTACTAAGACCTGCTGGAATATGAATAAATCTCAAAAACATCATACTAAGTAAAAGGAGTCAAAACACAGAAGTCCAAATCTCATATTATTCCACTTATGTGAAATATTGAGAATAGGCAAGTCCACTGGGACAGAAGGTAGACTAGTGGTTTCCAGGGACTAAGAAGAGACAGCAATGCTACTTATGGTGCAGGGGGTTGCTTTAGAATGAGAAATTGTTTTGGAGCTAGAAATCGTGGTACACAACATTGTGAGTGAAAATACTAAATATCACTAATTTGCACACTTTAAATGTGTATATATATATATATGTACACACTTACAAAATGTATTTATTTATTTATTTGACTGCATCATGTCTTAGCTGTGGCATATGGGATCTTCTTTGTGACACTTAGGTTTAGTTGCCCCATGGCACATGGGATCTTAGTTCTCTGACCAGGAGTTGAACCCACATCCTCCACACTAGAAGGCGAATTCTTAACCACTGGATCACCAGGGAAGTCCCTCAAATTTAAACCACACTTTAAATGGTCAATTTTGTGTTATGTGAATTTCATCCCTTTCTCTCTAGATAGAGATAGGTAGATAAATAGATAGACAGACATTAGATAGACACATCCATCTAGTCAAAGCTATGGCTTTTCCAGTGGTCATGTATGGATGTAATAGCTGGATATAAAGAAAGCTGAGTGCCGAAGAATTGATGCTTTTGAAATGTGATGTTGGAGAAGACTCTTGGGAGTCCCTTGGACTGCAAGGAGATCAAACCAGTCAATCCTAAGGAAATTAGTCCTGAATGTTCATCTGCAGAACTGACACTGAAGCTGAAACTTCAGTACGTTGGCCACCTGATCTGAAGAACTGACTGGAAAAGACCAGTGAATCTGATGCTGGGAAAGATTGAAGGCAGGAGGAGAAGGGGACAACAGAGGTTGAGATGATTGGATGGTATCATCCACTCAATGAACATGAGTTTGAGCAAGCTCCAGGAGTTGGTGATGGACAGGGAAGCCTGGTGTGCTGCAGTCCATGGGGTTGCAAAGAGTCGGACATGACTGAGCGACTGAACTGAGATAGACACACCCATACAACCAACCAGCACAGTGCACGTGGAAAGCTACAGTTCCCACAAATAGCCAGGTAGCTTAAGCTTAATGGGTTCCCTGGGTTTTTGCTCACCAGGGTGTCTATCCTGAAGACAAATGTGCTGTCTCCTGCACTGGGGAGCCAAGAAAAAGGGCTGGTAGAGAAGAGCTGCCGTAGACTGGCTAGTGGTCTTCCCTGAAGTGACAAACTGGGGATCCTGGGACCTGAAGATCATTAAAAGAGCTAGAGGAAGGAGCTGTGTAGCAATGGGCAATGGAATATTTTAATATTTTTCAACAAGCATAACAGTAGCTGAATTTCAGCTCTGTTATACTTTTTAACCAAGCAACATATCCTCCTTGCTCATTTGATAGGTCAACAATCACAATTTCATAACAATGGCTAGCCTTGCCTTATTAGGGTCACTCAAGGTCCTTCGGAGAAGGCAATGGCACCCCACTGCAGTACTCTTGCCTGGAAAATCCCATGGATGGAAGAGTCTGGTAGGCTGCAGTCCATAGGGTTGCTAAGAGTCAGACACGACTGAGCGAATTCACTTTCACTTTTCACTTTCATGCATTGGAGAAGGAAATGGCAGCCCACTCCAGTGTTCTTGCCTGGAGAATCCCAGGAACGGGGGAGCCCTGTGGGCTGCTGTCTATTGGGTCACACAGAGTCAGACACGACTGAAGTGACTTAGCATAGCATAGCATAGCATAAGGTCCTTAGGGGGGAAAAAAAAATTGAGGTTATTTTTGTTAAAAAAAAAAAAAATTCCTTCTCTCTGAAGTTTGCATCTTCCTTCTGCAAAATGCACTGTACCTAACTTGGAAAACCCTCTTCTCTGAGTGAAAACAGAGGTTACCAGGCCTCTTCCAGCTCACCCTGGACCCTGTGTCCTCTGCTGCATACTATTGGTCAGAACAAGTCACATGACACCTCTCCCATCAGGAAGTCAAGCTCAATTGTGGATCCTGTAAAACATGCTTTACTTTCTCTGCTCTGTGAACTTCTAACTGCAGGAAAACAGTGAATATTTTGCTCCATAACGCTTTGCCTGCCCTTCTCCGTGTGGTAACAGCTCTGGCTACCCGTCTAGATTTTCATGACCTTTGCTTTGGACCTTTCCCAGGAGTGGTTTTCTTCCACTCACCTACTTTATTGAATTAATCTGCAAAAGAATTAAATTTAGGAGACAGTGAGGAAGGACACAAAATGAGAGCGAAACTCAGGGTGTCATCGTTTCAGTTGCATGGTAGGATGCAACAGCAAAACAGCCTCGGTGCATTTGCTCAGCAAGGTTCATCCATCATTGTGCAGTTTGAGGTATGAGGTTTGGATCTGTGACCTTGGAATTTCTAGAGATGCTGGCTGTTGGCTTCATCTTTTGTACTTGTAGACACCACAACAATCCTCTCTTTCTAGTGGATTTGGGGATAAAAATGAGGAAGAATGATAAAGATATGCTTCCCGGTCTCCCCTGGATATAAATGATTTAACTATTTTAACAGAAAGTTAACCAAGCCACAGGATATTTTTTTAAAAGATGATATCCATTGCTACCCTATTCTACACAGATGCCAGTGCAGTTGTTTCCAGAAAAGATTTTAAAAATCACATTTTTTTTTTTTTTAAGATAAGGGGGATATATTTCTTATGACTACAGGCAAAACTTGTTGGTAAAGGGAGATTGATTCTGGAGTACGTTTGGATTTTTAAAAAACTTTTTATTTTGTATTGGGATGCATGCATGCTAAGTTGCTTCAGTCGTGTCCAACTCTTTGCGACCCTACAGACCGTAGCCCGCCAGGCTCCTCTGTCCATGGGGTTCTCCAGGCAAGAATATGGGAGTGGGTTGCCATGCCCTCCTCCAGGGCAACTTCCTGACCTAGGGATTGAACCCATGTCTCCTGTGTCTCCTGCACTGCAGGCAGATTCTTACCACTGACCCACTGGGGATTGGGGTATAGCTGATTAACAAACAATGTGTTAATTTCAGGTGAACAGGGAGATAAATACATTATCCATTCTCCCTCAAACTCCCCATCTATCTAGGCTGCCACATAACACTGAGGGGAGTTCCATGTGCTACATAGTAGGTCCTTGTTGGTTTGGTAAAAATTTTGGTAGAATTAAATTAACCAACTTAAAAAAAAAAATTAACCAACTTATGCTACTCAAATACTGCATTTGTTGTTCAATGCTATGTCCTCACTTAAATCACTTTGCTTGAACTAGGTCAGAATATGTGAATGTATTAACGAATCTGGATGATAAACTCAGGCTGTTTTCCTTTGAGGGAAGGAGTTCAGAGACTGTGCTGGCACGTGTTATCTTCTGGTTTTCTTTGGCTGCTTGAACCCTCTTTTGGAGGTACAGGATCCGAGGGTGTGTAATTGAGATACATTTCTGAGGGCATAAGGTTAGAGAGAAGAAGGAGGTGGCAAAGAAAAATTTGATAAGTATCAGAGTACATGCTTCACACTGAAACCTGATCATTACTTAGTCTGACCACCGCCCAATCACAGTGATCTGAGAACCAAGAAAGCCCATGAGAGGTGTGCTGAGATCACATGAGGTGATGCATATGAAATTATTTTGTAAGTTGCAAAGCATATTATATAGTGCTGTAAATTTTAAATTTAGAGTTAGGGTTAGGGTTCAAGTGCCATATATTTGTATTCTTACCATACATTGCAGACTCTGTGGAGAGGTACTATGGGAAGAGAAACAAAATATCTGTATAAATGATGTTACCAAATAAAAGTCCATGTGCTTGACCCACAGTGAGGCCAAACAATATCGAAAATGTGGGAGTCTGAAACACAAAAATGTTTATTGCAGGGCCCTGTAGGAGAAGGCAATGGCACCCCACTCCAGTACTCTTGCCTGGAAAATCCCATGGACAGAGGAGCCTGGTAGGCTGCAGTCCATGGGGTCACTGAGGGTCGGACACGACTGAGCGACTTCACTTTCACTTTCATGCATTGGAAAAGGAAATGGCAACCCACTCCAGTGTTCTTGCCTGGAGAATCCCAGGGACAGGGAGCCTGGTGGGCTGCCGTCTATGGGGTCACACACAGTCGGACATGACTGAAGCGACTTAGCAGCAGCAGCAGCAGCAGTAGGGAGACAGGTGGCTCACACTCCAACTCCTCTAAGGGTTTCAGCAGTGCAATTTTAAAGGCAGAGTGACGGAGAAGTGTGGTTAGTTGTTGCAAACTCTTGGTGTAGGAATCCTTCATTCCTGCAGCTGTCCATGTAGGTCAGGTCACAATGTTTCTGTAAATCTCCAATGAGACAAATATTATTCTCTGTTCTGCAACTTTTTATCTCTATATGAATGGACTTTTTAAAGCAAAATCTTGAGAATAGTTATCCTGTATGTTTCAGGCTATAGGCAACATTCTTTTCCAAAAGGTGCGAAGCCAGCATGACTAAGCACAGGCCACAGAGCACAAAAGTTAAAGCCAAAGGAATAGATCAATATGGAGTCAGGGTTATTCTTCCCCATCACAATAACATGGAACAACAAAGCCCCAGACATGCTTAACCGTTGTTGGCTGAGATGGTAAAGAATCTGCCTGTAATACAGGAGACCCGGGTTCAATCCCTGGGTAGGGAAGATCCCTTGGAGGAGGAAATGGCAACCCACCCCAGTATTCTTGCCTGGAGAATTCCATGGACAGTAGAGTCTGCCAGGCTACAGTCCATGGGGTCACAAAGAGTCGGACATGACTGAGCAATTAACACTTACTTATTTGGAGGGGCATGATTACCAAAACACTACACTTGAGCATTCCAGTGCATTTAAGCAAGAAAGTCAGGGTGACCTGTCATTTACTGTAGATTCACGGTGGCTCAGCTGGTAAAGAATCTGCCTGCAATGTGGGAGACCTGGGTTTGATCCCTGGGTTGGGAAGATCCCCTGGAGAAGGGAATGGCAACCCACTCCAGTATTCTTGCCTGGAGAATTTCATGGACTGTATAGTCCATGGAGTCGCAAAGAGTTGGATACGACTGACTTTCACTTCACTTCAGTCATCTCTTAGACATCTGGGATTAGCAAGGCAAAGCCAAGTTCATTTGCAGCACTCACTAAACCAAAGGGTTATCTGGACATGGAAGAGTTTGGATGACTGCGATCAGTCACAAGATTCTACTTCTTATTCTATTAAATAACAGTTGATGAATAGACATGTTTCTCTAAAGTGAAATAGGGTGGCCAAGTGGCTCTAGGATCAGAGAGACTTTCTTGGCTTTTAATCCAAGTTTGATCACTTAATGGTGTCATCCTGGGAATGTTTATTTAACTTCTCTGAACTGCAGTTTCTTCATTTGTAAAATGAGGATGACATGAGTTATTGTGAACATTAAGGAAAACAATGCACTTGAAAGCTCTTGAAAATAACAGGGACTCAAAAAAAGAAAAAGAAAGAAAACCAGCTGAACAAATGTGGACCCAGAACTGAGAGTGATTTTTTTTTTTTTTTTTTACTGGAACCAAAGACTGTTCATTCAACACAACACTTCTTTCTGACCATTCCTACATTCTATGCACCATTTCTTTATTTACATGATATATTATTTTCTCGAACAAGCTTTCTTGCCATGTTTTCTCTGCTGATAATTTGTCAGACCCTTAAGCACAAGGACTGTGAATTCTATTTCTTTTATCTTCTCTTCCCATGATGATTCTAGAGCTTACATCTTCCCTGTAACCATCCCTGCATGAGTAATCTTTGTATTTTCCATAGGAGATACTCATAAGATTCTGTTGGATTTACTCTATTCACAGAGCAGTATAGTGTAGAAGTTATGTGCATACTCTAAGGGAGCAGAAAACCTGACATCAAGTCCCACATCTGCTACTTACTGGCTGTAAAACCTCAATTGACTTGCTTAATATCCTCTTTGGTTCTTTATCTGTGATACAGGGAATGACTAGCACCTACCTCATACACTTTCCCCCTGAGTAAACCTGTATAAAGTTTTTAAAGTAGTACTTAGCATGCAGTAAGTGCTGGATACTTTTACTTTATATATTATTTAATATGATGTTGTTGGTGTCAGGAAAGAACAATAAACTAGAAAAGGAAAATACCTAAATAATTTTTGCATCTTTAATAAATTCTCAGTACCTCATACAGTACAAGACCAAATAATCTCTTAACCAGAGGTGGTCATTTTGTGTTTCAGTGTTCTGGGTTGTATGAGATGTGGAGCAAAATATTTATTTTTGCTTATTTGTATGGATGATTTGGACGTACAAGGAATAAATAGTACACGCATATGTAGAAGTATGTCTGCCAGCTCTCAAACCTCTCTATATCCCACTGTCTTTTGTTCTGTTGGGAACATTTATCTTTTGACTTCCCTAGTGATTCTTTCAGAGAAGGCAATGGCACCCCACTCCAGTACTCTTGCCTGGAAAATCCCATGGACGGAGGAGCCTGGTGGGCTGCAGTCCATGGGGTCGCACAGAGTCAGACACGACTGAAGTGACTTAGCAGCAGCAGCAGTGATTCTTTTCCCAGAATAATAATAATGTTTACCATGTTTCATAGGTGAAACATCAATACATCTTTTCTCTAATGTTCAGGTTTCACCAGGTCTCCTGACCTTTGGTGGAAATTGAGGTGATGATAATTAAGTTATATGTCATGAATTTATCTTGTGTTATTATCAGTTGCTCAGTCACATCCAACTCTTGGACTGTAGCCTGCCAAGCTCCTCTGTCCATGGAATTCTCCAGGCAAGAATACCAGAGTGGGTAGTCATTCCCTTCTCCAGGGGATCTTCCCAACCCAGGGACTGAACCCAGGTCTCCTGCATTGCAGGCAGATTCTTTACCAGCTGATCCACCAGGGAAGCTGATGAATTCATCTTACTTCTAATCAAAGATAAAATCTCTCCTCCAGCCCTCACTTCTCTATTTACTTTTCAAGTTAGGCAAATCTCTTTTATTTAAATTTACTTCTGTATAAATGATAAATTAAAATGATCTATTGCAGGATTACAAATTCCTCACATTCCATTCTTATGTGGAGAGAAATTGTAGCTTCTTTGTTTTATAGCAAAATACTCTCATAGTTAGGGCTTCCAAGGTGGCATACCAGTAAAGAATCCACCTGCCAATGCAAGAGATGCTGGTTTGATCCCCTGGAACAGGAAATGGCAACCTGCTCCAGTGTTCTTGCCTGGGAAATTCCATGGACAGAGGAGCCTGGCAGTCTACAGTCCATGGGGTCGCAAAGATCCGGACAAGACTGAGCACACATACATGCTCTCATTGTCATCAAAAGGTTCTACCCACTGGTAACAGGATTGGAGAGTAAAGCCAAAAAAAAAAAAAAAATGTGTGCTTTTTCTTCCCCATCACTGGTTATATTAGTAACTGAAACAATCTACATATGCCAGGCAGTTATAAATACATTTCTTCCCATCCACCTTGCTCTTTATTAGAAGCTGCCTTGGTCTATGGCAGAAGCCCAGGTGGACTCAGAAACTGTCCTTCTCCTCCTTTGGTCCTGCAGCAATGCCCTTCTCCCAGTACGTCTGTGCTGCTGCTCTCTGCTCTCCAAGTCTGAATTAATTAGAGCCCAGAGGCCTCCTGCTGCTGATGTCCATGTCTCTCCTGAGAGTGTGGACCCCCTGAGGTCTCAGGGTGATTCCAATTTGGTCCCCAGACCAGAGGGTCTATCCAGATGTCTTCCACCACCAAATGCTTTCCACCCACAATTGTAAATCCTTTCTGGTAATTTCAGACTTTCAGCAATGTCACATCCCCTAGTGGGAATGAGTAGGAATTGCTGAGTCCTACCCACTTTAAGGGGCTTCCCTTGAGGCTCAGCTGGTAAGGAATCCACCTGCAATGCGGGAGACCTGGGTTCAATCCCTGGGTTGGGAAGATCCCCTGGAGAAGGAAAAGGCTACCAATTCCAGTATTCTGGCCTGGAGAATTCCATGGACTATATAGTCCATGGGGTCACAAAGAGTCAGACACAACTAAGAGACTTTCACTCACTCATTCACAGATGGCTCAGACAGTAAAGAATCCGCCTGGGTTTGATCCCTGGGTCGGGAAGACCCCTTGGAAGAGGGCATGACAACCCACTCCACTATTCTTGCCTGGAGAATCCCCATGGACAGAGGAGCCTCATGGGCTACAGTCCATGGGGTCAAAAAGACTCTGACATAACTGAGTGACTAAGCACAGCACATCAAGACCTTAACAGGCTTCCCTGGTGGCTCAGCGGTAATGAGTCTGCCTGCCAATGCAGGAGACGCAGGTTCGATTTCTGGGCTAGGAAGATCCCCTGGAGGAGGAGATGGCAACCCACTCCAGTATTCTTCCCTGGGAAATCTGATGGACAGAGGAGCCTGGGGGACTATAGTCCATGGAGTCACAAAGAGCCAGGCAGGACTGAGTACCCACCTTAACCTGGGGAACCAATCAAGTTTTGGAAAAAAGCTAACATCCTCTCTGTCTGTCTGAGCAACCTCTTGGGCACTGATGCTCCCTCGCCGGCTGGTGCCCTGTGAGCCTGCAAGGAACTTGTCTCTCAGAGTCCTATGCCTGAGATTGAGACAGAGAACCTCTGCATCTTTCCTTTTCCCAGCACAGCTTGTCTTTTAGGCCTTCTCAACTCTCTTCCAGCTGTATCCAGCTGAGTTTAAAACTGATTGCATCCTTCAGATATTTACTGAGCACTTTAGATGTGCTGCATACTCTACCAGACATTGTGGTTGCGATGTTAAATATGAGACATCCTCCACTCCACATCTACTGGGGAGGGGGCGCTTTAGGGGATTACTATAAAAATATGTGCTTTGTAGTTAGTGTATTGGGAAAGAGGCAAGTGTTCCTGGTCACTTATAAAAAGACAATTGACCTAGGCTGGCAGATGGGGTTTCAGGGGACGTTTCCTGGAGGAAGAGAAACCTTTAGCCTTGGGTTGTTAATGTCTTGTTTATATCCTATTGAACCCACTGCATTGGGACCTCCTGAGAGCTTCGCCATCTTGGAGCTTTGGTTCCAAATAATTTCCATATGATACCTAAGAGAGAATTTAAGTCCGTTGCCTCTCTTTCTTTCTCAGAGTATAAAAAAATCAGTCTCCTAGTTTACATCTGGAATGGGACAGCTCATAGAAGGCATGTGCCTTTAGGACATTCTGAACACTTCCTCAACAGAGGAGCCAACAAGGAGAACAGCTGTTCTCCACAGAGTTTTGACACTTCTGGTCTAAGCAACTAAGTAAAAGCTGAATAGAAAAAGAAAAGCAGAGAAGCAAGGAGAAACAGTAAAAATATAAAGGTACAACATATTTTCCCCAAGTAATGGATTCATTGTAACATTATAGAGAAGAGATTCAAATAAGACCATTCTGTTCTCCAAACTTGAAATTTTAATTATTACACCTCTGGCTCACAGTTGAAAATGTTAGTCTCTCTTTTCCCATCTCTGTTTGCTCCCCTCAATTCTGCAATTTAATGTAATCATATCATTGGGGTCATTGCTTTCCTCATCTGTCACATTTTTTGTTATTTTATTTAAATTTGGAATCAGGAAATTCACATTGAAATAAAACATCTTGTTTCCTATGGCTGAAAGCCAGAAAGAACTTGTCTTGGGAAGGCTGATTATAAAACACAAATAGTGTTTTGGTATGTCTTTCCTACTTGATTTCACCAAATGATTAGTAACTAATTATGACCAGGTCACCAGACCTATGCATACGTAGGAACTCATATCATGGGTATCTTAATCAATAACATATCCAGAGTAAAACTGGTATCTATTAGGGAAGTTTGCACTTCAAATATGGCAGCTGAGGTTAATAAGAACCTAAGGTTCGAGGCTGAATACAGTTGCCCTTGGATAAACGATGAACACTTGCCTTGCGTCACAGAAGACACAGCCTCTGTCCTGTCCTCTGTGTGCCTTCGCTCTGAGTGTCACACTCCCACAACAGGGCAGTGATTCTGGGAAAAATACTCAAACTGCAGATTATCCCCAAAGAAGCTTAACTATTTTCTCATCATCATCTCCTTGAGGCCAACATCCAAAATGGTGAATTTGCTGGAGAGGGTTAATCAAGGGATATTTCAGAAAAGAAGGACATTTCCATAAAGTATATGATAAGAGCTGCTGCTGCTGCTGCTTAGTCACTAAGTCATATCTGACTCTTTGCGACCCCATGAACTGTAGCCCTCCAGATTCCTTTGTCCATGAATTTCCCAAGCAAGAATACTGCAAAAAAAAAAAAAGAATACTGCAGTGGGTTGCCTTTCCCTTCTTCAGGGGATCTTTCTGACCCAGGGATCAAACCTGGGTCTCCTACACTGCAGGCAGATTCTTTACTGTCTGAGCCACCAAGGAAGGCCGATATGATAAGAGGGAGTTATCCTTAGATTCAACCATCTATGTGCATAGTAACTCTCCATGAAGATATCCCAAGGAGGGCAAGCAGGTCACATCTCTCCGGAAGGACACCTGTTCTTCTCCCATTACCCAGGCTTGAAGATTTCAAGTCTCCATGACTCCTACTTTTCCCTGGCTTCCCTTGCCCAATTAGTCAACAATTCTTGTGGATTATTTTTAGCACAAAATGTCACTGGTGTTTGGCACTCCTGTTCTAGTCCATCTTCTCCACAGACACCTGGTTGATTTTCTTAAAATATTGTTTAAATCTTATTAATCTTCTTCCATTCTCAAGAAGAGAGCAAGAAAGAAGCTCCTGACTCTGGCATCCAATAAGCAGCGTGAACAAAACCCTCATCCCTCACCTCTAATAACCACTTAAACCTCCTATTCTTATCAGATGCATCTTGTCCTCAGTCCCCAAATACACTTCGATTTCTTGCCATTACTCCTAGAAGCATCTAATCTTTGTTTTTCAAAATTTACCCTTTCTTCCCACTTGGCTCAAATTATCTGTGATGACTCTTCTATTGTCCAGCTTGGTAGCTCAACACACAGTCTTCACAGTCAAGCCTTCTTACAACTCATATTCCTGGGTTACGAAGAGAATTATTGCAGGCTACTCTTGGGGTCAATATTTTTGGAGGAGGGAAAGAAGTAATAATGTGCAGAGGGAGAAGCTGAACTGTAACGCTATTGCTACAGAGACTTCAGCCAATCCCTGGAGCTCTGGAGGTGGGATGATCCTCCCAGAGTTTTCCAACTGAGACCAATTTATACCCTTCTCCCACCACCAGACTAAACCACAGGCGAGGCAGCTTCTTTCAGCCAATGACAATTCTTGGAGAAACCAAGAATCATGAGCAGTCAACACTCCTTTCCTGCTCTTGGAGGATGAGTACCTTTCTTGGTCCCCAAAGAAGGTCTGGGCAGCACACCACAGCATCCACCACAGACCTGTTGAGTACCCACTGGCCCTCCCGCTTCTAGCTATGTGATCGCAGGTAAGTGTCTTAACTTTTCTATGCCTCTGTGGCTTATTTCAAAAGAGAGAAGGAAATGGTAGCTTTCTTTTTCTCTAAGGACTAGATGAACTAATCCACGCAATGCAAAGCTCAAATAAAGAGCTCAAAAATTCTATTATAACCTTTATCATCACTGTTATTAGACACTTATATATGCTGCCTTGCATTGTCATTTTAAATTTTTCATTATGGCTCAGTCCACAGTTGTTCACAACACATAACCATTGGGAACCATTGAACTAGTCTCCAAAACCTCTAAGGGCAGAGACGATGTCTTTTTTCATCTTTGTACCACCCCCACCTCCTACACAAGGACATTCATTGTGAATGTGCTTGAATTGATATTTTAGTTTGGCTCTGAAGTCACGTATTAGTAAAGAGAGAAACAAGACAAGTCCTCCTGCTATAGTTACATATTCAGTATTTAAGAGGGATTTCCAAACCCTAGTTCTGAAATTGTTTTAGTTTTAAGCTACATTCACTACCAGAAAGCATGTCTGTTCCAAAAGAGGACTGTTGTGAGACCATGTTAATTTTAGCCAAGTTCCTTAATTTGTCCCATTCTCTTCTACTTCTCTTCACTGACATTAATTCAGACCTTCCACACTGCCAGAGTCTTTGTACTAGCGTCTCTGCCATTGGTCAGTCCCTAACTCTGGCTGTTCTCCAAACTGCAGCTAATACTATCATTCCACATCACGAATTCCATATGCTTCCTTTAGTTCTCTTTTGGTTTGCAAAATCAAAATCAATGGCATTTGGAAGATCTTTCCAATGGGTCCTCTCAGCACGTCCCCCCATTTCCCCAGCTTTCCAGTCCCCAGTTAATACCCTTTTTCTCAAATGAATGAATGCCAGTCTCTAGCCACACTGATGTGGTCATATTCTGCAGTATATCATGCAGCTTTTCTTGCTTTTTTTCGTCTTATTCCTTTCCCTCATTTCTCCAATTGGTACAGAGTTGGTATGAAACTAACAGTTGATTAATATATTAATATATATATTCCCAACATACACATGTTGGAAATTTCCTAAATTCTAAAGTAGTTCTGTGTCTATTGGATCTAAGGAAGGCAGCATCTGGCATTCTGAAAACTATGAATAAATAAATGAATCAATTGTAAAGAAAGAATAGCTTCTAAGAATCCACTCTATACAGACAGCTATTTTCCGGTCAACTGAGCTTCTTCAGGTTGGGCTAGGAAGATAATTGTGCAGGTTGGGCTAGGAAGATAATTGTCATGGTAAGGAGACATGCAGGCTTCTGGTTCATGTCTCAGTCATGACTCTGCATAGGGCTCCTGGGAGTGCGCATCTGGGTCAGTGGTTAAGTCTTCAATCTTGTCACAATGGAGCATCCAGTTGGCAGAGGTGACTGAAGTAAAGGAAGGTAAGTATCTTGGTGCACAGTGGTTGGTTTGTTCAGGCTCTTGACCAGAGGGAGGTTTGGAGACATCTGCAGAGGGGACTATCCATCAACCAGGCACATAAGTGAAAGGGACAAGCTCATGAAAGAAAAACATCACTCTGAAGATGGGTAGCGTGGAGGAGGTGAGGGAAGCAAACAAAACACCCTTCCTTTATGAGTCATTTTTTAAGGTCTTGCTTAAATTTTTTGTTTTAAAAAAATTATGATTTAAAAGGTTCAAACAGCCTAGGGAAGTAAATCCATGCATACTTCCCACATTAGTTAATATTTACTAAGAAATCATAGGTTACAACAAATTAAACTTTTTGGCTCTCTTACTGAGGTTTTTTGGCCAACCATGTTAGTGACTGTTCCTACAGATAGTTTATAACTCTATTTTTTGCCCCTCCAGAGCAACTAAAGTGCAACAAGTCAGGAGGACTCTGGATTCGTGTGGTTCTTAAATCAGGGCCTTAGGAAAATGGATCGGAGGTGGGGGAATGGATCAACGTGAGCAGGCAGAGACACTAGATATACCCACTCACTCAGTGGGAAAAGTGAGTTAGATGTCTCCTTGTTTGAGGTGGAATTCCTTCCTATAAACCTGGGCACCCTCAGTAAGAAATGCTTTACAGTCCAAACTGATGTTTATTTTGGACTCTGTTTCTCTTTCAGCTTTCAGTTCTGACCTTAGGAATGAGCTCACAATTGGAAGCGAATCTGTCTTCTGTTTCTACTGTTAAAGAATTACCTACCCACTGAAAAGCCACATAGTATTAACAATGGCCATGTCCCAAATATAAGCTTTTTGGAATTGTACAAATTGTACTTATGATGCTAGCAGATTTTGGTTTAACTGCTGAAGTATTTCAGTGAGAGGGACTGAATTCTTAGTAAATGAAATGCTTCCTCTGTTCAGTTTTGGTCTGTTGAATGCTGGAAGTTTGGTGAGTCTGATCCATTCATTACATACATCTGGGATGAAAGAAAAGGCCAGCCATTTGGTTTTGATACCATGTTTTGTTTTGTTTTGTTTTGTTTACTGTATCTCAGACTGAAATCATATAAATAAAAAAAACGGTCCTTCAAAGTTATTCTTAATCTCCTGGGTGTGTTTCTAGTCTTGAGAAATGGGTGGGGCTTCTGAATACCTGATCAGGTTGTACAGATTTTGATTCGTCATATCTCTTGTGGATTGTAACTGATACTGATTCAAGAATACCTGGAGGCTTCACTTTTCAGCATCACCACAGAGAGTGTTAGTGCTTCATTGATGGGATCCTTGAAAAGACAAGTTATCCACACTGGAGTAATACCTCACATTTTCTGGAGAGGGTAGAAAGAAAAACAAATATTTATTGACCCACTTATTTTTCCAGAAAACTTCTATTTGGCACTAACCAAATACTGAGCTGAGTGGTTTACATGTTATTAACACACAGCTGACTCCTAACAAGTCTATAAAACCCATTTTATAGATATGGAAACTGAGATGCTGAGGGCTTAAGTAACTTGTAAATAGAGGAGCTGAGGTTTAAATTTAGGTAGGTCATTAAAAATAACCAAGGCTTTTCCATTAAGTGAATAGCTCATGCATATGAAAATACAAACATAGCTAAAGGAGGGACAAAGAATCTGATTTGGGAAGGACCGATCTTTTTAGGCACTAAGGGAATGAGAATATATTGCTGTAGGAAAAACACCTTCCTCTTCTTGATCCGGAGGCTGAACCCATATTTCCTTCTTCTGTCCTCCTTTTCCCACCACCCAAGATGTGTCATGAACTCCCACAGCAGGCAAACTAGGAAACATCATTTTGGGTGTCCTCCTCAGGCATGCCTCTGACATCCTCCCACTTTGAATAGCCTCAAAACATTTCAAAAAAAAAAAAAGAATTAAAAAGGGAGTTTTAAAAAGAAGCAGACCTGAAGTTGCACAGAGGCAGCAAAGACATCTTTGAGGTCATTCTTTTTTTTTTTTTTCCTACACTGATGTATTCTCTCCAGAGTGATAATAATCTTTTTTGAAATGCAGGTCTAAGACGGAAGGAATTTTTATCTGGAAGAGTAATATAAATTAGCTTTGACTGCCAGTTTCCACTGATTATTACTTTCCAGGCGGAATTCCTACAAATTCTTGAGGCATGACCTCCAATGAAAAAATAAAACCCCTTTAAAATCTTGTTGAGAAATTCCAGATAACTTTCACAAGAGATTTAATTTTAGAGCATTAACACAATCTTGGTTGGAAAGATAAAACTACAATGCAGTTATTTGGTAAAAGTCATTACTTCACAATGAAGTCATTGGAGATTATTTTACTGCGCTTATCTGTCCCTTCTTCTTTTTTTTTTCTTTTAAACTTGGTTTCTTTCTCCCAAAACTAATTTTATTATGCATTACTCAGTGCACACTGGATTCACCCTTATGAAAGGATAAAGTGTTTCAACAGATAACCAGTTGGAGGCCGCCAATTTGAGATTCAACCTACCAGGATGAGCAAACGCTGTTACAGGTATTACATCTTAGTCATATGAACTATGCACTATTGCACATGTGTGGTTTCAGAAGCCATAGTGGAAGGTTTAACAGAAAAAAAAAAAAAAAAGGAGGCATCATTGTGAAGTAATGGATTCAAAGAGATTTCTGTATATCTTGAAATAAGATTTAAGTGTCAGGAAGTAAGAGCATGCATGCTAGTGTTTACAGAGGACTTAATACGTGAGAGGAGTGAAGGTGTGTTGGAGGGGGTGAGTGGGAATCACCCCCATTGGACTGATGGCCAGAGTGCTAGAAAGGTAAAGTGGTTTGTTTAAGGACTCATGACCTCAAAATAGTGGGAGAGAGCAATTCGAGTCTGAGAACATCTGACTGTGAAGTTGATTCTCTTCCTAGGCCAGCGTGTTGCTCTTTCTTGAGCTGGCCTAAATGAAGGTGAGAAAACATGAAGACCAGCACCACGTGTGCAAGGTCTATCAACATTTCAGAATAGTCAAAGGGAAAAAGTTGTCATTTCCCACCACTTTTTGTAAAATCTTCATTTACTTCAATTTAATATTTAATTTTTTATTTAAATTAATAAATTTATTAATATCTGATAAATTTAAATATTTAATATGGCATATGATAATTATTATTGTGTGTGCTGTCATGTCTGACTCTTTGTGACCCCATGGACTTGTAACCCACCAGGATCCTCTGTCCATGGAATTTTCCAGGCCTGAATACTAGAGCAGGTTACCGTTTCCTACTCCAAGGGATCTTCCCGACCCAGGGATCGAACCCATGTCTCCTGCATTGGCAAGCAGATTCTTTACCACTTCGCCACCTGAAAGCCTTGGTCGGAAATAAGATCCCACATGCCCTGGGGCAACTAAGCCACAAGTAGAGATCCCCACGCCAATACAGCCAAATAAGTAAATAATTATTATATATAATCAAAGTAAGTTGGCTTAAAGTAAAAATTAAAATAGATGTATAACATATAGCTATATATGAGATATAATCTTTATCCTAGAAAGTGAAAGTCTCTCAGTTGTGTCCGACTCTTTGTGACCCCATGGACTATACAGTGCATGGAATTCTCCAGGCCAGAATACTGGAGTGTGTAGCCGCTCCCTTCTCCAGGGTATCAGGGATTGGACCCAGGTCTCTAGCATTGCAGGTAGATTCTTTACCAACTGAGCTATCAGGGAAGCCCTTTATCCTCTAACATGTATATAAATATAATCACAGGGGAAAATGTGAATTATTCTTATTTTCAGGGTATTTATGTGAAGGGGTAAGATTATTCTGTGAATATAGTGATTATTTTTAACATAAAATTCCCCTTTTCATTTTCCATTAAAATTTTTTTTTTTTACTTATAACCCACAAACAGGTGGAAAAAACGATTTATGTAATAATAAAGAAAAGAGACTTGAACCTATGAGATTCTTTATTCTACTTTCCCTGAGAATAAATCAGTGGTGGAAATTATATTTTAGATATTGAAATATTTGTTTCTTCTTTTCAAGAACATTCATATTTTATTGGCTTTTATACAAGAAATCAAATAGGTTGCTTTTTCCAAGAGTAATTCAATATTATTAATTCTTGTGCTATGAAATGTCATAGCATGATTTATATTGTATGACTCTCTTCATTCATTAATCTCATTTATTAAGCATCTCATTTACTCAAGGCATCAAGGATGCAAAAGTAAACACAGTGTCTTCTCCAAGACACTCACAGGTAGAAAATTATATAATTATGGTACAATATAGTGAGGATTATGTGCGATATATATACATGTGAATGAGCATAACCGTGCACTTCCCAGGTGGCGCTAGTGGTAAAGAAACCTTCCATCCCTGGGTTGGGAGATTCCCTGGAGGAGGGTACAGCAACCCACTCCAGTATTCTTGCCTGGAGAATCCCATGAACGTAACTGGGCTTTCTAAATTCTCAGATATCCAGAAATAAGAACTATGTTGTTATTTCATCACTGGGTCATGTCTGACTCTCTTGAAGTCCATGGACAGCAGCACATCAAGCTCCTCTGTCCATGGAATTTCCCAGGCAAGAACACTGGAGTGGGTAGACTTTCCCTTCTCCAGGGGATCTTTCTGACCCAGGGATCAGTCAAACCCATGTCTCCTGCATTGGCAGGCAGATTCTTTATCACTGAGCCACCTCGGAACTCCAATAAGAATTATACTGAAAAAAAATTAGTTTAGAATATATAGGGAAATTGTGATGATAGAAAGCAAGAAATGATAAGTTTATTTTAATTACATTTAGAATATGCTCCTTTCTTTTAAGATATATTTCAATAAATGTTTCTGAAAAAATATAAAATAATTTCAAATGTATCATGTTTATCATTAATCTTGTAGTGTTTCAGAGATGTGGAAAGAGGCAGGTACTTTTATTATTTCTCATTTATAGAAATAACTCATAATTTCAGCTACTTTCCAGGCAAGAGACCATAATCATTGTTTAGTAAAAGTTCTTAAAATTTACAACTCTCCAAAATATATCATTTGTACTCTTCTGTTTATAATCTAATATAACTCTATACTTCTTTAATATACAATTTAACTCTCATTTTCCATTCTTGGCATATATTAGCACATAATTGGAGGATAATTACTTTGCAATATTGTGATGGGCTTTGCCACACATGAAGGTGAATCAGCCGTAGGCACACGTATGTCCTCTCCCTCCTGAACCCTACTCCCGCCTCTCTCCCCACCCCATCCCTCCAGTTGTCAGAGCACGGGCTTTGGGTGCCCTGTGATATACATCAAACTCCCACTGGCTATCTATTTTACACATGGTAATGTGTATGTTTCAAGGCTATTTCCTTTTTATTCCCTGATAATCCATATTTGTTGTGGATAAAAGACAACAAAATAGGGAATAAAAAAGCAAAGAAAATGCTATGATTGTGACTGTGTGTGTGTGTGAGGATAGAGATTCTAACCAGAAGAAGGTATGACAGGTGTGACAGAGGGAAGGTGAGCATGGCAGAAAAGAATGGTCAGAAGCATGAAGGGTGTGTATTCTTTCTGACTTAGTCCCCATAGTGGCTCAGGGATTCTCTCCCCCTTAAAGGTAGCTCACCAATGTTCCTATTTCCTGCTACTTCATTTACATCCACTTCGGCTCAGAGATGTTACAATAACCATGAACAGACCTCCTTGTTTCCATCCCTGAGGTTCAATCCATTCAGATGAAATTTCCTAAATTAGCACTTCCAAAGAGTCACCCCCATGGGTAAGAACTACTTCAGTTACAGTTACAGTACAGAATTCCATTCAAGGGCCTTTTGTATTCCAACAACAAATTAATTTCAGCTTTATTTTTTTCTCTGTCTCCCTAGTGGGAAAAACACACAATTCAAAGGTAAACAAATGAATGATTTGAGTCATGAATACTCTGAGAGAAGTAAAATAGGGTGACAGGAGAACTGATGACAGAGAAGCAGGACAGTGCCCAGGGTCTTGGAGTTCCCAGGGCTTTTTGGCCATGGGACAGATGATCTGCCCCTGGCAGGTGGCTGTTTTCTGTCACCCAGTGGCATGGTGGCTCCCCTCATCTGCTGTGTGCGGAGCATAGAACGTGCAAACGGGAAGATGACTTGGCAGTTGTACAGCCCAGTGATTCTCAAATGCTATGTTACTGCCATATAGCGTCATATAACATAATTGCTTTGTGCAAGTGAAATCTCACAAGGTCTACAACCTCTGGATACGTTCATCATTCCATTGAAAACCTTCCATCTGGTTTATGTTATTTCTTTTTACGGTTGAGGAAATGGAGGTACAGATGGGCATAGAGATGAATGGTCAAAAATTAGATGCCAGGCAGGTGTGACCCATTTTACAGGCAGCTTTTGATTGGTTCATTTGGCCATCAGTTTCTTCTGTTTGAAGGTGGTATTGCCTTCAAAACCATTTCTTAACCTAGGGATGTGACAGACTGCTCCAAATGGTATTATCTAATGTATTCATCTAATTTATTCCTAGACCTAGTTTTAGGCAGCTTTTAGTTTTGCTTCCCAAGACCAACCCAACTACAGGATAAGGATTTATAGCCACTGGCATCACACAGTACCTTGCAGGCTCAGCTCTAAATTACCTCTTCTCTTTTTGGCCCTTATCATCCTTTGCACCTCACAATGGTACCTGACACATTTTGCCTTGTATCATCACTATATAAACCTTTGCCTTATCTTCTACATAAGATGGCAAACGTCCATGCACAGGAATTGTGTCTTAATAATCTTTGAGATACCCACTGAAAATAGTGCTCCACATCATAGTGTGCGCTACAGATCAAGTATTAAGAAGTGTCACAGATTCTGACACACACTCAAGCAGAGAGAAGTATTGAAAAATTATGTTGAGCATTGATAAAATCATTGGCATATGTAGGTAGCCTCCCCAGGTGGGTAGTCTTGCCAAGGAAAGCATTCATTTGAAAGTGTAGATCTGGGATGCCATCAGGTAGATGTTCAGTGAAGGCCTGCTGTATAGGACAGGGAATTTAAAAAATAAGAAGGTGCGATCTGTTTGTAGGACATATATTCAGTTCATTCAGTTCAGTCGTTCAGTCGTGTCCGACTCTTCGTGACCCCATGGATCGCAGCACTGCAGGCCTCCCTGTCCATCACAAACTCCCGAAGTTCACTCAGACTCATATCCATCAAGTCAGTGATGCCATCCAGCCATCTCATTCTCTGTCGTCCCCTTCTCCTCCTGCCCCCAATCTCTCCCGGCATCAGAGTCTTTTCCAATGAGTCAGCTCTTTGCATGAGGTGGCCAAAGTACTGGAGTTTCAGCTTCAGCATCATTCCTTCCAAAGAAATCCCAGGGCTGATCTCCTAGGACATATATTAGGTTAACCTTAAAATTGCATTCCAATAAAGGCTATGGTAGTCCCACCACTTCATGGGAAATAGATGGGGAAACAGTGGAAACAGTGTCAGACTTTATTTTTCTGGGCTCCAAAATCACTACAGATGGTGACTGCAGCCATGAAATTAAAAGATGCTTACTCCTTGGAAGGAAAGTTATGACCAACCTAGATAGCATATTCAAAAGCAGAGACATTACTTTGCCAAGAAAGGTTCGTCTAGTCAAGGCTATGGTTTTTCCTGTGGTCATGTATGGATGTGAGAGTTGGACCGTGAAGAAGGCTGAGTGCCGAAGAATTGATGCTTGTGAACTGTGGTGTTGGAGAAGACTCTTGCGAGTCCCTTGGACTGCAAGGAGATCCAACCAGTCCATTCTGAAGGAGATCAGCCCTGGGATTTCTTTGGAAGGAATGATGCTAAAGCTGAAACTTCAGTAATTTGGCCACCTCATGCAAAGAGTTGACTCTGATGCTGGGAGGAATTGGGGGCAGGAGGAGAAGGGAATGACAGAGGATGAGATGGCTGGATGGCCTGGCGTGCTGCGATTCATGGGGTCGCAAAGAGTCTGACATGACTGAGCGACTGATCTGATCTGAAAGGCTATGGTTTTTCCAGTAGTCATCCATGGATGTGAGAGTTGGACTATAAAGATATCTGAGCGCCAAGAATTGATACTTTTGAACTGTGGTGTTGGAGAAGACTCTTGAGAGTCCCTTGGACTGCAAGGAGAT
Organism: Bos taurus; assembly: GCF_002263795.3. Classification (NCBI taxonomy): domain Eukaryota; kingdom Metazoa; phylum Chordata; class Mammalia; order Artiodactyla; family Bovidae; genus Bos; species Bos taurus. The sequence continues at coordinate 22,780,806 of NC_037343.1, forward strand.
CCAACCAGTCCATCCTAAAGGAAATCAGTCCTAAATATTCATTGGAAGGACTGATGCTGAAGCTGAAACTCCAATACTTTGGCCACCTGATGTGAAGAACTGACTCATTTGAAAAGACCCTGATGCTGGGAAAGATTGAAGGTGGGAGGAGAAGGGAACAACAGAGGATGAGATGGTTGGATGGCATCACCGACTCAATGGGCATGAGTTTGAGTAAACTTGATGATGGACAGGGAACGCTGGTGTGCTACAGTTCTGGGATCTCAGAGAGTCGGAGACGACTGAGAGACTGAACTGAACTGAACTGATCACCAAATCCATTTATTCTTCTTCCTGGGGGTACACCTTGACTGCTTTTCCCAGCTGCCCTGAGGGTGACTGAGTCATGATGTATCTACTCCTTTTACTTATGGCCCATAAACACCTCCCACACAAGAGTCCTCATGTTCTTCTCTGCTCAGTGGAATTCAGGCATATATTGAAGATGGTGCAACATGAAACACAAGAAACCTGGGTCCCTCCTCTCAATTGGATGAGACCTGCCCAGGAGAACTCCTTTTGGATTTTACATGAATGCAAAATAAACTTCTATTTCATGAAGCTGCTGAGATGTTAGGATTGTGACTACTCTATAATGTTCGCTAGTAGCTGGCATTACTAAGTGATACACAACATTGTTGGGATAAGAGCAGAGGTGTTACTGTTGGAGAACAAGGTCATGTGAATTTATAACTCCTGGGATGTCTGCTTAAAATATCCATATCTGGGACTTCCCTGGTGGTCCAGTGGTTAAGACTCTGTGTTTACAACGCAAGGGGTGTGGATTCAATCCTTGGTTTAGGAACTAAGATTCCACATGCTGTGTGATTCATTCAAGCAAATTTAAAAAATAATCTATCTCAAAATCTAGGAATTCCACCTTCACTTATTAGAATCTAGTTGCTTGCATTTGTTGCTTGTCATGTAGATATGTAATTTGTTGTCGTTGTTTAGTTGCTAAGTCATGCTGGACTCTTTGTGACTCCATGGACTGTAGCCTGTCAGGCTCTTCTGTCCATGGGATCTCCCAGGCAAGAATACTGGAGTGGATTGCCATTTCATTCTCCAGGGATCTTTCTGACCCAGGGATTGAACCCACATCTCCTCTATTGCAGATGGATGGATTCTCTACTACTGAGCCATCCAGGAAACCCCAGACAGTTAATTAGAAGTCAAAAAAAAAAACAAAAAAGGATAGATGATTAGGTTGGAAACCTAGTCTTAGATGCAATCTACTTAAGTCACCTTATAACACTAAACCAATTACATTGCTTATTTGATTCAAACAAATTTGAATTTTTAAACCATAGTACCAGTGAGCTGTACGGGAAAGAATATTGCATGGGGTCATAACACCTGAACTGGAATCCTAGATTTACTGTTTATGGGTAGGGTAAACTCTTCCCTGATGGCTCAGAGGGTAAAGCGTCTGCCTGCAATGCAGGAGATCCAGGTTCAATTTCTAGGCTGGGAAGATCCCCTGGAGAAGGAAATGACAACCCACTCTGGTACTCTTGCCTGGAAATTTCATGGACGGAAGAGCCCGGAAGGCTATAGTCCATGGGGTCGCAAATAGTCAGACACGACTGAGTGACTTCACTTTCTTTCAAACTCTTCAAGTCTGTTATCTCACTTTTAAATATAAGTGGGATTATAGGAACTTCCCTGGTGGTCCAGTAGTTAGAACTTCACTTTCTAATGCAAGGGTGTGCAGGTTCAATCCTTGTCAGAGACCTAAGATTCTACATGCCTTGTGGCCAAAAACAAAAACATAAAACAGCAGCAGTATTGTAACAAATTCAGTAGAAATTTTAACAATCACCCACATCAAAAAAAAAACCTTTAAAAATAATAAAAACAAAATGGAATCATAATATTCCTCACTACATTGTTGAGAAGATCAAGGTGCTACACTTTCAAAGTGAGTAAATATTTCTGTTTTCCAGGTAACAGAAATATCAGACCTATTTAGGGGGATGCTGAATAGCAAAACCAGCAGGTTTCACTCACTCATTTCCACACACACAGCTAAGTTGCTCCCTGCCTGGGGTCCCCTGGCCTTCCAAGAACCTGGGACTCTCAGCTTGTAAAGGCCCAAACAGATGCCTGCGGGTCTCAGTAGCATATTTCAGTTGGAAGACTTGTTGCAAGCAAATACTCAAGTATCCTGGAAGCGTAAGACCAGAAGACCAAGACCTGTGAATAAATTAAATGAGATGGGAATGCTCTGAGTGGAGCAGGCTGGTGGTGCCTCCCTTATCTTGCTCTCTACAAGCCTGGACTTCAGAGTACACCATGACTCAGATCAACGAAATATCTAAAAGCAAAGGTCAAGCTGTGAATTACAGAGTGGAGAGAAAAAGAAACAATGGCAAAATCTGGAGAAAAAAGTGAAGTGAAAGAAACCACCTTCTCGTGCTTTCCATACTTGGATGAGTGTACATTCCTTGCCCCCACTGGAAAAAAAACCTGATGACGATATAGGAAAGTGATCTAGAGAATGGAGTTTGGGGTCAGAAAATGCTGAGTTAGCACTCAGTTTGGCCACCTCTTCTCTGTGTTACCTTAGAAAAATTCCTTAACTCTAAGTGGCCTCCATTTTCTCATCTTATGTCTAAGGATTGCTGAGAAGTAAAAAAATACTTTGATGCAGGTAAACATTTCAGCACAGTCCCTGGCACAGGGTGAGAGATATAATACTTTAGCTTTGGCTGATTTGGGCTTCACCTTGAATATCATTTTGGTTTTATGCATTACAGGGGTATACCCTGTAATGCATTACAGTGGGTACACCCTGTCATCTTCTCCATTATATCAAATCATTGCATGGAAGTCTCCTCACTTAGCTTCTAGTCTGAGTTATTTCTTCCTCCATGGGTTTGGGTGTTGAGTTGCTATGTAGGCTTTTGTGCTTAACTACAGTCTGTGTCAGTCATAGACTGGACGAGATGGAGTGGAAGAGCCATCTGTCTCCCAGAATTTAAAAAATTATGAGAGGCAACAATGGCACCTGAAAAAAATGATGAAGTGTGAGCACACGTCCTATATTTGATGCTATAATCTATAGATCCCAGATTGACCATCAGCCTATCCTCATGGAAGAATATTTATCAGTAGCTCTGATGTTATAGTTTGGAACCTGGAGTCTGGCCCGTTCCAAATCCACCACAATCTCACAGTTCTTGTCCTCAGCCCCACACCAATCCTCATCTTTATCATTTACACATGCATCTCCCTTTAAAGGTTGGTACAATGTCTTTTGATACTTTCTATCAGTCTCCTTCACTCAGCACCTAGTATGATGTTGTGGATACCATAGACACTTAGTACAAATTGTAAATAGGATAAAAGACTTAAATAATTTTGAACTGATTTATAGTTAAAGAGATGTATCATTACTATCCAGGCCATTGGACACTCATGATGGGAGCTTGAATAAACACATGAGCTAGTCAACATTTTCTTAGTACCTACTTTCTGCCTGGTCCTGTATATTTTTCCTTTCCCATATTTCATCTATCCTTCAACTAAAAATAGAATTGATTAAACATATGTTTAATAGTATCCATTTTTTCTGCTCAAAAAATACTTCCTCCAACAATATTTTAAATTATATACAATAAAAATACACATTTTGTGAACCAGGAAGACCTTTTGGAAGGTTATAGAAGAATCATCAGCTCTTATTTTAGGGCAGATAGTTTAATCATTTTGCTTTCTGAACATTTGCTGAGCTGCTATGAAAGGAAGAGGTTTGTGATGAGAGAGCAAAGATGAAGAATTAATGCTAGTGCATTGGAAAGTACAGGAAAATTGCACTAGGAATTTGAGGAGAAGAATACTGCAGTGGTTCAGGGAGTAAGAGGATATTGGACTTCTGGGGATCTGTTGAGAGGTAGAAAGAGTCAGAAGGTACAGGAAAACAAGAGTGCATTCAGCATGGATAAACAAAATTTTGCCATTTTGCCAGGGCCCCTAGTATTCCTTTCCCTACTTCTGTAGTCCCCTTTATCCTAGACTAAGCAAACCCCAAACTAAGGCAATGATCATACCATTTTTGGGAAGCGGGAAAGTAGCGAGGTCTCAGTGAAACTGTACTCAATGAGCCACTGCCTGGTTTTGTAGGCAGACCCCCAAGGGAGGCTACCCCCAGGCAGGCCTTGGGCTGTTACCTTCTGTTCTTTAGGATGTGGCTCAGAGAAGGGTGTTCTGGGGCACATTTTCTGGGCACACATTTAAAGATGACTATCATGAAGGATAAACAACAAGGGGCTCTCTGCCTCTTTATTCTAAAGAATTTTTGCTGGAAACTTCTCCATTTTTCCAGCACTTCTAAGCAGACAAAATGCCTACCTTCAACTAGACTTGGGTTGAATTTGTACCTGAATGGAATAAACTGTGTTGGAAAGAGAGAAATTCTTCCTGTGGTTTATTTGAACACCTGCCAGATACCAAGAAAGGAGGCTGTTAAGTAACAACATACTAAGCCAAAATCTTATCACTATGACTACAACTGCTGATGATGGTCTTTTAGATGATTTTTAGTCATCATAATAATACACTGGTCTCTCTCTCTTCTCTAATCTCTCTCTTCACTGGTCTCTTGCTTCCAGCATCTCTTCTTCCATTTGGTATTGCAAGTAATTTTGGCTGTGCTTTATCCCGCCTGCCTGTCTGTAAATTTTTGGAAAGTAAAGCTCATTGTCCTGTCTCCTCCATGTTTATAGCCCTTTAGACTACCTACTGTAAGACCTTGTACTCTGACCTTTGGAAAATGAGTTGCATACCAAAAAATCATAGGTAAAAGAATGCATGCTTGAATCAAGTGAAAGGATTCACTTTCCACCTCTACAAGGAAGTTGTGTGTTATTAGGGACAAACTGCCTAACCTCAGAATATTAGTTAGGTTTGTGTTGGGCTTTGCATCAAACAAATACGTGACAAACACCTCCTGAAACGATGGCATCTGTCTTCATCTGAGCTGCTGTGCAATCACAGGATGGGTGTTCCACTTCCAAGTTCAAGAAGGAAAGGGAAAGCCTAAATGGAAAAGGCTAGGACTAAAGAGAAGCACCTTCTCTTACCAGCTCTCCCAGAAGCCGTACCCAGGAGGTCTCCTCGTGCGTGCGTGCCAAGTCGCTTCAGTCGTGTCCAACTCTTTGTGACCCTGTGGACTGTAGCCCACCAGTCTCCTCTGTCCGTGGAATTCTTCAGACAAGAATGCTAGAGTGGTTTGCGTTGCCCTCCTTCAGGGGATCTTTCTGACCCAGGGGTGGAACTCGCTTCTCCAAGTCTCCTGCACTTGGCAGGCACGGTTTTTTACCACTAGCGCCACCTAGGAAGCCCAACCAAGAATGAGAGCTAAGAAATATCACCATTGTATGAGAACCACAATAGAGAAATTTTGTACTCTGTTCGTCAAGAAGGAAAGAATGGGTACCAATTGGGCCACTAAATCTCTTATCCTCACTTTCTCTCCATTTGTAAAATTGAAAAAAAGAACCAAAACACCCACCCCGTAATGATCATGCTAAATCACTTCAGTCGTGTCCGACTCTTTGTGACCCCATGGATTGTAGCCCACTAGGCTCCTCTGTTCATGGAATTCTCCAGGCAAGAATACTGAAGTGGGTTTCCAGGCCCTCCTCTAGGGGATCCTCCTAACCCAGGGATCGAACCTGGGTCTCTGACATTTCCTGCATTGGTAGATGGATTCTTTACCACTGTGCCACCTGGGAAGCCCCTGTAATGATCAGATAAGTTTAAATGGGATGGTAAATCTGTATGAAGCCTGCTGTATAGCAAACACTCAGTAACATTCATTTCCTTTCTTTCCTTGTATATAGTCAATACTCAATAAATGTTAGTTACAATAATACATTTCTATAGCATCTTATGGTTTTCAGAGATTTTGCATATGTATTATTTCATGTATTGATATACTGTCAGCTTTGGCCTAACTTATCTTTATTGATCCATTAAAGCAGAGATTTTGACTCTCAGGTTTGAAAAGAGCTACTGACTCTTTTTTTTTTTTTTGGTAAATTAATTTGCTTACTTTAATTGGAGGCTAATTACTCAGCAGTGGCCACAGGACTGGAAAAGGTCAGTTTTCATTCCAATCCCAAACAAAGGCAATGCCAAAGAAGGCTCAAACTACAGCACAATTGCACTCATCTCACACACTAGGAAAGTAATGCTCAAAATTCTCCAAGCCAGGCTTCAGCAATACGTGAACCGTGAACTTCCAGATGTTCAAGCTGGTTTTAGAAAAGGTGGAGGAACCAGAGATCAAATGGCCAACGTCCGCTGGATCATCGAAAAAGCAAGAGAGTTCCAGAAAAACATCTATTTCTGCTTTATTGACTATGCCAAAGCCTTTGACAGTGTGGATCAAAATAAACTGTGGAAAATTCTGAAAGAGATGGGAATCCCAGACCACCTGACCTCCTGAGAAACCTATATGCAGGTCAGGAAGCAACAGTTAGAACTGGACATGGAACAACAGACTGGTTCCAAATAGGAAAAGGAGTACGTCAAGGCTGCATATTGTCACCCTGCTTATTTAACTTCTATGCAGAGTACATCATGAGAAATGCTGGGCTGGAAGAAGCACAAGCTGGAGTCAAGATTGCCGGGAAAAATACCAATAGCCTCAGATATGCAGATGACACCACCCTTATGGCAGAAAGTGAAGAGGAACTAAAAAGCCTCTTGATGAAAGTGAAAGTGGAGAGTGAAAAAGTTGGCTTAAAACTCAACATTCAGAAAACGAAGATCATGGCATCCAGTGCCATCACTTCATGGCAGATAGATCGGGAAACAGTGGAAACAGTGTCAGATTTTAATTTTGGGGGGTTCCAAAATCACTGCAGATGGTGACTGCAGCCATGAAATTAAAAAACACTTACTCCTTGGAAGGACAGTTATGACCAACCTAGACAGCATATTAAAAAGCAGAGACACTACTTTGTCAACAAAGGTCCATCTAGTCAAGGCTCTGGTTTTTCCAGTGGTCATGTATGGATGTGAGAGTTGCACTATAAAGAAAGTTGAGCACCAAAGAATTGATGCTTTTGAACTGTGTTGTTGGAGAAGACTCTTGAGAGTCCCTTGGACTGCAAGGAGATCCAACCAGTCCATTCTGAAGGAGATCAGCCCTGGGATTTCTTTGGAGGGAATGATGCTAAAGCTGAAACTCCAGTACTTTGGCCACCTCATCCAAAGAGCTGACTCATTGGAAAAGACTCTGATGCTGGGAGGGATTGGGGGCAGGAGGAGAAGGAGAGGACAGAGGATGAGACGGCTGGATGGCATCACTGACTCAATGGACTTGAGTTTGAGCGGACTCCGGGAGTTGGTGATGGACAGGGAGTCCTGGCGTGCTGCGATTCATGGGGCTGCAAAGAGTCGGACATTACTGAACGACTGAACTGAACTGAACTGAATTACTTTACAATATTGTAGTGGTTTTTGCCACACACTGACATGACTCAGCCATGGGTGTACATGTGTCCCCCCTTCTGAACCCCACCTCCAACCTCCCTTCCCATGCCATTCCTCAGGGTTGTCCCAGTACACAGGCCCTGAGCACCCTGTCTCATGCATCGAAACTGGACTGGCAATCTGTTTCACGTATGGCAATATACATACTTTTATTTTATTTAGTTTGGTTGTGCTGGGCTTTTGCTGTTTGCTGGCTTTCTCTAGTTGCAGCGAATGGGGGTACTCTCTAGTAGTGGTGCACGGGCTTTTCTTTGCAGTGACTTCTCTGGTTTTGGAGCATAGGCTTTAGGGCACACAGTAGTGGTGGTTCAGGGGATAAGCTGCTCCACAGCTTGTGAAATCCTCACAGACCGCAAATTGAACCTGTGTCTCCTACACTGACAGGCAGATTCTTAACCACTGAGGCACCAGGAAAGTCCTGGCTCTTCATGTTTAACAAATATCCTAGCTAATTCTGATGCAAGTGACTCACTGAAAGCTGTGTAAAGAAGAGTGGCTCAAGAGAAGTATCTGAATACCAGAAGAAATACTTACTACATTTTTGATAATGTGTGCTTTTTTTTTTTTAAAGAAGGATCCTATAAGGTTTATTAGTGGTAACATTTGTTTCCTTTCTTTCCTTGTATATAGTCGATACTCAATATGCCAATGCCTCTGACTATGCGAAAGCCTTTGACTGTGTGGATCACAATAAACTGTGGAAAATTCTGAAGGAGATGGGAATACCAGACCACCTGACCTGCCTCCTGAGAAATCTGTATGCAGGTCAAGAAGCAACAGTTAGAACTGGACATGGAACAACAGACTGGTTCCAAATTGGGAAAGGAGTATGTCAAGGCTGTATATTGTCACCCTGCTTATTTAACTTAAATGCAGAGTATATCATGCAAAATGCTAGGCTGGATGAAGCACAAGCTGGAATCAAAATTGCCGGGAGAAATATCAATAACCTCAGATACGCAGATAAAACCACACTTATGGCAGACAGTGAAGAAGAACTGAAGAGCCTCTTGAGGAAAGTGAAAGAGGAGAGTGAAAAAGTTGACTTAAAGCTCAACATTCAGAAAACTAAGATCATGGGATCCAGTCCCATCACTTCATGGCAAACAGATGCGGAAACAATGGAAAGAGAGAGACTGTATATTTTGGGGTTCCAAAGTCACTGAAGATGGTGATTGCAGCCATGAAATTAAAAGACTCTTGCTCCTTGGAAGAAAAATCATGACCAACCTAGACAGCATATTAAAAAGCAGACATTACTTTGTCAACAAATGTCCATCTAGTCAAATCTATGGTTTCCAGAAGTCAGGTATGGATGTGAGAGTTGGACTATAAAGAAAGCTGAGCACTGAAGAATTGATGCTTTTGAACTGTGGTGTTAGAGAAGACTCTTGAGAGTCCCTTGGACTAAAAGGAGATCCAACCAGTCCATTCTAAAGGAAATCAGTCCTAAATATTCATTGGAAGGAATGATGCTGAAGCTGAAACTCCAATACTTTGGCCACCTGATGGGAAGAACTGACTCATTTGAAAAGACTTTGATGCTGGGAAAGATTGACGGCAGGAGGAGAAGGGGACAACAGAGGATGAGATGGTTGGATGGCATCACTGACTCAACAGACATGAGTTTGAGTAAGCTCTGGAAATTGGTGATGGACAAGGAACCCTGGTGTGCTGCAGTCCATGGGGTCACAAAGAGTCAGACACGACTGAGTGACTGCACTGAACTGAACTGAGTGGTAACATAAGCAAATCTTAGCAGAAATGAGAAATATAAAATTTTGGATATTACTGGGACTCTCTAATTTAAAACTAAGAATGACTTTTTATGTTAAAAGTAAGACAATATTATGATAGAAATTAGTACCTGGCAAGAATAGTTAAGATGATGTGAAATAGCAAAGGGAAAAATATTAATGTTAACATCACCGGGATTCACAAAATTTTGACAAGTAAAATTTTTGCATGAAATTCAGGTCTTTTGGCTGATTAACCAATTTACAGTTGGCAAAATGTACACTTGAGTCAATCTTCACCTAGCAAATTTGACTTCCTGTTTCTAAAAAAATTTTTTTCTCTTAAAAAAAAATCACATAAAATAATTCCCAAGGCTTTTTGTACATCAAATAGCTCTTACAGAACCAAATTTTGATGAGGTAAGTGTAAGGAATTTAGTAACATATGGATTAAATTTCCCTTAAAATAGACATCATTTTAAAATTGAGGTGGAAATAAAGTTCTTGGTAAAATATGAAAATATGTTTTGGTTTTCCTTGAACCCCAAACACGATTTGAAAAATAGTTCCAGATGTTCACCAAACCCCCAATACAGCTGGTTTCACCCATCTCCAGTTCCAAGATATGAACTATTGGGAGTTCTGGTAATTACAAATATTACAAAAGTATTAGCAGATATTGGCAAAGTGTCAGAAAGAAATGAGGAAAGAGCACAAATTTAGAAATAAACAAGTACAAACAGGGTTTCTGTCTTCAAAAGATAAGGATGAACTAAAGACCCTGATGCTGGGAGGGATTGGGGGCAGGAGGAGAAGGGGACAACAGAGGATGAGATGGCTGGATGGCACCACTGACTTGATGGACATGAGTTTGAGTGAACTCCGGGAGTTGGTGATGGATAGGGAGGCCTGGAGTGCTGCGATTCATGGGGTCGCAAAGAGTCGGACACGACTGAGAGACTGAACTAAACTGAACTGATCTGATCCTTAGTAGCTGATGAAATCATTTAACTGCCTTATATTTTGAAACAATATTGGATGGAGGAGCCTGGTAGGCTGCAGACCGTGGGGTCGCGAAGAGTCGGACACGACTGAGCGACTTCACTTTCACTTTTCCCTTTCATGCATTGGAGAAGGAAATGGCAACTCACTCCAGTGTTCTTGCCTGGAGAATCCCAGGGACGGGGGAGCCTGGTGGGCCGCTGTCTATGGGGTTGCACAGAGTCGGACATGACTGAAGCAACTTAGCAGCAGCAGCAGCATAGGTAAATATATATTTTACAAAAAATTCTGATTAAAAAATTCCTTTATGGGACAATTTGGTGATAAGCTACATTCCATGTGTTCATAAAGAGAGGTCTAGCTCAAAGAATCACTCTTTAGGAGTAAGTGAAAGTGAAGTTGCTCAGTCGTGTCTGACTCTTTGCAACCCTATGTACTGTAGCCCTGTAGCCCACCAGGCTCCTCCATCCATGGGATTTTCCAGGCAAGAATGCTGGAATGGGTTTCCATTTTCTTCTCCAGGGAATCTTCCCAACTCTGGGATCAAACTCAGTCTTCCATGTTGCAGGCAGACTCTTTACCCTCTGAGTCACAAGGGAATCTCTTTAGGGGTAAATGCTTCTACAAATTTCGACCCTAATGAGTTGATGAAGACTTGTACTAACAAAATTAAAGTCATGATACAATTTCTTGTTAAATATTTACAAGCTTGCCTTCTACAGTCAGTCTTCCACACTAGTACAAGAGCAACTTTCTAAAATTCAAATACTTCATGCCACTTAAAAATTTTATGAATTATCCACTCCCTTCAGAAGTAAGCTCAAACTCTTTAGCATGGCACCAAGGCACCTGTGTACCTATCTCATGTTTGACTGTCTCCCAAACCACTATATTCTATTCCTATAAACTATTTTCAGTCCTAATGTTTCTGTAGTCTTGCTGAATATTTAATTTGGATTTTTTTTCCTTTTTGCTGTTCTGAAAGTGATTGTAGGAGGTCACTTTGATCATCTTCAGAAGAGTAAGGAATCTTCAGGGACTGAATGTAGAACTTTCAATTCAAAGAGGGGATGGTATAGAGAGAGCTAAATATACTCACAGTCTGGAGAAACATGAGGTGGCCACGAGGAAGTAGGCAGCTACTCTAATTGTTCAGGGAAGAGTGGGTCAAAAGTACTTATCTATTTCTAGAATTGAAAAAGAAAATCTATCTGACCTCTGGTGATATCAGTCCATAGGGAAGAAAGAAATCAGAAATTCTAGACCTGCAGGGAATAAATACTTGATTCCATCCTGATAGCACACTCCTGCTGAAGCTGTCATCTCGAAAACTATTCTGTATGGAACCTAAAGACCAAAGATTAAGAGCTTTACTCCTAGGTCCCCCTTGCTCTTCTGAGGCTGATTCTGAGAGGCAGATCCTGCAACCTCCAAGGTCCATACCAGCAGGCCTCTGACACATCAGCATCTCTGTGGACTGTAAGTCTAGTTGTCAACAGTGTCACCAAGTGGCAGAAGAAGCAAAAGCAATAACAGACTGACCAGACCCCAGGCTCATCACTCCTGGGTCATTAGACAGAGTGATAACCTCCTGTTGGAATGTGTAAGTTTTTGGAGTATTAGGAAACTCAGAAAAATGAGGACTTACAAGGCAGAGATAATGAATGTTTGGCTAATCTGATGTGCATGAACTTAAACTAGATTTCTTTTGAGTTAAAAAAAAAAAGTAGATTCCTCCCTTTCCTTTGCCCAGTTTTGCAGAACATTTAATACTTGTCCTACTTCTCTGACTTTCCATCACCCAGAGTTTTCCTCATTCCCTTTGTCTTACTATCAGCTCAAGTTCTCTTCACTAGGAAGTTCTCCCTGCCTCACTGAGTCTAAAACATCCTCCTATCAACTCACACAGAAATCAGGGTTACCTTTTTTCATTGCAGCCAGAACTAAGTTAAAACACCCAATTTGCTCATTTTTTTGCCCATTCTAATACCTCCCCCACTCAGCTGTAAGCTGATCTAAAATAATGTGAATAATCCCATTATTCACTGATGTGACTAGCATATACTTGCTAATACTAGCATATACTTGCTAATAATAAGAGAACTGCAGATCTTTGGTCAAAAAAAGAGAAATGCTCATGCCAAATTCCAGGCTCAAAGACTACAACCCACAATAATAGCTCTAGCTTTGCTTACTAGCCCTTGAGTTGAATGAATAAAATAGAATAAAATTTGACCAAGGTCATCAGGGAATTGTGTGCTTAGACAAAGGCAAAGCTAATGAAGGAAGTCCTAGGATTGCTCATTCCCTAATGAGATCACCTTGTCCTCACACACTCACCAAGAGGAAGTAGAGAACCCCCAGTGAGTCCCTGGGAACATGAACAGGGAAATATTCCCAGAGAACAGATAAAGACTGACAGGTGGGTTGACCAAGGAATTCAGCCCACTGCCAGGGGAGGGGGCCCTGGTTTCCTTTCCATGGGAATATGGCATATGATTTGGACAAGTGACCCCTCGAGGTTGCTTCCTAGTCTGTCCTTTTTCAAGTGAAAGTAGACAGATTTTCAAGTAGTTAGATTTGAAAAGATTTTCAACTGCTTTTTTAAGTAGTTCAATTTTTTTCCAGGCAAGGTCCAGTCAAGAAAACAGAATCCATGTTTCAGCAGAGATAATATAATATAGAGAATGGTTCAACAGGTATTGGAGAACTAAAAAGCAAATGAGGAAGATGGAGGTAACCCAGAGACGAGTGCTGCAGGAAGCGGGGCCTGGGGAAACAAAGAGGTTAGAAGTTTGAACCTTCTAACTTCAGAGGAGATCTCAGAGGGGCTGGACTCAGGCCTCGGGACCTGTGTTGACTGACTGACAGGACTCAGAGGAAAGGATTTGGAAAGTTGGGACCCAGGTCTCTGAAGAGGGATCTTCCCAGACTAGGGATCAAACCCTTATCTCCTGCATTGGCAGGAGGATTCTTTATTACTGAGCCACCAAGGAAGCCCAGATATTCCTTATTTCCTTAATCCAGTCTCGGTCTCAGCAGAACATTCTGTAACCTAAACACTAAACTTTAAAATGAGCTGACAAATAAATAATCCTTACATAATATAATAGGAAGAAAAAGGGAAGAAAATTACCAGTGTACATGCCACACAACACAATAAACAAGGAAATAAATATGCACGCTTGCTATAGTTCTTGGTTTGCCAGTAGTCACAAGGCCATAGTAGGTATCTCTCATTTCTTCCCTCCACTCTCTATTCCACGATTTCTTATCCTTCAGCTCCTCAGCGAATTTGGTTCCGTACCTGCTAAAGTGAAACAAACCTCCATTCCTAACCGGTGCTGCCATTTTTGCGTTGCCATCATTTTCCATTCATTTTTGCTGTGGGTCATGGAACATGAAAAGATGCCCTGAGAATCCTCTGGAAGCCAGACATAGTCCTTCCTGTCCCCACTGAACAGAGTCATCTGATTTCCCTTGGGTCATCAGGATTGACCTCTTGAGCAAACAGGAAGCTCCTGTTTTTACTTATTTATTTTTGGATGTTGATTCGATAGCATGCAGACCCCAAAGTGGTTAGTGGTAGCACCACGTTGCTGAGGTAGTGACAGCGTGAACCAAGCTCATTCAAATTTTCGAGACTGGTTTTGGGGCTCCTCCTAGGAGTTTGCCACAGCTAAAAGTTAGGCTTCATTCAAAGAGACAAGGAAGAGGGAAAGTAAAAGACAGAACTATCATGTGAAGTGGGAATGATGGCATGATGCATTGTGCTTGAACACTAGCATACCCCGGAGCAAAGCAGTGCTTCCCCAACACTGGAAACTAGGAGGAACCATTTCTTGCCGAATTGGAGCTCCAATGCCTTGCATAAAATTGAACAGAATATGGAAGGTAAGAGAAACACAGTTGATTCTGTTTAGCACATCTAAGTTGTATTTTGTGCAATAGCGAGAACTGGCCTAGAAATATTCATGTAGAAACTACCTTCCCAAGCCCCTCACTTCCCCTTAGAGTTTTAGAACTCTCCTCACTCTAGAGCATGACTTCCCTTGGCACCATTATTGCCAGGTCTACCCTCACTGGGGTTTACCCACACTAGGAAACCTCCTAAAGCCTCAAGATTACAGACTCTGACTATAATATATTAGTGATTTAAACACATCTGTATAAAACCCAATCTCTCAACTCTCTCATCAGCTCAGTTGATAAATTTATCCAGGCTGACTTTAAAAAGAGTGCTGTAGCACTGGGATGGATATACTGGTTTCATAAAAGTCAAAAGAAAAGTCATTCTTTAAGACAATGAGGTGAATAATTTGGTGAGGTGTAAAAACTCTCACATGCTAGTAAAGTAATGTTCAAATTTCTCCAAGCCAGGCTTCAGCAATACATGAACCGTGAACTTCCTGATGTTCAAGCTGGTTTCAGAAAAGGCAGAGGAACCAGAGATCAAATTGCCAACATCTGCTGGATCATGGAAAAAGCAAGAGACTTCCAGAAAAACATCTATTTCTGCTTTATTGACTACGCCAAAGCCTTTGACTGTGTGGATCACAATAAAGTGTGGAAAATTCTGAAAGAGATGGGAATATCAGCCTACCTGATCTGCCTCTTGAGAAATCTGTATGCAGGTCAGGAAGCAACAGTTAGAACTGGACATGGAACAACAGGCTGGTTCCAAATAGGAAAAGGACTACGTCAAGGCTGTATATTGTCATCCTGCTTATTTAACTTATATGCAGAGTACATCATGAGAAACTCTGGACTGGAAGAAACACAAGCTGGAATCGAGATTGCCGGGAGAAATATCAATAACCTCAGATACGCAGATGACACCACCCTTATGGCAGAAAGTGAAGAGGAGTTAAAAAGCCTCTTGATGAAGGTGAAAGAGGAGAGTGAAAAAGTTGGCTTAAAGCTCAACATTCAGAAAATGAAGATCATGGCATCCGGTTCCATCACTTCATGGGAAATAGATGGGGAAACAGTGGAAACAGTGTCAGACTTTATTTTTGGAGGCTCCAAAATCACTGCAGATGGTGCCTGCAGCCATGAAATTAAAAGACACTTACTCCTTGGAAGGAAAGTTATGACCAACCTAGATAGCATATTTAAAAGCAGAGACATTACTTTGCCAACAAAGGTCCATCTAGCCAAGGCTATGGTTTTTCCTGTGGTCATATATGGATGTGAGAGTTGGACTGTGAAGAAAGCTGAGCACCAACGAATTGATGCTTTTGAACTGTGGTGTTGGAGAAGACTCTTGAGAGTCCCTTGGACTGCAAGGAGATCCAACCAGTCCATTCTGAAGGAGATCAGCCCTGGGATTTCTTTGGAAGGAATGATGCTAAAGCTGAAACTCCAGTACTTTGGCCACCTCATGCGAAGAGTTGACTCATTGGAAAAGACTCTGATGCTGGGAGGAATAGGGGGCAGGAGGAAAAGGGGATGACAGAGGATGAGATGGCTGGATGGCATCACTGACTCGATGGACGTGAGTCTGAGTGAACTCTGGGAGTTGGTGATGGACAGGGAGGCCTGGCGTGCTGCGACTCATGGGGTCGCAAAGAGTCGGACATGACTGAGTGACTGAACTGAACTGAACTGAAAAACCCTCATGCAATGACTTTGAAATCAGATAACATTAGGCTATACATAATGGAATGTATTGTCCCTTTCTGGCAAAATATCCTTCTGTCACACTTTTAAGCATTCTTCCAAAAATCAAGCAAACCAAGGAAAAATTGTTTACTTGAAACTCCCAAGAAATAAAGAAGGCAATAGTTTACAGAGGTTTTCTCCAACTTTAAATTGTATTATATCTGATAAAAAAACAAATCAGGAGCCTTAGGGTTCCTATTTGTTATTTTTCTCTTCCTCACTGAGCCTATATTCCATCACAATTATTCAGAACTCCATTGTTTCTGATCTTTTACGAGCCTAGATACATGTTCAAATTAAAAACCAAACACATAAACATTGCAGCAAGGAAAAATCGAAAATCTGAAGCTAGCCTCAGTTTTAAATTTTAATGCTATATTCTAAATGCCAGTTTGTTTAAGTAATGCTGTTATTCTTTGATCTTAGGTGTTAAAATAGGAAAGTTCTGTGTGAAATTGGCTCCTGGTGTGAAATGTAAGACTTGAAGTTCAAAGATACTAGTGAAATCCAGACCTTGTTTTATTCATTAACTCCTATAAGCAAGTATAACTATTTAGCTAAACAACCCAAGACCTAGCCTGACTGTCGAATGTATACACAGAAGGCCTATTGTCCTTTCCTGAAACACAGAAACGTCTGGGGGAAAGTCACAAAGTGCACTGTGAAAAGCTGCAGGTGAAAACATGTGGATTAAGGTTTAGTCAGTCCTGGGATTGGAGGAGTGGTGAAAAAAATCTAAGATGAAATATCTTGTGGGAGGAGAAAATAGGAGAGAGGTAAGTGGAACTTAGACCCTTGTACTGCCTGCCTGCCAATAGTCCTACTCTCCCGAGAAGCTTTATTCTCTTCCAGCAAATAGCTGGCTTTGGGAAAGATAAAGGGTAAAGACAGAGGCAAACAGCAAGCAGTGAAGCACCCCAGCCCATTTTTCTGTGTCCCACGAGATTGGCAATAGTTGAAATGGGCCGAGTGCCCCACCTGTGTCATGTGGTATAGTGAAATCTCTGCCCACTTTTCTCGTGAGTATGCTACCTTGACTCTGGGCTTTGTTACCACTGCTTCAAACAAAACAGATACCACAGTGACCCATGGACTGAAAACTGTGGTTCCCATGGGGCTGGCACTCATTCAACAATGTGTAATACAAGCCTCAATAATAACAGAGGCAATTTAGAAAGGATGAGAGCAAAGGCAAAAACAATCCTAAGAGCCCTAGAGGAAAAGTACAGTAGATTCATGCAGTGGCTTTCACCTCTCCCATATAACAGTACTGATGGGAAAGATGTTTTCAACTTGGGGGAAGAAATATACCCATGTCTGTGTACACACAAACACACACTTACATACATTCACACAATTTTTAAAATAAATTTTGATTGAAGTAGAGTTGCTGTACAATGTTGCATTCGTTTCTGCTGTACAGCAAAGTGAATCAGCTACACATAAACACATATCTCCTCTCCTTGGTTTCCTTTCCCTCTAGGTCACCACAGAGCATCGAGTACAGCTCCCTGTGCTATATAGTAGGTTCTCATTGCCGCTGCTGCTAAGTCGCTTCAGTCGTGTCTGACTCTGTGCGACCCCATAGAGGGCAGTCCACCAGGCTCCCCCGTCCCTGGGATTCTCCAGGCAAGAATACTGGAGTGGAAAAAAAAAAAAAAGAATACTGGAGTGGGTTGCCATTTCCTTCTCCAATGCATGAAAGTGAAAAGTGAAAAGGAAGTCGCTCAGTCGTGTCCGACTCTTCGCGACCCCATGGACTGCAGCCTACCTGGCTCCGTCATCCATGGGATTTTCCAGGCAAGAGTACTGGAGTGGGGTGCCATTGCTTTCTCCAAGGTTCTCATTAGTTACCTATTTTATACATAGCAGGGTATATATGTCGATCCCAACCTCCCAATTCATCCCATCCTGTTTTCCTCCCTTGGTATCCATAGAAAAGCAAATGTCGTATAATACCGCATATATGTGGAATCTAGAAAAATGGTACAGATGAACTTATTTGCAAAGCAGAAATAGAGATACAGATGTAGACAACAAACTCATGTGTATCAAACAGTAATTTTTTAAAGACTGTGACGTAAGCCTCCTCTGTCAAGTTTGGGCCAGTCAGCAGAGTTTCCAGGAATACAGTTGACTGGTCAATGAGGAGTGTTGTCTTTACCACCAACTCTAATATTTTATCCTATTGTTGTTGTGCCATATATATAATCTTTTTTATCACCAGCTCTAAATGTGTGTTTCTCCAGGAACACACATTCATGCTTTACCCTGCAAAAGAACAGTGGCCGTACAGTTGTGCCTAGGAAATAATTAACCTGTAAGAGAAATGCATGCCAGTTTCTAATACTTAATCCTCACCCTGTGACTCTATAGTAGGTTCTCACCTATACTATAGTAGGTTCTCACCTATACCCACCCCGTGGGTTTAGGGCCCTGAATTCTAAGTGTTTTTCTCTCTGGTAGGGATGAGTGTTACCATGGATTCTCCTTCCCTGAGACAGATACATTGCTCTTTGATAGAATGTTCTGACATTCCTGGAAGAACTGGGCCAGCTCACCAAACAGAACCTACTATGGTTTCATTCTGCAGAAGACCTACCTACTGTAACGATTCCACATCTACCCAAAGAAAAAGAACAAAAGGTAGTGACTCAGTCCCTTTCTGTCCCCCCCAGCCCCCTCCCTGCTCCTGTTTCCTGCATTTAATAAAAGCAGCAGCTAAAATTTAACAGCATTTGGAAAACCATGAAGCCATCTCCTGGAGTTACATGGCATGTTTTATATTATAGAGCTGGGATTAAGAATGGAGGGAGGCTAGATTCTGTTCTCACTCCAAAAACTGGTTTCTTGACATCAGGCTGATATTGATGGTGACTGAACACAGGATGTGTGTTTGCATGTTTGGGGGCAAGTTGAAGAGTAGCAAAGCTAAAAACTCAGTCAATGTGATTTTCATTATTATGGCAAAATGATTGGTTTAACTGACGTTTCTCTGAATTATCTCGAGGAACACATAGTAACCTTCTTAAATATGAGAATTTATTTCAGTAAAAGAGCTTATAGCAAAACTCCTTGGCTTTCTTCAAATGAGGTGTGTTCCAGCTGACATTTAGTTCATCAGGTTTGTGGGTGCACTCGAGGGGTCTGTTCCCGAATACACCAACCTTATTAACCATCACCGGACTCAGCCTATTTCCTCTGGGAAATACAAATTTTTTTGTTTTCAATAAAACATATGGGCCAAATTAGAAAGTAAATAAATGAATACTTCTCAAGAATCCATGATAACACTTGCCGAGCAGTGGGTCAGGCCAGATTTAATCTAAAATATTTCTGCTGTGTGTAAATGATTATGTCATAGCATTTGTCTTTAATTACTCACCTCTTTCCAAAGGTTTGACTCATAATGTGTTTCTCGGTTAACCACAAACACTTGTACTACAAGATTTGTCATATAGATTCACTCGCCCCCATTCTACCCTCCGTTTTTTTGCTCTTTGTAACAACATTGTTAAGTCACAGCTCCTGAAAAAAGAAATTCTGAGACATTATCTAAACCACCCTCTCCTTGATATTTTGAAGATTTCCATGCTAAGAAAAACAACACCATCTCCCCCTGACTCATGAAGACCATTATAGCAGGCTTAATGGAAATGGAAATAACAATAGTGTATCATCATGGTTTTGTACTTATATGGTGTTATTCCTTTGAGAATTTTGAAGAGTTCAAGAACATATGAAAAGAATAAAAGCAATAGGTTGTAGCTTATAAATGAGTACAAGTCAATTAAGCAACCACATACATATTTTTTTTCCTTCATCACTTCACTTCTCACCTCACCTTCCCCTCTGAGAAACAGAATGAATTCTGACTTAATTCTGCATGAATTATATCAGGCTTCTCCTCAGTTCACTGAACTCATATTGTTAATCCACACAGTTTTAACAGAGGTGTTGGCTCCCAGTGGTGACTGTTGCCATCTCTTCAGACTAATCCTGTGTGAAGTTTGGGATTATAGATTTGGGGGAAAACATGGGAAATGATGTAATCCTAAAGGTATGTCCACCTAGGATTTTTTTTGTAGGTAAAGTAAGAAGTACCTAAATGATGTAATTTGGGAGCTTTAAAGGCTTTCTGATTCCCAAATCTCAATCTTACTAACCTGAAATCTCTACTTTGTTTTATTTATTTATTTTGTTAAATAAAAAGGTCTTTGTTAAGGACAGAAATAAGCATATGCACTTTTATTTGGGTTAAAGTGACAATTTCCCAGTTATTATAGATTTCCAGTACTGGCCAAGGATAATAATGTATTAGCCATGCTCCCAGAGATGACTGGGACCCCAAAATACAAGTCCTCTTTGGGTTGCCCATTGTAATCCAAGTAGGGCTTATTACTATATAATATGGTCCCCAACTCCTTTCTGGGGTTCTTTTTTTTTTTTTAAGAAAAATAGTATAGTGAGAATCCCAGGGACAGAGGAGCCTGGTGGGCTACAGTTCACAGGGTTGCAAAGAACTGGACACGGTTGAGTGACTAAGACGTACTTAATGTACAATATCGTATCAGTTGTAGGTGTACCAAATCGTGATTCACAATTTTTAAAGGTTATATTCCATCTATACAAGCAAGAGAGTTCCAGAAAAATGTCTATTTCTGCTTTATTGACTATGCAAAAGCCTTTGACAGTGTGCATTACAATAAACTGTCAATAATTCTTCAAGAGATGGGAATACCAGACCACCTGACCTGCCTCTTGAGAAACCTGTAGGCAGGTCAGGAAGCAACAGCTAGAACTGGACATGGAACAACAGGCTGGTTCCAAATAGGAAAAGGAGTATGTCAACGCTGCATATTGTCACCCTGCTTATTTAACTTATATGCAGAGTACATCATGAGAAACGCTGGGCTGGAAGAAGCACAAGCTGAAATCAAGGTTGCGGGGAGAAATATCAATAACCTCAGATATGCAGATGACACCACCCTTATGGCAGAAAGTGAAGAGGAACTAAAAAGCCTCTTGATGAAAGTGAAAGAGGAGAGTGAAAAAGTTGGCTTAAAACTCAACATTCAGAAAACGAAGGTCATGGCATCTGGTCCCATCACTTCATGGGAAATAGATGGGGAAACAGTTGGAAACAGTGTCAGACTTTATTTTTTTGGGCTCCAAAATCACTGCAGATGGTGATTGCAGCCATGAAATTAAAAGATGCTTACTCTTTGGAAGGAAAGTTATGACCAATCTAGATAGCATATGAAAAGCAGAGACATTACTTTGCCAACAAAGGTCCGTCTAGTCAAAGCTATGGTTTTTCCAGTAGTCAAGTATGGATGTGAGAGTTGGACTGTGAAGAAAGCTGAGCACCGAAGAATTGATGCTTTTGAACTGTGGTGTTGGAGAAGACTCTTGAGAGTCCTTTGGACTGCAAGGAGATCTAACCAGTCCATTCTAAAGGAGATCAGTCCTGGGTGTTCTTTGGAAGGACTGATGCTAAAGCTGAAACTCCAGTACTTTGGCCACCTCATGCAAAGAGTTGACTCATTGGAAAAGAATCTGACGCTGGGAGGGATTGGGGGCAGGAGGAGAAGGGGACGACAGAGGATGAGATGGCTGGGTGGCATCACTGACTCAACGGACGTGAGTCTGAGTGAACTCTGGGAGTTGGTGATGGACAGGGAGGCCTGGTGTGCTGCAATTGATGGGGTCGCAAAGAGTCGGACATGACTGATCGACTAAACTGAACTGATACTTATTATAAACTATTTGCTATATTCCCCATGTCATATGATATATCCTTGTAGCATATTTTATACCTAATCGTTTGTACCTTTTACTCCGCTACACTTACCTTGCCCCTCCCCTCTTCCCTCTCCCCACTGATTATCACCAGTTCATTTCTCTATACCTATGAGTCTGCTGCTTTTTTGTTACATTCACTAGCTTATTGTACATTTCAGGCTCCACATGCAAGTGAGATCATACAGTATTTGTATCTCTCTGTCTGACTTATTTCACCCTTTCTGGGATTCTTGACTCATGTCAGTGGCCTAAACCCCTGTGTGAGTTGGAGAATTCTTTACACCTGTTAGATTCAAGCAGCTTAGTAGCTCCCACAGAGAGATGTTCTTACTCTACGTTTTAACAATCTCGGCGTACATTTTGTTTTCTTCTGTTCTTATTGTTAAGAACTTTGCCCTTTCACTTTACTTTAGCTTCTCTTTGGTATGTCCAAATTAGCAGCATTACCACTCTTGCACTTTGGGGCCATTATTAATGTAAAATAAATGTTATCTGAACACAAGCACTGAGATACTGAGACATTTGATCTGGTAACCAGGGCCTGCTAATTGACTAATGGACGAAATACCCTGAATGAAGGGACGATTCACCTCCAGGGCAGCGGCGTGGAGCAAGGATGGTGAAATTTCATCACATTGCTTGGAATGTCTCTGGAACTTTTCATTTGACATTTTTGGACCATGGTTGACCATGGATAACTGAAACCATGGATGGGGAATGCTGGTGCTCTGTTATTGATAACATCCATCCTCCCAGGCATAGGGAAAATCAGTTTTTAATCTAGACAGCACACTTTCAAGACTAATACCTTTATTCTTCCTCTAGTCTGTATTTGTCTAAGATAAGCATTTCATTTTATTTTTTCCATGTTTTAATTGCTTTTATTTATTTTTTAGTTGTAGGATAATTGCTTTACAATGTTGTGTTGGTTTCTACTATACAAAACCGAGAATCAGTCCTAATTATATATATCCCCTCCCTCCCCCTTCCCATTCCACTCCTCTAGGTGGGAGCATCAGGCAGGTGTTATATAGCAGCTTCCCACTAGTTTGCAGAGAACAGACTTTTGAACACAGTAGGGGATGAGAGGGTAGGGCAAACTGAGAAAGGAGCGTATATACACTCTCATGTATAGATAGGTATTTTAAAGATTTTGCTTATGCATGACACGTTTTGCCCTATATGCTTGCCCTCACACTCCATACAAGCCTGGGCTCTTGCTGTATATTTCCTTGTTTCTTTCTTACGTCCATTCTGGTTCCTGACGTCTGTAATGGCAATATTTCACTGATGTCTCTCCGACCCAGCCAGACTTTTTTGTAGATAATTTTTGCCTGCCCAGAAAAATTTCCCTAAGCTGTTTTCTCCACTGTTGAGCCTTTCTCACTGATCTACAGCTGATGAAAGATTTTCTGGCTAGCCAATATTAGTCTTTCAATCTAGATCTATTCGTTCTACACTCCTAGCTTCAGTGGCATCCTTTTTCCATATGCCTGCCACTGTCCTATTCCTTTGACTACGTGCTAGAAGAATTGTCATTTTCTCCTCATAAACTTGGATTTTTTTCCCCTCTTGCCTGATAGAGTCATCATTCAGAACATAACTGACAGATCAAAAATCCTCTTTTATATTTGATAAGGAAATAAGTCATGATGCAACATACAAACCCTTATAAGTGGAACTGGCCTTACTTGGGGGAAGTTTCCTATGGAAATCAAGTCATATTAAGAAAGAAAATGGCACACCACATGGGCTCCTGGTGCCAATGTTATTATTTACCAACACCAAAAGTATTCTTTGTTACTTCCCTTCTTTGGCTTCCCTGGTGTCTCAGAGGTTAAAGTGTCTGCCTGCAATGCAGGAGACCTGGGTTCGATCCCTGGGTCGGAAAGATCCCCTGGAGAAGGAAATGGCAACCCACTCCAGTATTCTTGCCTGGAGAATCCCATGGATGGAGGAGCCTGGTGGGCTACAGTCCATGGGGTCGCAAAGAGTCGGACACAACTGAGCGACTTCACTTTCACTTTCATTTTCCTTCCACCATACCAAGTTTGAGTATTTGGGATTGACTGGAATTTCAAAACCATTTCTATGCTGTATGGGTTTTTATCCATCAATAAACATTTTCTTTTCTATCTTATTTACAATTGTTTTGTCTTACTACTAATTTCTATGCGGTATTTTTTTAATTAATCAATAAGTATTTCCTTTTCTAGCTTATTTACCACTGTTTTCTCTTACTACTACTAAGTTAATTTTATTTATTTATTATTTTTATATGATTTTTTATGTATGTTTTTATATGTTACATGAAATCCCCTTTGGAACAGGCAGAAGTTATTTGGTAAGCTTATCAGGCAGAAGTTATTTGGTAAACTTAACAAGGTAAACACTCTTTTATTCTCTGTATTTTTTTCCTTCTCTCTTTCTATGGTTCAGTACTTCCTTTTCAGTCTTGATTTTCCATCTTACCATCACCATAATCTAAAACAGGAATAAACAAATCTCGGTAGTGGCCCCAATTCCACACTTAGCACTGCTATCCCAAAAAGTTTCTTAACCATACTTACTTAAACTAGAACTGTTCTGGGACTTCCCTTGTGATCATGTGGTTAAGACTCTGTACTTCCACCACAGGGCTATATGTTTGATCCCTGCTCAGGGAACTAAGATCCCACACGATGCATGGGCAAAATGTAAAATAAACAAATAAATAAATAAATAAAAGTCTGACTCAATCAATCATTTATATATATATCAGATCAGATCAGTCGCTCAGTCGTGTCCGACTCTTTGCGACCCCATGAATCACAGCACGCCAGGCCTCCCTGTCCATCACCAATTCCTGAAGTTCACTCAAACTCAAGTCCATCGAGTCGGTAATGCCATGCAGCCATCTCATCCTCTACGGTCTCCTTCTCCTCCTGTCCCCAATCCCTCCCAGCATCAGAATCTTTTCCAAAGAGTCAACTCTTCACATGAGGTGGCCAAAGTACTGGAGTTTCAGCTTTAGCATCATTCCTTCCAAAGAATACCCAGGACTGATCTCCTTTAGAATGGACTGGTTGGATCTCCTTGCAGTCCAAGGGACTCTCAAGAGTCTTCTCCAACACCACAGTTCAAAAGCATCAGTTCTTAGGCACTCAGCCTTCTTCACAGTCCAACTCTCACATCCATACATGACCACAGGAAAAACCATAGCCTTGACTAGACGGACCTTTGTTGGCAAAGTAATGTCTCTGCTTTTGAATATACTATCTAGATTGGTCATAACTTTCCTTCCAAGGAGTAAGAGTCTTTTAATTTCGTGGCTGCAATCACCATCTGCAGTGATTTTGGAGCCCCCAAAAATAAAGTCTGATACCGTTTCCACTGTTTCCCCATCTATTTCCCATGAAGTGATGGGACCAGATGCCATGACCTTTGTTTTCTGAATGTTGAGCTTTAAGCCAACTTTTTCACTCTCCACTTTCACTTTCATCAAGAGGCTTTTGAGTTCCTCTTCACTTTCTGCCATAAGGGTGGTGTCATCTGCATATCTGAGGTTACTGATATTTCTCCCGGCAATCTAATCTCCAGCTTGTGCTTCATCCAGCCCAGCATTTCTCATGATGTACTCTGCATAGAAGTTAAACAAGCAGGGTGACAATATACAGCCTTGACGTACTCCTTTTCATATTTGGAACCAGCCTGTTGTTCCATGTCCAGTTCTAACTGTTGCTTCCTGACCTGCATATAGGTTTCTTAAGAGGCAGGTCAGGTGGTCTGGGATTCCCATCTCTTTCAGAATTTTCCACAGTTTATTGTAATGCACACAGTCAAAGGCTTTGGCATAGTCAAGAAAACAGAAATAGATGTTTTTCTGAAACTCTCTTGCTTTTTCCATGATCCAGAGGATGTTGGCAATTTGATCTCTGGTTCCTCTGCCTTTTCTAAAACAAGCTTGAATATCTGGAAGTTCATGGTTCATGTATTGCTGAAGCCTGGCTTGGAGAATTTTGAGCATTACTTTACTAGAGTGTGAGATGAGTGCAATTGTGCAGTAGTTTGAGCATTCTTTGGCATTGCCTTTCTTTGGGATTGGAATGAAAACTGACCTTTTGCAGTCCTGTGGCCACTGCTGAGTTTTCCAAATTTGCTGGCACATTGAATGCAGCACTTTCACAGCAACATCTTTCAGGATTTGAAATAGCTCAACTGGAATTCCATCACCTCCACTAGCTTTGTTTGTAGTGAGGCTTTCTAAGGCCCACTTGACTTCACATTCCAGGATGTCTGGCTCTAGGTGAGTGATCACAGCATTGTGATTATCTGGGTTGTGAAGATCTTTTTTGTACAGTTCTTCTGTGTATTCTTGCCACCTCTTCTTAATATCTTCTGCTTCTTTTAGATCCATACCATTTCTGTCCTTTATCGAGCCCATCTTTGCATGAAATGTTCCCTTGGTATTGCTAATTTTCTTGAAGTGATCTCTAGTCTTTCCCATTCTGTTGTTTTCCTCTATTTCTTTGCATTGGTCACCGAGGAAGGCTTTCTTATCTCTCCTTGCTATTCTTTGGAACTCTGCATTCAGATGCTTATATTTTTCCTTTTCTCCTTTGCTTTTCACTTCTCTTCTTTTCACAGCTATTTGTAAGGCCTCCTCAGACAGCCATTTTGCTTTTTTGCATTTCTTTTCCATGGGGATGTTCTTGATCCCTGTCTGCTGTACAATGTCACGAACCTCTCTGTCCATAGTTCATCAGGCACTCTATCAGATCTTGTCCCTTAAATCTATTTCTCATTTCCATTGTATAATCATAAGGGATTTGATTTAAGTCATACCTGAATGGTCTAGTTGTTTTCCCTACTTTCTTCAATTTAAGTCTGAATTTGGCAATAAGGAGTTCATGAACTGAGCTACAGTCAGCTCCTGGTCTTGTTTTTGCTGACTGTATAGAGCTTCTCCATCTTTGGCTGCAAAGAATATGATCAATCTGATTTTGGTGTTGACCATCTAGTGATGTCCATGTGTAGAGTCTTCTCTTGTGTTGTTGGAAGAGGGTGTTTGCTATGACCAGTGCATTTTCTTGGCAAAACTCTTATTAGCCTTTGCCCTGCTTCATTCCGTATTCCAAGTCCAAATTTGCCTGTTACTCCAGGTGTTTTTTGACTTCCTACTTTTGCACTCCAGTTCCCTATAATGAAAAGGACATCTTTTTTGGGTGTTAGTTCTATAAGATCTTATAGGTCTTCACAGAACTGTTCAACTTCAGCTTCTTCAGCGTTACTGGTTGGGGCATAGACTTGGATTACTGTGATATTGAATGGTTTGCCTTGGAAACGAACAGAGATCATTCTGTCATTTTTGAGACTGCATCCAAGTACTGCATTTTGGACTCTTTTGTTGACCATGATGGCTACTCCATTTCTTCTAAGGGATTCCTGCCTGCAGTAGTTTATATATATATATATATATATATATATAATATATAAATACACACACATATGAACTGTTCTTACAACAAGGACAATGGGACAAATAGATAAAATCATGAATACAAAAGGTTTTAGCATAATTTGTCATCCATACCATATTCTCAATAACTACTACTTGATTCGTGTCTTATAAAATATGATTATCACCATCAAAACATAATTTTTCTCTAGCGTGAAACAATGCCAATACGTATCTTTTGAGTAGTATTTCTGAAAAACCTATTCTTTCTCGTTTAAAGATTTTCCCCCTAGTCCCAAGTGTGAAGCCACTAATTGAATATGTATGTAAACATTTTTTTTTTTTTGGAGAAGGAAATGGCAAGCCACTCCAGTGTTCTTGCCTGGAGAATCCCAGGGATGGGAGAGCCTGGTGGGCTGCCGTCTCTGGGGTCACACAGAGTCGGACACAACTGAAGCGACTTAGCAGCAGCAGTAAACATTTTTAGATGGGGACAATGATGCTTTAATTAAAATCCTTTTCTTCTTGAATGAATGAAGGATTCTCAAGAGCCGCATCTATTTTGTCTTTTTGTTGTATATTTCCCCAAGGGCATTACTTGATTCTTTCAGAAATGTGCAGTCCAGCCTTCATTGTGAGCATGCCACCCATTTTTGCCCAACCAACTCTGATAATGCTTAATGGAAGTGGGAGGAAGGGATTGGTGTCAAAAGGAAATTCAGTGTCCAAGTTTCTCCCTCTCAGTCAGCTATGAGAGCACACAATAAGAACTTGAGCTTCAAAGGTTTTGTCTACCACAGGAAACTATAGAAACTGTGGTATTCAAGCAAGCTTACTATCTCCCCCCAAAGCATTCTTGGTAATCTCCTTTTCACCCTCACCCCCTCTGATTTATTACTGTATCTTTTGACCTACTTTCTCTCTTCATAAAAAGCATTAAGTTGCCATTATATAGCCCAGGCCAGCAGATAAATGCTAAAATTTACTGGAGGTTCCCCCTTGGGAATGGACTTACAGATCTCTCGGGCACAAAATGCCATGAAGGCATGTGGGTTTTGATATCTTTCAGTTGTGTGAGGAGAAATAATAAAGGGACTAAGTCCTAAGAGAAAAATTAAACTTTCCATAGACAGAACATAGCTGCATTTTAAGTAACCACTTTAAAGACATGACTGCTGTTTTGGCAAAAGCTAGTAAGCCACACAAAATTAATTTCATGTTTCATTGACATTACTTTCAGGAATTTCATGTTGACATAACCTATGGAGTAAGGGTGAGATACAGCAGACAATATATTTAATGCTGCTACACCAACAAAAAATATTTTAAATCTGAACAGAGACCCAACTTTGTAAAATATTCATGTTCTATGGAAAAAATGAAACTATTTTTTACATCAATTGTCTAAATGCTAATCATTTCTAGTGCAAAAGTTTAAATTGGGAACTCTTTCCATCACTCTCATGTTGAACATAATATATATCTCAATCTATTTCTAAATTTGTCTTCCATATAGGCTTTTACCCAATTGATATATTAGAAATATCAATTAAAGTGATTTATTGGTATGCTAAGTTAACAAGAAGTCCCAATGAACACATACTTCTAAATATATTCAGTGAAATAGTCGCTTTTCTACAGGAAAAAATGTTTTTGCCTACTCCACAGTGGAGGGGAAGGGAGGCTGCTGACTTTGGCTACTGATGTGTATTTTCCCTAACAGCTGTATGTCCCCATTCTTTACATTAGCATCTGTCACCATGGACACACGATCCAAGTGCTGAGAAGACCATGGCATGACCAAAGTTCTATTTGGCTCTGAGGCAATAGGCATTGTTTTTATAATGCAGTTTCTGTTTCTACCTCTTGGCTTCCAAAGCTTCTTAAAGTCACATATTAGCAACTGGCAGGAGTCAAGCCAACATTACTGCTGTTGTAACCGTTTCTCAGCTAGTTTCCATCATCTAAAGGTATGCATCAGCACATCCGTTAAGAGTTATTTTCATTCTCTTGGCTTGTAATTTGTACCCTTTCAAGTATACCAGAAAGCCAGGAATTCATTTAGTCTGGCAAAATCTGGAGATCACTTAGTGATATAGGAATCTCAGCATTGGCTAGGTGGTTGGAGTTCTTTGATTCTATGATTTCCAAATTTCATAGTGAAAACTGATGCTTGAAGTCATGGGAAGATTTTCCTCTTGTGATTTCAACTTGCCATGCATATTCACCAATTGTTGCTGAAATAATGTTGCATAATAAGCCACCCCAAACTCAGTGCCTTTACACAACAATGATCATTCTTGCTCACATATCTGCTGGTCAGCTAGGGGTTAACTGGTCTAAATTGGTCTCCGTTAGGCACAACTCCAATTTCCAGGTTGGATCTGGGTCTGTTCCATATGTTTATCATCATATGACTGGCAGAGTAGCCAGGATGTGTTAATCTGATGGCAATGGTAGAGACATAAAGATGGACAAGGGGAAACACACAGAACCATATTCAAGGCATTAATGATGATGCCTTTGAGAGGTACAATCACCTCAGCAACAAAGGCCGTGCAACAGCTTTCACTTGAACTTGACCTTTAGCTTGCTCTCATTCCAGAGTCTCATAGCCCCTGAACACTTACTGAAGCATCTCAAGACGGAGCTCTAATTCTTGGTTAGTTAATGCAAGGTTACATAGACTGTGGACTTCATTGGTATCTCTCACCTTAAGTTGGCTAATATAGAAAAGAGACTTTGTAGAGATTTGTACATTTCTTGAGGGGAGAAATTGATGCTGTGTTAGTTTGGAAAACTCTGCCAGTAAGAAAATTGGCAGCCTCTGCTCCTTTTTTCTTGGAGCCCAGCTGCCACTCAAGCAGTCGGGGTCCCCCACTGCTGGAGGTACCCCAGGGAAAGACAAAGTTTGCAGTGGTGGTCAAAGGGTGGGGATAGTGTTGTAGGATAAAGGAAAGGCTACACAGAGAATAGTATCCAGCCAAGAGCAAGAGCCTGGACTCAGACAATCAGTCCAGTTGATTTGTCTCAGCCAGCTCCCAGCTGCTCCAACTACTCTAGCTGAACTGTCATATACAGTAAGTAGCCTCCTTATGAACCTTCGAGTTGTGAACTTTCAAATATGTGAATGTGCATCTGATTCCAGCAAGGAACAAGAACCTGTGCCATCAATGTCAGGCATGAGTAAAATTCCAGCTTGCCCTCTGTCTCCTATTGCTGACGATCCTTCAGCTCTACTGTCTCCCACTTCTTTCCCTCCTTTAGTCAGTAACTTTTTTTGCCTGTTCACTCAATGCCAGGTCCTGCAAGCCACCTGTTGTACTGTACTACTGTACTTTTAAAGAGACTATACTGTAAGATTAAACTTTCTTTATTAAGCATTCTTTATTTTCTGTGTTTGTTTTTAATGTATTATTTGTGTGAAAAGTATTATAAACCTGTTACAGTTCAGTAGAGTATAGCCAATTGTGTTAGTTGGTATGACCTAAGCTAATTTTGTTGGATTTACAACCAGATTGGAATGGAGCTCCCAGAATGGAGCCCATTTATATGTAAGGGACTTACTGTACATGAGTGAAGAGATCACCTTAGGAAGTGGGAGACTGTAGAGCTGAAGGATCGTCAGCAACAGGAGATAGAGGGCAAGCTGCAATTTTACTCATGCCTGACTTTGATGGCACAGGTTCTCGTTCCTTGCTGGAATCAGATGCACATTCAAATCTTTGAAAGTTCACAACTTGAAGGTTCGTAAGGAGGGTACTTACTGTGTATGACAGTAAAGAGATCACCAGCAAATATTGTGTGAAGCAAAGATAAGTTATTCTTGTTGTGCCTAATCTGAATTCCTAATCCACAGAGTTGTGAGAAATGACAAATGTGTTTTTCCTTTAAGCCACTAAATTTTGAGGTAGTTTGTTAAAAAGCAGAAGATAATTGAAACAGATCTTCATGAGAATTTATCCAAAAGACTAAATTATTATTTGACCCTTATCACGTCACTCTTTTGGACATTCTTTCTAAGGAACATGGCATTTTTATCACAGAGAATATCAGTGACAGTAAAAAAAAAGACTCAAGTTTCTCGTTATTGGTTGAATGTGGAGAGGGAAGAGCTAGTACTAAAGTAATTTTGAGTTCTAAAACCTACAGCTAGACTACTTAAAGGAAGAGACTCAATAAATTAATATATTAGTTGGTTTTCTGCCAGAAAATTAAGCCAAGTCAAATGATCAGCACTTACTGGAGGCTCTAGAGTAGAATTCATTTCGTGCTCATTTGAGGTGTTGGTAGAATTAAGTATGCTATGGTGTAGGATTGAGAACCAAATTTTCTTGCTGGCAGTAACTAAGAGCTACTCCCAACTTCTAAAGGAAATTTGAATTCCTTGGTTTCTTGCCCCCATCTTCCAGCAATGGCAGGTCATGTCTCTTTCACACTTCAAATCTCTCCTTCTACTTCTATTTCATTTTCTGAGCCACTTCCTGCCTCCCTCTTCTGCTTTTAGGAGCTCAGATGATTCGATTGGGCCTAACTGGATAATTTAATTTCCATATGTTAAGGTCAACTGATTAGTAACCTTAATTCAGTCTACAAGTTTCGCTTCCCTTTGCTATATAACATAATACAGTTTCTGAGAATGAGGACATAGATGTACTTGGGAGTCCATTATTCCATCTACTATAGCAAAACTTCTGCCTCCGTTAATTGCAAGTATCTCCTTTCACATCACGGTCTATGTAAATAGCACTCTCAGGAATTGCGTAATGTGCAGCCAGAGAAGCCATACGCTTCAGCTCTTAGAAGCATAACAGAGAAGAGGTGAAGAAGATTACATATCCAGGGCTTCATGTCTGTGTCAAGGATGCTCCCAATCTCAAACTGTTAAGTCGCTACCTTCCTCTCATTTCAAAGCAGCATGTCTCTTTTTATCTCCCCTCTTTATTAACCCAAGAGGAAGATATTCCCTTAGACATAAACAAAGGAACTTTTTAAAGGAAATATATGTAACAGGAATAAAATTTATTTTTAATTGTAGAAAGAAAAACTGTAGGATAGATCAGCAAGAAAATAACAGGTACTTGCCAATTGTTCAGCTCATTCTCAAGCGTAGCTATTCTTCTCCAGTATCCTGAGCACATTTTAGCTCTGGTCACAAAGTTGTCTCTGGCTGTCCAGCTGAGTCAGCCTTTCTCATGGGTCACCAGCTGTTACCTCGCCCAAGAGACAGCTGCCATCTTGTCCTCTTCCAGTTACGATAACATTACTCACGACTATTCATTACCTCACAAGCTCATTATGAAGCCATGAGTTTGACTTGAGGAAGATTGATATAGTGCAATATCTCTCAACTTTATTTATGTAGTGGAAAATGGTTTTCAAAGATAAATAATGTAAGAAGTCCAATTATTTTAAAAGCACAAATGGAGCTTTCATGATTGTTAATTCAGATTCCCCTTCGCCTGTCTTTGTAACTTCTGAAACCCCATCATAGAATCCTAAAGTTTCTTTGAACTCAGTGTTGAAAATATTAATATTTGGACATATTATTGGAATGGGAGACAGAATATATTTCTGTTTTATTTAGGTTGGTGCAAAAGTAATTGTGGTTTCAGACATGAATGTTAAAGCATTATAATTAGGCTCAAAGACATCTTTATTAACCAAAATAGGAACCATTACAATCAACACATTTTTGCCAATGTGAAATAAGTTTGTTTATTCCTGTAGCATAAAGACCTGTGCTTTTGGATTCAATGAACTCTTGGAAAGCATTTTCTGCCTCCTGCTGCTTGTGGAAGCATGTATCCTCCAAAAAGTTTTTGAGATGCTTGAAGAAGTGGTAGAGGGTTGGCAAGAGGTTAGGTGAATACGGTGGATGGGGCAAAACTTCATGACCCAATTCCTTCAACCTTTGAAGCACTGGTTGTGCGATGTGTGGTTGGGTATTATTGTGGAGAAGAATTGGGCCCATTTTGTTGATCAATGCCGGCTGCAGGCCTTGCAATTTTCAGTGCATCTCATCCATTTGCTGAGCATACTTCTCAGATGTAACAGTTTCACTGGGATTCAGAAAGCTGTAGTGGATCAGACTGGCAGCAGACCACCAAACAGTAACTGTGACCTCTTTTTGGTGCAAGTTTGGCTTTGGAAAGTGCTTTATAGATCTTTCTCAGTCTAACTACTGAGCTGGCCATCACTGGTTGTCATATAAAATCCACTTTTCATTGCATATCCAATCCAATCGAGAAATGGTTTGTTGTTGCATACAATGAGAGAAGGACACTTCAAAATGGTGATTTTTTTGATCTGCAGTCAGTTCATGAGGAACCCACTTATCAAGCTTTTTCACCTTTCCAATTTGCTTCAAATGCTGAGTGACCACAGAATGGTATACTGATGAGTTCTTCAGCAACTTCTTGTGTAGCTGTAAGAGGATCAACTTCGATAATTGCTCTCAGTTGGTCGTTGTCAACTTCCAATGGCCGGTCTCCAAGCTCCTCATCTTCAAGGCTCTCATCTCCTTTGTAAAACTTCTTAAACTACCACCACACTGTATGTTCATTAGCAGATCCTGGGCCAAATGTGTTCTTGAGTTGTCTCCACTGCTTTATACACATTTTGAACTCAAATAAGAAAACCACTCGAATTTGCTTTTTTTTTTTTTAATTTTATTTTTAAACTTTACATAATTGTATTAGTTTTGCCAAATATCAAAATGAATCCGCCACAGGTGTACATGTGTTCCCCATCCTGAACCCTCCTCCCTCCTCCCTCCCCATACCATCCCTCTGGGTCGTACCAGTGCACTAGCCCCAAGCATCCAGTATCGTGCATCGAACCTGGACTGCCATCTCGTTTCATACATGATATTTTACATGTTTCAATGCCATTCTCCCAAATCTTCCCATCCTCTCCCTCTCCCACAGAGTCCATAAGACTGTTCTATACATCAGTGTCTCTTTTGCTGTCTCGTACACAGGGTTATTGTTACCATCTTTCTAAATTCCATATATATGCGTTAGTATACTGTATTGGTGTTTTTCCTTCTGGCTTACTTCACTCTGTATAATAGGCTCCAGTTTCATCCACCTCATTAGAATTGATTCAAATGTATTCTTTTTAATGGCTGAGTAATACTCCATTGTGTATATGTACCACTGCTTTCTTATCCATTCATCTGCTGATGGGCATCTAGGTTGCTTCCATGTCCTGGCTATTATAAACAGTGCTGCGATGAACACTGGGGTACACGTGTCTCTTTCCCTTCTGGTTTCCTCAGTGTGTATGCCCAGCAGTGGGATTGCTGGATCATAAGGCAGTTCTATTTCCAGTTTTTTAAGGAATCTCCACACTGTTCTCCATAGTGGCTGTACTAGTTTGCATTCCCACCAACAGTGTAAGAGGGTTCCCTTTTCTCCACACCCTCTCCAGCATTTATTACTTGTAGACTTTTGGATGGCAACCATTCTGACTGGTGTGAAATGGTACCTCATAGTGGTTTTGATTTGCATTTCTCTGATAATGAGTGATGTTGAGCATCTTTTCATGTGTTTGTTAGCCATCTGTATGTCTTCTTTGGAGAAATGTCTATTTAGTTCTTTGGCCCATTTTTTGATTGGGTCATTTATTTTTCTGGAGTTGAGCTGTAGGAGTTGCTTGTATATTTTTGAGATTAGTTGTTTGTCAGTTGCTTCATTTGCTATTATTTTCTCCCATTCTGAAGGCTGTCTTTTCACCTTGCTAATAGTTTCCTTTGATGTGCAGAAGCTTTTAAGGTTAATTAGGTCCCATTTGTTTATTTTTGCTTTTATTTCCAATATTCTGTTTTGTCTAACATCATTTCCATAGTCTAAAATAAATATAAAACACGCAGGAAGTAATGTCATTAGCAAAAAAATATATAAAGCAGGAAATGCACATTAAAATGCTGTATAACATAACCACATTTATTTGAGAATGGATAAACAGCAAAGTTCAACAATGCAAAAATGGCAATTACTTTTGCACCGACCTAAAGAGCAGCCTTGTAAAGTTGAGTGCTGCTTTCAACTCTTGAGTTTCTCTTCTCATCTAAGTGAGAATATGATCTTTTCCTACCAGTTCATAGGACTCTTACGAGCATCACTCTCATCTCCTGCGGCATTTCTGTTCTCCATTTCTACCTTGATATTCAAATGATGTAGGATTGTTTGCTTTCCAGTTTTTATGACCTTATATCATTGACCGAGTATTCTTTCACATCTGGAATAAGTTGTCCCTTTTTGGTTTCAGTGATATCCCTACTCTTCTGGCATAAACTACAGCTTATTTGTAAAGCATTCTGGCTCTGTCATGAAGAAATTTTTATCTGTGTTCTTTTTAATCTGTGTTCACAGGATATTTTGTATGAAAAACAATTACATCACATCTGATTTTCTACAAATACAAAGAAGAGTGAAATTGTTATTATTTATATCTGATATTTAATACATTCTCTAGCACAAAAAAGGTTCGCAGTAATCACTTTTTTGAAAAATAAATGAATCAAAAACTAAGTAGGCAGAGTACTTATTATAATTATGCCTGCTATCTCTCTATGAAAACTATATTTTCTTCCCCTGCATACCTTGTCTTCAGCTCCCAGCCTTTCATCACATTAACCTACAATATTACATTCACACCAAAAGTTTCAGTTACCACCTATGTCTAAACTTGTGTGCATGTATCTTAGAATATCCTGAGTTATTTTCATTAATACTATCCCCTCCTGTTTATACCCATTCATTTAAATTAGCACTTCTACATACTTTATACTTCCTAAAGTAAGAGCTGCTAAATTATTTATTAAGGTAACTTCAAAAGTGGAAGATCCATGGAACCCTTCATGAAAACATTGCATTCCATATCTTAGCATATATGATTTTTTTCATTTACATATAAATAAAAGACATCAATCCTGGGTGTTCTTTGGAAGGAATGATGCTAAAGCTGAAACTCCAGTACTTTGGCCACCTCATGCGAAGAGTTGACTCATTGGAAAAGACTCTGATGCTGGGAGGGATTGGGGGCAAGAGGAGAAGGGGACGACAGAGGATGAGATGGCTGGATGGCATCACCGACTCGATGGACGTGAGTTTGAGTGAACTCTAGGAGTTGGTGATGGACAGGGAGGCCTGGTGTGCTGCAATTCATGGGGTCACAAAGAGTCGGACATGACTGAGCGACTGAACTGAACTGACTGAATCAAATTTGTCTGGGATATATCTTCACATATATGAAGTTTAACTTTCTTTTTAATTGGTCTGAGAAAAAGCATAAGAATTTATAAGAAATAAAAAGTGATATTTAGTTGAAAGCAGTCATTTTGCCAATTGAAACAAAGTTGTTTGTATTGTAGCCTTATCAATTTTTGGCATAAAATTATAAATTGTTTCCTTATTATGCTTTGAACTCCAAGCATTTAGATAGTTGTACTGTACCACAGAATTTTAAAATGATATTCACTGAGAACTGAAAACTCAAATTTTTTCTGGAATGAAAACTCCCCCTTTCCCGTGTAAAAAATAATTTATTAATTTACATATTTTACTCATTCACTTGTACTTTTATCATTAAATATCCATTGAACATTTTCATGAGCTCAAATATGGCTACCACTGGATATACCGTTGCCAGTTAGCAGGTTTCCTGTTATTAGAAAGTTTGTATCCTATCGAGGGAGACAGATGTACACAAAATAAACATAACCAAGGAAGTATGGATGCTAGAACAGAAGGATATTCAACCCAGAGTGGAGAAACAGAAGGGTGGACAATGAAATCAAGATGGATGGTCATGTCAAGAAAAGCTTCCCGTGGTAGCTTTAGCTTTAAAGGAAACTCCATACTGTTTTCTTCTGTTTTATTGACTATTCCAAAGCTTTTAACTGTGTGGATCACAACAAACTGTGGAAATTTCCTAAAGAGATGGGAATACCAGACCACCTGACCTGCCTCCTGAGAAATCTGTATGCAGGTCAAGAAGCAACAGTTAGAACCGGACATGAAACAACAGACTGGTTCCAAATTGGGAAAGGAGTATGTCAAGGCTGTATATTGTCACCCTGCTTATTTAACTTATATGCAGAGTACATCATGAGAAATGCTGGGCTGGAGGAAGCACAAGCTGGAATCAAGATTGCTAAGAGAAATATCAATAACCTCAGATATGCAGATGACCCCACCCTTATGGCGGAAAGTGAAGAAGAACTAAAGAGCCTCTTGAGGAAAGTGAAAGTGGAGAGTGAAAACGTTGGCTTAAAGCTCAACATTCAGAAAACTAAGATCATGGCATCCAGTCCTATCACTTCATGGCACATAGATGGGGAAACAATGGAAACAGTGAGAGACTTTATTTTGGGGAGCTCCAAAATCACTGCAGATGGTGATTCAGTTCAGTTCAGTCGCTTAGTCATGTCCCACTCTTTGCGACCCCATGCATTGCAGCACGCCAGGCCTCCCTGTCCATCAGCAACTCCCGGAGTTCACTCAAACTCACGTCCATCAAGTCAGTGATGCCATCCAGCCATCTCATCCTCTGTCGTCCCCTTCTCCTCCTGCCCCAAATCCCTCCCAGTATCAGAGTCTTTACCAGTGAGTCAACTCTTCACATGAGGTAGCCAAAGTACTGGAGTTTCAGCTTTAGCAGCATTCCTTCCAAAGAACACCCAGGACTGATCTCCTTTAGAATGGACTGGTTGGATCCCCTTGCAGTCCAATTGCAGCCATGAAATTAAAAGACGCTTTCTTCTTGGAAGAAAAGTTATGACCAACCTAGATAGCATATTAAAAAGCAGACATTACTTTGCCAACAAAGGTCCATCTAGTCAAGGCTATGGTTTTTCCAGTAGTCATATATGAATGTGAGAGTTGAACTATAAAGAAAGCTAACTGCTGAAGAATTGATGCTTTTGAACTGTGGTGTTGGAAAAGACTCTTGAGAGTACTTTGCACTGCAAGGAGATCCAACTAATCCATCCTAAAGGAAATTAGTCCTGAATACTCATTGGAAGGACTGATGTTGAAGCTGAAACTCCAATACTTTGGCCACCTGATAGGAAGAACTGACTCACTTGAAAAGACCCTGATGCTGGGAATGATTGAATGCAGGAGGACAAGGGATGACAGAGGATGAGGTGGTTGGATGGCATCAGTGACTCAATGGACATGAGTTTGAGTAAGCTCCGGGAGCTGGTGATGGACAGGGAAGCCTGGAGCACTGCAATCCATGGGGTCACAAAGAGTCGGACATGACTGAGCAACTGAACTGAACTGATATTGTTTTCCATAGTGGCTGTACCAATTTACACTCCCACCAACAGTGTAGGAAAGGTCCCTTCACTCCACTTCTTCTCTAACATTTGTTGTTTGTGGCCTTTTTGACAACAGGAGAGGAAAAGGGGTAGGGGCCAGGTATGAGCAAGGGATTGAGAGGTCCAAACTACCATGTAAAAAATAAATAAGCTACAAGGACATATAGTAGAGCACAGGGAATATGGACATTATTTTATAATAACTTTAAATGGAGTATAATCTATAAAAATTTTGAATCACTATGCTATACACCTAAAACAAACATAATTTTGTAAATCAACTTTATTTCAATGAAAAAAACAGGAAAACTTCACAAATAGGGTGATGTTTGATTAATACCTTGACAATAGGAGTTTTGCTAGGCAGACCAACAAGGATATTCTTAGCAGAGGGATCAAGGTTAAGAAAGGAATGTAAGCTCTCGGCACAAGTGTTAGATGAATAAAGTGTGTCTTTGATGTCCCGTGGTATTCTCTTTCATCAAGAATTCAATGTCCCTCAGCTATGTCTGCTAATTTTAGAGGCATAGGAATGCTAGCTTCATGGTCAAAGTATTGTAAAATGTTTGGATTTTATTAATAAACATACCAAGATTTAACTCTATTGCTACTACTTATAAACATAATTTATTGGACAAACAATGAACTCTCCCAAAGGTTCACCATCTCAGTCTTTTCAGGCAGCTATAACAGAATGCCATTAAGGGAGTAGCCTATAGTAGAAACTTATTTCTCACAGTTCTGGGACCCAGGAAGTCCAAGATAAAAGCAGTGATAGATTTGGTGTCTAGTGAGAACCACTTTCTGGTTTATAGATGGCCATCTTCTAGCTGTGTCCTCATGTGGAAAAAGAGACAAGAGAGTTCTCCAGGTTCTCTGTTACAAAGATATTAATCCTGCTCATTAGAGCTCCCTGGTGGCTCAGACAGTAAAGCATCTGCCTGCAATGGGGAGACCTGGGTTTGATCCCTGGGTGGGAAAGATCCCCTGGAGAAGGAAATGGCAACCTACTCCAGTACTCTTGCCTGGAAAACCCCATGGACAGAGGAGCCTGGTAGGCTACAGTCCTTGGGGTCGCAAAAAGTCAGACATGACTGAGTGACTTCACTTCCTTCATGAGAGCTCCACCCTCATAACCTACCTAGTCATTTCCCAAGGGTCTCACCTTCTACTACTGTCGTATTAAAGGTTAGGATTTCAGTTTACATTCATTCTCTTTTATCATTCACAAAAAGAGGGTAATGGTGCTTAGTTCCCTGTATTGCATGAGGACTAAAACAGGTAATACATAGAAAATGTTTGGGACAGTATTTAGCAATGAAATTTACTAAAAAAGAATGATTAATTTTGTTACTAGTACTGATTGATACCAATGCCAATACTATAACTGTTACTGATACTACAACTACTGAAAATAATAATTGCTATTTTTTTAAACTCTTGCAGAGCAACAACAGTACTAACTTTTTTACATGCATTAGCTAAGTTACTTGTTTTTTCTACTATTACTATTCCTACAACTACTATTTCCATGAAATCATTATAATGTCAAAATGTCCATGTATGTTATTTCTCATCATAAGGCACAAGCTAGGTATGGCATATCAATTTTGGGTATTGGGAACTGTGTTGTTGCTTTTTCTTACTTGTTTGTACATTTACTACTAAATCCAGTAGAGGAGAAAACCACCAAAATAATCTTAACTTTCTTAGGTATAGAATTGTATTTGTTGCCTTCTGTATTGTTTGCTTAGTTACTAAGTTGTGTCTGATTCTTTGTGGCCCCGTGAGCTATAGCCCACCAGGCTCCTCTGTCCATGGAATTTTCCAGGCAAAAATACTGGAGTAGGTTGGCATTTCCTTCTTCAGGGGATCTCCCCCACCCAGGGATCAAACCTGCATCTACCTACATTGGGAGGTTGTCATTCAGTCGCTAAGTCATGTCCGACTCTGTAATCCCATGAACTTCATCCTTGTCCTTCACTATCTCCCAGAATTTGCTCAAACTCATGTCCACTGAGTTGATGATGCCATCCAACCATCTCATCCTCTGTCATCCCCTTCTCTTCCTGCCCTCCATCTTTCCCAGCATCAGTGTCTTTTCCTATGAGTTGGCTCTATGCATCAGGTGGCCAAATTATTGGAGCTTCAACTTTAGCATCAGTTCTTCCAAAGAATATTCAAGATTGATTTCCTTTAGAATTGAATGAATTGATCTCCTTGCTGTACAAGGGACTCTTAAGAGTCTTCTCCAGCACCCCAATTTGAAAGTATCACTTCTTCAGCACTCAGCTTTCTTTATGGTCCAACTCTCACATCCATACTTGACTACCAGAAAAACCATAGCTTTGACCATCAGGACCTTTGTCAGCAAAGCGATGTCTGTTTTTTAACACACTGTCCAGGTTTGTCATAGCTTTTTCTTAGGGATGCTATAACAAGTTACAACAAACTTAGTGACAAATCAATGAGAATTTATTATATGACATTTTTGGATGTTGGAAGTTCAAAACAAGTTTCCTAGGCTAGAATCAAATTGTCAGCAGGGTGATTTCTTCTGGAGGTTCCAGGGCAGAACCCCTTCCTCATCACTTTTGCCTTCCAGAGGTTGCTAGCATTCCTTGGCTTGTGGCTGCATCTCTCCACTCTCTGCTTCCAACATCCCACTCCCTTCTCCGCTCTTTACCTTTAACTATTCCAGATGTCTCTTAGAAGCACATTTGTGTTTCCACTGGAACCACACAGATGCTACAGGATAATCTCCCCTTTTAAGACTTTATAAAGTTACATTCGCAAAGTCCATTTTATCATATAAAGTAACATATTTGGAGGCTCTGAGGGTTAGGACATGAGCATATTTGGGAGTCCATTATTCTATCTGCCACAAAGATTGGCAGAAATGAAGTTAATTTATTCAGGTAATAAGAACATCAGAAGAAAACTGATTTTTCTTAGAAAATATCTACATAATGTAGAATATTGTCTAACCCATAAACACTGAATGCTTCTGTTTCTTGTATTTCATTTGGTTAGAGCAGAAGCCTATGGGGGATTTTCTATGAAGGGGATTATAAGAATTTGGGGACCTCACCTTGATTGGCCATTAACCTTGTGGCTATTGCACCTTCATCTGGTCAATATTTTTCACCTATTCATATCACAGAGGCTGTTCTAGTTCTGTTCTGTATGCGGAGAGTATAGCTGATCAGGATCATGAAAAATGGGGTGCAGGGATCAGCAAACTATAGTACCTGATCAAATCTGGTCCTTCACTTCTTTTTGTAAATTTTATGAACACAGCTATGTTCACCTGTTTCTACATTATCTATGGCTCTCTTGTACAGCAATGGCCAAATTTGGTAGTTCCATCACATAGTCTATGACTTGCAAACCTGAAATATTTATGAACTTGCTGTTTACAGAAAAAATTTACTAACCCTTGGGTTAAAGAATGGACATTGGAATTAAAAAAACTCTGTCACAGTCCAGCTGTTTGATGTTGGGCATGCTCTTAACAGTGGACATTTGTATAGGGTTGGCCAATAAGTTCATTTGGATTTTTCCATAAGTTGTAGTGGAAAAATCTGAAGGAAATTTTTGGCCACACCAATATTTCTCTTAGCTTCCCA
This sequence comes from Bos taurus, assembly GCF_002263795.3. Lineage (NCBI taxonomy): Eukaryota > Metazoa > Chordata > Mammalia > Artiodactyla > Bovidae > Bos > Bos taurus. Next base: position 22,822,956 of record NC_037343.1, read on the forward strand.
GGTGGTTCGGAGGTAAAGAATCCACCTGCAATGCAGAGACACAGGTTCAATCCCTAAGTTGGGAAGATTCCCTGGAGGAGGAAATGGCAACCCACTCCAGTACTCTTGCCTGGAGAATCCTATGGACAGAGTCTGATGGGTTACAGTCCAGGGGATCACAAAGTGTTGGACACAAGTGAGCAATTGAGCACACAGTATTTATTTGTGTTCCTAGAATCCTCTTGCCCTCATTGTTATTTTGATAAACTTCCCTCAGATTTTCTTCAGGGACTCTCCTTTTTCATTTTCATTCTTTAATAGAACTTGCCCTACCTTTAATTTCAAGGGTGAGCATGAAAACCAGGCTTAAACCAGAAATATCATTTGGGAATTAGTTCAGGGAGGAACACATAATCTGACACAACCAATATTGGCCACTGGAAAGAGCATACTATTAAAGCAAGAAAAGATCCAGAGCTGTTGGTTATCACCTTGCTTCCACGCGGGAGCTGAGAATGAGATCAACAATAGGAAAAAGAAGGAATAAGAAACAGAAAAATCTGATGTCTGATGATATTACTTGTGACCTAGAATGAAGCCAGCCTGGCCCATGGAGTTTTCAGTTATATAGGTCAAGACATTCTGTTTCTGCTTAAGTCAGTTTGGTTTGGTCATCCATTACTTGCAGCAAATAGATTCATAACTGATAAAATAACTACCTTTGCTGAGCCTATTTCCTTATCTTTAAAAATTAGAGTAAAAGTATCTATCTCAATATTTTTGAGAGAACTGATTGAGATCATGTACATGGCAGATGGGAAAAACCTAGTCAGCGGTTATTACCATTTTCATCATCTTCATCATCACTGACATTGAAGATAAACCTAAAATTGCTTCATCTCAGTATTAATAACTTCTAGAAAATGTAACCCGTCTGAACTTTGCTCTTAATATGGAATATTTAAAACCTTCATACCTTAGGTTCTTTATTTATAGAACAGACAAGCAGTTATTGATCTTTCAGTGTTTTGAGAATCAAATATCTTGGACACAATCATTGTTAACGTCACAAAGTGTCATATTAATCTTTGTGATAAATCTTTGCAATAATATTTTCAATGAATGTGTGAATAAACTGATTAGACCAAATTTCACCCAACTGGATTAGAGCAAATTTACAGACATGTATGGCTTCCCTTGTGGCTCAGTTGGTAAAGAAACTGCCTGCAATACAGGAGACCTGGGTTCGATTCCTGGGTTGGGAAGATCCCCTGGAGATGGAAATGGCAACCCACTCCAGTATTCTTGCCTGGGAAATCCCATGGATAGACGAGACTGTTGGGCTACAGTCCATGGGGTCGATAGAGTCAGACACAACTTAGTGACTAAACCACCACCATAGGTATGTGTAAATGCCTTCAAGTTAACTTTACTCAGTTGTCATTGAGAGGCTGCCTGAACCCACATCCAAATCCCAGGTATCTTAGTAAAAAAGGCTTGTACTTTGGACCTGAAATTAACAAAACCCTTGTGCCACCAAGTTTTACACACTGGGTTCCCCTGAGGCCGGATACTGTCTCACCCTGTGAGAGTCAAGGAAATACATAGACAACACTATTTGTCCAAACAAACAGTCATTTAGAGCCAGAAGGGCTGGGTTACAGACCATCTTCTGCCACATCGTCCCTGTGTGATAGGGGGAAGCTTCCTTGATTTCTCTGGGCTTCAGTTCCCTCAAGTATACAGTGGGGATGATAACTACTTTGTCTACTTCATGAGATTCTGATGAGAAGCAAAGTGAAAGTGAAGTCGCTCAGCTGTGTCTGACTCTTTGTGACCCCATGGACTGTGGCCTACCAGGCTCTTCCGTCCATGGGATTCTCCAGGCCAGAATACTGCAGTGAGTTGCCATTTCCTTCTCCAGGGGATCTTCCCAACCCAGGGATCGAACCTGGGTCTCCCACTTTGTAGGCAGACACTTTTACCGTCTGAGCCACCAGGGAAGTCTGAGAAGCAAGGGTAAGAATAAATAAAATTTTAGGAAAAAGTGAAACACAACATTGTTCTATTAGTTATTATTAGGCTTCCCTGATGGCTCAGTGGTCAAGAATACACCTGCAATGCAGGAGACTTACAGGAGAGCCGGGTAATTGTTGTTTCACTGTTTGAGTCAGCAACTGAATGTGTCTATAGTTTGTCAAGTTTAAAAATAGATGTTAGTCTTCTCCTTAACACTGAGTTCAGGAAAATTTAGGTTTGGCAATGGGCATCATGTGTGTTTATCCCCTTTTCTAGTTTACAGGCCTTCTTAAGATTGTTTAGAAAACCTTAGGCAGAGAATAGTCTTACACAACAGCATTTGATGAGTTGGAGTAAATGAATTAGAAACATATGGATCAAATTTCCCTGAAAACACATCAGGATTGAAAAATTAATGGAAAAATATTTAATTTTATGTAAATATGTAAAGGATGGCTTGGGAAACTTGACCAACCCAAAACCCAACTGCGTTTTTGCACCATTAATTGACAGGGTTGTGGGCTTCCTCTCCATTGACTTTTTGTATTATTAACCAATATTTCTCTTTCCAGTGCAGAAATTTACAACTGTAACATTTCTTTCTCCAAGTTTCTTAGAACCTTCCTCCAAGATTCTGAAAAGTGTATATATGAGAAATCTAACACGCTCATCATGAATATTTGGTTTTGAAAAAATATACAGCATGTGACTATCTTACAATAAAAATTAACATGGACTTTCCTGGTGGCTCTGATGGTAAAGATCTGCCTGCAATGCAAGAGACCTAGATATTCAGTCCCTGGGTCAGGAAGACTCCCTGGAGAAGGGAATGGCTACCCACTCCAGTATTCTTGCCTGGAGAATTCCATGGACAGAGGAGCCTGGAGGGCTACAGTCCATGGGGTCGCAAAGAGTCGGACATGACTGAATGACTAACAAAAATTAACACAATCCAGTGAACAGAATACACAGCTTACAGCAATTGGTACAGAGTTATTCTGTAACTAATAACTGTAGTTTTGGGTATCCACAAAATGATGGAAAATAGTTACAGTGTTTAGTTCATTTAAGTCTCTCTGTGATAGCTTTAGTAGTTGACTATTTAGTTGAAAATGCTAGAAGTAGATCAATTCAGTATTCCAGGGCCAGTCTCTCCCAAATTTAACCTAAGAATCAAACCTCTTTAAGCTACCATAGATTGCCCTTCCATTACACGACAATTAGGGATTTCCCCAATAAGTATGGTGAACACAACCAACCAATTAAGAGGGTGGGAAAGATGCCCTTTTCATTATAGGGGACTGGAAGGCAAAAGTAGGAAGTCAAGAAATACCTGGAGTAACAGGCAAATTTGGCCTTGGAGTACAAAATGAAGCAGGGCAAAGGCTAATAGAGTTCCACCAAGAGAATGCACTGGTCATAGCAAACACCCTCTTCCAACAACACAAGAGAAGACTCTACACATGGACGTAATCAGATGGTCGACACTGAAATCAGATTGATTATATTCTTTGCAGCCAAAGGTGGACAAGCTCTATAGAGTCAGCAAAAAAAAAAAAAAAAGACTGGGAGCTGACTGTGGCTCAGATCATGAACTTCTTATTGCCAAATTCAGTCTGAAATGGAATAAACTGGAGAAAACCACTAGACCATTCAGGTATGACCTAAATCAAATCCCTTATGACTATACAGTGGAAGTGAGAAATAGATTTAAGGGATTAGATCAGAGAGACAGAGCGCCCAATGAACTATGGATGGAGGTTCGTGACATTGTACAGGAGACAGGGATCAAGACCATCTCTAAGAAAAAGAAATGCAAAAAAGCAAAATGGCTATCTGAGGAGGCCTTACAAATAGCTGTGAAAGAAAGGAAGTGAAAAGCAAAAGAGAAAAGGAAAGATACACCCATTTGAATGCAGAGTTCCAAAGAATATCAAGGAGAGATAAGAAAGCCTTCCTCAGTGATCAATGTAAAGAAATAGAGGAAAACAAGAGAATGGGAAAAACTAGAGATCTCTTCAAGAAAATTAGAGATACCAAGGGAACATTTCATGCAAAGATGGGCTCAATAAAGGGCAGAAAGTATAGGGACCTAACAGAAGCAGAAGATATTAAGAAGAGGTGGTAAGAATACACAGAACTGTACAAAAAAGATCTTCATGACCCAGATAATCACGATGGTGTGATCACTCACCTAGAATCAGACATTCTGGAATGTGAAGTCAAGTGGGCCTTAGGAAGCATCATTGTGAACAAAGCTAGTGGAGGTGATGGAATTCCAGTTGAGCTATTTCAAAGCCTGGAAGATGACTCTGTGAAAGTGCTGCACTCAATATGCCAGCAAATCTGGAAAACTCAGCAGTGGCCACAAGACTAGAAAAGGTCAGTTTTCATTCCAATCTCAAAGAAAGGCAATGCCAAACAATGATCAAACTACTGCACAATTGCACTCATCTCACACGCTAGTAAAGTAATGCTCAAAATTCTCCAAGCCAGGCTTCAGCAATACATGAACCATGAATTTCCAGATGTTCAAGCTGGTTTTAGAAAAGGCAGAGGAACCAGAGATCAAATGGCCAACATCTGTTGGATCATCGAAAAAGCAAGAGAGTTCCAGAAAAACATCTATTTCTGCTTTACTGACTATGCCAAAGCTTTTGACTGTGCCAAAGCCTTTGACTGTGCCAAAGCCTTTTCCACAATAAACTGTGAAAAATTCTGAAAGAGATGGGAAAGCAGACCACCTGACCTGCCTCTTGAGAAACCTGTAGGCAGGTCAGGAAGCAACAGTTAGAACTGGACATGGAACAACAGACTGGTTCCAAATAGGAAAAGGAGTATGTCAAGGCTGCATATTGTCATCCTGCTTATTTAACGTATATGCAGAGTACATCATGAGAAATGCTGGACTGGATGAAGTACAAGCTGGAATCAAGATTGCTGATAGAAATATCAATAACCTCAGATATGCAGATGACACCACCCTTATGGCAGAAAGTGAAGAGGAACTAAAAAGCCTCTTAATGAAAGTGAAAGAGGAGAATGAAAAAGTTGGCCTAAAGCTCAACATCCAGAAAACTAAGATCACGGGATTTGGTCCCATCACTTCATGAGAAATAGATGGGGAAACAGTGGAAACAGTGGCTGACTTTATTTTTGGGGGGCTCCAAAATCACTGCAGATGGTGATTGCAGCCATGAAATTAAAAGACAGTTACTCCTTGGAAAGAAAGTTATGACCAACCTAGACAGCATATTCAAAAGCAGAGACATTACTTTGTCAACAAAGTTCCATCTAGTCAAGTCTATGGTTTTTCCAGTGATCATGTATGGATGTGAGAGTTGAACTATAAAGAAAGCTGAGCGCCAAAGAATTGATGCTTTTGAACTGTGGTGCTGGAGAAGACTCTTGAGAGTCCCTTGGACTGCAGGGAGATCCAAACAGTCCATCCTAAAGGGGATCAGTCTTGGGTGCTCATTGGAAGGACTGATGTTGAAGCTGAAACTCCAATACTTTGGCCACCTGATGCGAAGAGTTGACTCATTGGAAAAGACCCTGATGCTGGGAAAGATTGAAGGCAGGAGGAGAAGGGGACGACAGAGGATGAGATGGTTGGATGGCATCACTGACTCAATGGACACTGGTTTGGGTGGACTCTGGGAGTTGGTGATGGACAAGGAGGCCTGGCATGCTGTGGCTCATGGGGTCACAAAGAATCGAACACTACTGAGCGACTGAACTGAACTGATACTAATGGGTGTGTGTTAGAAGGTAGGTGACATTAACCTATTTTCAGTTCCTTTTTCCTATTTTCCTCATTAAAATCCACAATTTCTTTCTTTCACCTGGATTCTTCTTGCTCCTGGCATTGAGTCAATGGGCATTTTAAAAAGCTATTCCTTTCAGTAACTTCAACGAGTTTCCCACTTGCACAAAGAATCGCTTCATGATACTGGGAAGATGAAGCTGGGATGAGGTCATAAGGAGAATCACTGTTGGATATGGGTCTGAAAAACCATCAGTGAAACTACAAGAGAATTTTGTCTTTCTGGCATCATCTTCACTAATATGAACTTGAGATTTCTGCTTTTTTTAAAAATATATATAACAGGATGGGGGTAAGAGTTCTTCAGCTCCTCTTCTACCTGTCAAAGATTTTCTACACCCTCCACATCCCCAGGGCTTCACTTAAACTGCAGTAGTCCTTGTCAGAGCTCAGTATTATCTCAATCTGTAGGGTGCTTTTCACTAATGTTCCAAGTACATGTGTCTGCCTGATCTACTCATCCAAGTTTATATTCCAAAGGTAGGAATTGTGTACGTATCACAAAATCCACAAACAATACCTGTGGTGTACATTTAAGATACAGCTTTATTATTATTCCTTTGGTTTTTGTCTTGTTAATAAGAGCCAGTTTGTTTGATATATTTTCATAAAAAAACTCAAATACTTCAGAGAGGGAAAAAAGTTAATTTGAATACACGTTACCATATTCTACTACTTTTAACAACATAATATATAAGCTAATTCTAGAATACACATACTTGGAGGTATGCTCACAATCAGAATTTCCTTCAACTTGGAACCCATACTAGCTTTCTTCCTCCTTATATTGTATTAATGTGGTGTATCCCATAGCAGCGTGACTCTCTTTTCAGAAAATGACCAATTTTACTTCATTTTTTTCTCAAAGTAGAGTTTATTATTTTGGGTCAACTTGATAAATCATCAGATTCAGTATTAGACAGTTTGATAATGTATGTTTTATTTTGTTTTAATGTGCTGCATTTATTATACCCCTCTATCCTGAACCAACTGGTCTTTTTATTATTAAAAACCTTATGAAAACAAAGTTCACAAAGAACCATTGTTAAAGAATACACTTATCATTTCTTTTTCTTCCTTACTAGGTGAACTTACAAGAGCCTGTTTTTATAGGTCTGAGCATGAATGACAAGCTGTTTGCTTTAGATTTATGTAGAATTTATAATAAAAATGAATCTAATTTATTTTAAAACAAAATCTAAATTAGGTGGATTCATAAAGCCATTGCAATAAAAAGTTGATTGAAATCTGAACCTTGACAATTTCTCTGTATGGAATGTTTGACATCTTTTAGTAGATTTGTTTTACTGAAGCAAAGTTTTAAATTAAAATCAGACAGATGGAAAATAGCAGGAGTGTTTTAAAAAAATTCTTTTTAGAAAATGTTTTATACCTACATCATATTTTTTTCGATTTATTTTTTAGTATATTTTTGGCTGCTCTGGGTCTTCATTGTTGCAAGAAGTCTTTCTCTAGTTGCAGTGAGTGGGGTCTTCTTTATTGTGGTGTGTGGGCTTCTCATTGTGATGCCTTCTCTTATTGCAGAGCATGGGCTTCAGTAGTTGAGGTATGAGGGTTCAGTAGCTACAGTTCCCAGGCTTCAGAGCACAGGCTCAATAGTTGTGGAGCACGGGCTTAGCTGCTTTGCTCTGCATATAGGATCTTCCTAGATCAGGGATCAAACCTGCATCTCCAGCTTTGGCAGGCAGACTCTTTACCACTGAGTCACCAGGAAAACCCTTGTTCCAATTCTTTTCAAAGCACTTTTTTTCCCCTTGAACCAGTCAACAGTCACGGCTGTTATAGAAGCCCCTTCTTTTGGTTGGCAAATTTGAAGATGTTTACAAGGTCCCACTCTTTAAGTCAGATACAGTAAATCCCCTACATACGAACGAGTTCCATTCCAAAAGTGTGTTCTTAAGTCCAATTTGTTAAGTGTGACAGCGTTAGCCTAGGTACCCAATTAACACAATCAACTAAATACTGCTGCTGCTGCTGCTAAGTCGCTTCAGTCGTGTCTGACTCTGTGTGACCCCAGAGATGGCAGCCCACCAGGCTTCCCCGTCCCTGGGATTCTCCAGGTAAGAACACTGGAGTGGGTTGCTATTTCCTTCTCCAATGCATGAAAGTAAAAAGTGAAAGTGAAGTTGCTCAATCGTGTCTGACTCTTAGCGACCCCATGGACTGCAGCCCACCAGGCTCCTCCATCCATGGGATTTGCCAGGCAAGAGTACTGAAGTGGGTTGCCATTACCTTCTCCCGACTATATACTACTGTACTGTAACAGGTTTATAATACTTTTCACCCAAATAATACATAAAAAGCAAACATAAAAAGTAAGAAAACATTTTCGTCTTACAGTAGGGTACCTTGAAAAGTACAGTGGTACCAGCTGCATCACTCCTGCTTTTACCCTTGCTTCCCAACTTCCTGGGCTTGAAATAAACAGACTGTACTGCTGTGCTCTCTGCAGTACTGTACAGCAAAGCACACAAAAGCACAACCTCTTGTAGAGGATGCCTGCATGTAACAATGTCTCCCAGACTCATGAACTAACTTACGTGATTGGACATGTGAACGCACATTCACATCTTTTAAAGTTCGCAACTTGCAAGTTCATATATAGGGGACTTACTGTATCAATTACAAGTAACCTTAACCTTTTACTTCACTTCCAGGGAGAATTCCCGCATCTTCTTTCTCTGATCTTTGCCTCAGTATAACGGCCCATCACTTAGCCATCTTCCCCTTCCTTCCCTCTCTGATTCTTCTAAAGTTGGTTTCTCCACAGCTTGATATTATTTCCATTCATACTTGTCTTTCTATCCTTTTTCTTTATCAGTGATTCCCTCTATAATTTATAACATCTTAAATTCTCTCTTCCTGTGGAAAGTTTCTCTTCTAAGATTTGCTCAGGTCACTTCTGAGTAAAAACAAATAGCCTTTCTAAAATCTGATACCTCTTGAAAATACACACCCATCTGTTTCCTCCTAATTATCATGTTTCTAAAAGAATTCTCAGCCTTGTTGCTGCACTCATGAGTTAATCCACCTTCGCTGGTTTTCTTTCTCCCACTTTCCTAAAGCTGTTTACTCTAAGGAACCAGTGGACCCTTAGGGTTCTTCTCCATCCACAATCAGTTTTACCCCTTTATGGTATGTAAAACTGTGAGCTCTCTCCCTGCCTAAAATTAGCTCCTCCTTTGACTTCTGTGAAATGACACTATTCTGGTCCCTCTTCTCTATTCAGCCTTTTCACTCTCTTGCTTTACTAGCTGTAGATCCTCTTCCAATTACTAAATGAGAGTCTTTCCCTAGGTTTTCTCCTTTTGTGCTTTATATCTATTGTTAATTTACTTACTGCTATGGCTTTAAATGGCTTTAGGTCCATTGCACAGATGGTTCCTAGCTTTGTTCATAACCTGAAAGACTTCTTGGCATCAGTTTCAAATCTCCATTGCCTCCAGAATATTACAGCTTTTAAGTCGTGTCCAGCTCTTTGTGACCCTATGGACTATAGCCATCCAGGCTCCTCTGTCCATGGGATTCTCCAGGCAAGAGTACTAGAGTAAGTTGTCCATGGCCTTCTCGAGGGGATCTTCCCTACCCAGGGATCGAACCCGCATCTCCTTTGTCTCTTGCATTGCAGGCAGATTCTTCACCCACTGTGCCACCTGGGAAGCCCACAGATAGGTACACGAGAGATGAACAGGAAATGATGAGGCTGATGTCAGAGGAAAACCCCTCAGTAGATCTCAATGCTTCCAGGAGACCCTATGAGCCTAGGGAAAACCTGTAAAACCAGGCGGTGGGGGCCACTCAGAGATTAATGTAGAGGTAACCAAGTTGGTAAACCTGGCTGGTAGTCACACAAATAGAAATCCAGACAAGTTATAAACTGGGAAATAAAGGGTGAGGAGAAGCTGGAGATCCAGGATATCAAACTCAAAATGTCTGATCAGAAAGGAAACAGAGCAACTGGGATAAGACCGGGGCAGAGAGAGCTTCCCTCTGGGAAAGACTATTGGAAACATCTTTTGACAAACACCAGGGTCCCTATTTTGTCTCTTTTATTGGGACTTTGACAAACATTGTTTATTGTAGATAAAATGCGTTCTTAAATCACAAAAATACCTCCAGCAATACTTTAATTTTGCTTGTTAATCATTTTCCCTCTTTCATCTTTGTTATATCTCTATGTATCTTTGTATTTTTCACACCTCTCTTAAACTGACACCATCACTTTCGTTATTAATTACAACTTCTCAAAAACCTTTCTTAGTATTTGACCTTCTTACTACTTTTTCCTTCCCTGTAGTCCTATTTTTGGACAAGCTTCTATGTCCAGACTTTTAATCCATTCACTTAATTCACATTCTTAAAAGCAAAATATAATTCAGCACAGGTATCGTTTAAGTCAGAATCCTTGACCTCGCACTTGGTCACTGACATCTGCAAAGAAGTGAAGATATATTCTGATGCTTTCACAATTACTAGGATTCAACCTTTGTTCCCCATCAGAGCTGACATAAATACCCATCCCCCAGAATTCTACCAGTTTTTGTTTTCCCTTTTATTCACAGCAAAAAAAAAAAAAAAAGTCTGGCTGCCAATAGATGTTGTGACCCACAAAGTATTTGCACATCATAATTGATTTTTTCTAAACAAGAGGTGTGGTTGGGATGATTCAAAGAATCCATTACCCTGTCCCCTCAGATGTCCCCACCAAGATCTTAATAGATTCAACTCTACCCTTGAAGCCTAGTTCACTGGAGGAGACAGGTCAATTCAGTGCATGAAGCATATTTCCCCCCTTTTATTTCACAAAAGGGTTCAGCTCCCCCTTGATGCATAGTTTTAAAAAAATCACCAGGCTCTTGAACTTCTACCCCTGGGAGCAGCTAAGAGCAAAGCCTAAACTATGTCCTTTGGCAGGGAGTCACTCTTATTCCCATGGAAAAAAATAAAATAAGAAATCTGTATTATTGCTCATCTGAGGGCCACGTGGGTCTCCAAGGAGACTTGTAGCAAATATGTGCTTCCTGTGATCCAGGGATAACCACTATTCAACTGGCCAAGTTAGACAAGAGGGGAAAGTGAAATTCACGTGGGAGTCTTGGCCCCAAAACAAACTGGTTCTCGACCCCTTGTGTGTGTGGCTGTACTGTGGCCTTTATGGACAAGCTGGGGCACACCTCACCTCCATGGTGCCAGCCACTCCCTCTAGGCCAAGGGCCAGGGGTTAATAAATTTCCAGCTGCAGAGCCAGGGGTGGAGGGGTGGGCAGGATGGGTCTGGAAGGAGCTGCTTTAGTGAATGAAGTGAGAAGATTGGCCAAAGTGGGGGAAAAGCAGCAAGCCAAGGCTTGGTTGGGGTCAATTCATGTGGATCTGTAAATCTCCTTCCTGGATCATTAGTGCTGACAGGAGTCTCTGGAGGTCATTCAGTACATCCTTCTGCTTCCCCTGGGTCACTTCAACTCATGGTTTCCTTCCAGGTCTGATAGATTTTTTTTTTCAAGAAAGAACATGCCTTTCACCTTCTTTAAGAAAAAAAAAAAATCTCCTACATTCTCCATTTACTTCTTATCAGCCAGTCAGGTCAGTTAAGTATACCTTATGCTTTTTTAAGGTATAAAATCATGTTTTGGTGACTGTATGGTCCCCATACTATGTTAAATACCCATCCAGCTGTCTTATGAATGTTCAGAAGAACCAGCATATATAAAGCTGTGCAGTCTGCCACCACTCCTGGAAAGCTGTGCACCACTCATGCACACAGGAAAGAAACCTGTGTTCATGTATTTATTCAACAAATATTGACTGAGGTCTTGTTATATACCAGACACTGCCTAGGCACTGTCTCTAACAGCTGGAAATGAGAAAAAGATAAAAATCCTCACTTCATGGAATTCGTGTATCCTGGGGATGGAATGAAAATATCATCTCTAAAAGTAAGGGCAATCTCCCCACTCACCATCTCAGCTGTCACATCTCTCAGTTGTGTCCGACTCTTTGCAACCCCATAGACTGTAGCCTGCCAGGCGCCTCTGTCCATGGCCTTCTCCAGCCAAGAATACTGGAGTGAATATCCATTCCCTTCTCTAGGAGATCTTCCTAACCCAGGTATCGGACCCAGGTCTCCAGAATTGCAGGCAGATTCTTTACCATCTGAGCTACCTGGAAGCTCAGTACTTTCTATGAATTATTCATTTCATCCTCATAACAATCTATTTGGTAGGTAACATCATTATTTCTACTTTATAAATGAGAAAACTGAGGTTTTGAGAGGTTATGGCTGTACAAAGATGAAAAGAGGTCTGTCTGACTCACCACTAGACTGAATTTTGACCTAGAGAAAAAAATCATTGACCTAGAGAGTCCCCTGGTTTTGACCCTGAGTCTCTTGAAAGTGTTCCCAGAGAAATCCTTCTTAAATATAATAGCTTATTCAGTTCAGTATTTACTGAACCTTCCTATGTGTTAAGAGCTACACTAGGAGTTGATAACACGCTAACATATGGTTCTAGGCTTCACAAAACTTTTGAGACAGGGCAGAGAGAGATGTAGGCAATATGATGGGGTAAATGCCACAAGAGACTTGTAAACAGAAGGTTAAAGAAGCACAAAATAGGAGCAGAAATGGCAACTCACTCCAGTACTCTTGCCTGGAAAATCCCATGGATGGAGGAGCCTGGTAGGCTGCAGTCCATGGGGTCGCTAAGAGTCGGACACGACTGAGCAACTTCACTTTCTCTTTTCACTTTCATGCATTGGAGAAGGAAATGGCAACCCACTCCAGTGTTCTTGCCTGGAGAATCCCAGGGACGGGGGAGCCTGGTGGGCTGCTGTCTATGGGGTCGCACAGAGTCGGACACGACTGAAGCAACTTAGCAGTAGCAGTAGCAAGCCCATGCTGTGGATACATCAGAGAGAGTTCCTCAAAAATGATAGCATCGGGGAAAACATAATGTGTGTCGGGGGTGGGGAGTGGAGGAGAAACAGCAAGACAACAAAGTGGGGGGAATGGGAACATGTCAGGAAGAGCATACAGTCGGGGAATGATGTGGTATATTTGGGGAACTTTATTCTTGGTCTTACTCTTCTCATTGTTTTTATTCAAACCTCTCACTGTGTAGGTAGCTTTGCTTTCATCTGTAAAATAACAGGGTGGGAGGAAGAATGGTAACATGATATCAGGCCTTAGAAACACCTTTACCTCCATTCCAACCAGAGAAGAATTAGATTTTCTTTGGGGAAAAAAAAAAAATTAGGTTGGTCATTACGTTACCAAGCGATGACTCCCAAGACTAGAGTTAGGATGAGGTTCCACTGCATTTCAAAACCAAATCGTTTTCTACAGTGGAATTTTTACATGTGAGCTGACCATCCTTCAGACTAATTTATACGGATAGAAACAGCTTCTGCATGCTGCCAGAGAGTAATTAAAAGAGGTGTCTATTTTTTCAGTGACTGTTTTTGTAGCACCAGATGCTGGTGTTTCTGCTCAAATCTATGAAGCCATGGGCTGAGATCCACATGCACGCCCTGCCACATGGTATATGTTTTCAATCAGTGCTACAAGGTTGTTATTTTTTTCAGTGTCAAAACTTAACCCACACACGGTCTCATGAGGCACAGAGATGCCGAAGCCACAATGCTGGGCTGTAGGACCTAATATCCACGTAATGATGGGATTGGCTACAGGGCACATTTGGAAATAATCTTCAGCCTTTGGGATTGAGACTGAGGGCAGGAAATAATAAAACTGTGTGAAGCTACATTGCCTCCTCCTTCTATTCCCAACATTCTGTACTTTGGGAAGAGGATATCAACATTCCACTGGACTCAAGAAAATGTTGATAATGACAAAAGATAAAGTGTAGAGGTAAATAGAGCAAGCAAGCACCTGGGAGAATGAAGGAAAGTCAAGCGAAGTGCATTTGGCAACAGAGCACCCAGGGAAGACATGTAGATGTTGAAATGTAGATGTTGGAGGTCTCCAAACATCCTATCAAACAGACAAAGGGAAATTCTTTTCTAGGTAGCATGCACTTCACCCAGGGAACTCGATGACACATGATTTTTATTGCACCAAGGAACTCTGTAACTTTTGTCAGAGGGCTGGACACTGGGATGAATATGAATAACATCTGTAGCTCAGCTAAGGCGGGTGAAAGCCATGAGCTTGACCCATCTTCTGGCCCTGGCTACAGAAATGGACTCCTGGTTGGGCTTCTCCAAGAGGATGAGGAGCTCAGTAGGTCAGTGGCCATTTTATGAAATATTTGTTCATCTTGTTCTGAAATATCACAACAAACTATAGGTAGGAAAGAAAGTGATCAGCAGCCTTGTGTAGCCTCTACTGCGTCCACCTTAGACCCTCAAGATCTCCCTACTATATCTGTTAATGGAGCCAAGGATACAAATACTGAAGTATATTGGTTTTCAGCATTAACCAAATACCTCTGGTCATACTTTCAGAAAGAATATATTAGATACTTATTAGAGTAGAAAACACAAATATAATAGACATACACACCTTCTCTCAGGACTTTACATACGCAGATCTCCAGCTGTTAAAAGAGCCTATCAGCTGCTAATTGTTGGGATGAGAGGTCCATTGTGATCCAGTAGCACAAGTGATATAGAAGAAAGGGAAGGGAATCATAAGAGAGAGCAGAAGAGTCATTGAGGATACATAAAAAGAAATCCTTCTATGTAGAGTGTCACTAAGTCATTCCGCTGAGGATCAATGTAATAACCAGTTTAGTGTTACAATAGCAAAGGTCAATGTCATAAATTTACTGGTTTATGTCTGATAATAATCAATTGCTTCGCAGAGAATGTCCATCTCGCTTTCTTTATCCCCAGCCCATTCATCCCATGGGTGGTTAGTGGTCTTGTAAAGAAATAAAAGCCCATCAAAAAGTTGTTGCTAACTCTGATAAATCAGCAAATCATGCTTTTATTTTCTCTTTTATTCCTAAAGTCATTCTGAGACTTTTGAAACAAAACAGAAAATGGTTTTGATGTACTAAGAACCCTTATTAAAAGCAGAGACCATCATAATAATTAAGCAGTTAATTAGAGAATTAAATCTTAGATGCATTATTTATGAATCTTTTGTTGGCAATGAGATACTTTCTGGTAATTGGGGTTAGGTCATAATATCTATAATGAATCAATCTGTCATATAGATGGTAAAAAAATCACTTCCAAATTCCACATGGGTGAAGCTTTGTAGCAGATTTCAGGAATTTGTAACTTCTAATTCTATTTGGATAAAACAAACTTTAGATTTTGATAAATTATCATTCTAACATTGAAAATTTGAATATAATATTTCATTTTAAGAGCTATTTCTGCTTCATTTTATAGAGGAAGCATGACTGAGGAAAGATCTTCAAGTCCATAGACAACTGGATGTGAATCTCTATCATTCCTAGCTGATTTGAATTAATTCCCCTTCTGAATGTCTCTGAGCCCTAGTCTCTTCACCTTCAAGTTAAGCATTACAATATCCAATGGTTGTTTTGAATAAATAAGATGAAATATGAAAAACATTTCAAACATAGTGGGTGCTCAGGAAACTTTACAACTTAGAAACATTTTAACAGGTGTTTGATTCTCCCCAGCCCAATCCCTGCTGAGCAGTAACACTAGAGACAGGTTTCCTAACTGGACCAACATGTTCATTGCCATCACCACTAGCCCAGATTAGTCTCTATTGATCCTCCGTCTGACTTGCCACTCCCTTGATGGTTTTCCTTATCCTACTTTTTCCACCATATAATGCATCTGTCTTTCTCAATATTGATCATTCTCAAATACAATGCTTTTAATGCTCCTGTTTTTCTCAAAACATTCAACTATTCTTCATTTCACATAATGTCAAAACTAAGTGTTAACTTCTGATCTCAACCATGGTGGGGTAATCGGCACCAATTAGCCTGCCTGCCCTAAGCAACTAGAAAACTTGACCAAATATATGAAACAATAGTTTTAATACATTGAAAAGCTGTCAACACAAGCATATATTGTCTAAGAGAAGTGAAACAAAGGCTATGAGTCTTTCTATTACTCCAGACTTTTGCCTGGAGGCATTTACTAGATCACTGTGGTCTCCCTGAGGGGCAGAGACAGAGACTAAATTCAGAGAAGCTGAAGCCACTGGAACTTACGATGCAGTGTACCAATCAGTACAATGATGTCCTTGCTCTGCATATTAACTTAAATGTATATGGCATAAAGAATTAAAGAGTCTCTTGATGAAGGTGAAAGAGGAGAATGAAAAAGCTGACTTAAAACTCAACATTCAAAAAACAAAGCTCATGGCATCCAGTCCCATCACTTCATGACAAATAGATGGGGAAACAATGGAAACAGTGACAGGCTTTATTTTCTTGGGCTCCAAAATCACTGTGGACAGTGACTGCAGCCATGAAAGTAAAAGAGCTTGCTCCTCAGAAGAAAAGCAATGAAAAACCTAGGCAGTATATTAAAAGGCAGAGACATTACTTTGTCTACAAAGGTCTGTATACTCAAGCTATGGTTTTTACAATAGTCATGTATGGATGTGATGTGAGAGTTGAACAATAAAAAAGGTTGAGCTCTGAAGAATTGATGCCTTCAAACTGTGGTTCTTGAGAAGACTCTTGAGAGTCCCAAACCAGTCAATCCTAAAGGAAATCAGTCCTGAATATTCTTTGGAAGGACTGATGCCGAAGCTGAAACTCCAATACTTTGGCCACCTGATGTGAAGAGCTGACTCATTGGAAAAGACCCTGATGCTGGGAAAGATTGAAGGCAGTAGGGGGACGACAGAGGATGAGATGGTTGGATGGCATCACCAACTCAATGGAGATGAGTTTGAGCAAACTCTGGGAGATGGTGAAGGACAGGAAAGACTGGTGTGCTGCAATCCATGGGGTCACAAAGAGTTGGGAAAGACTGAATGATTGAACAATAAAATCAATCAGGAAATAGCAACTCAGCTAGAACAACAGAAATCTGCATAGGGTTCCTTAAGTGTTTGTTTGACTACCAACTTTGAATGTCATGCACAAGGTGGGAATTCATAAATCCTGGAAAAGAACAACTGCTAAAGAAAGGTAAACTGTTGGAAAGTCAAGAAAGCTCTAAAAGTGACACAATGTTGGGAAACATTTGTATTCTAACTGAAGTAGAGATACTTTGCTGAACACTGAAGGCACTTGGTAGGAACCTCAGAAAGATATTGTCTCATAGTGAGCTATAATAGCTCCAGAGTAAGTGCTATACTGGACAAACCCAAACCAATCTTAAAAATAAACATCCAAAGGATAAACTGGCTTCTCCCATGTGACTTAATTGCCTGCCAAAATAAAACTCAGCATTTTTTAAAGGAAGAAAGCAAATTCCAGACTCTCAACAACACAAAACCTACTTTATCTAGCATCTAATTGAATATTACCAGACATATGAATGTGGAGAAGGCAATGGCACCCCACTCCAGTACTCTTGCCTGGAAAATCCCATGGATGGAGGTGCCTGGTAGGCTGCAGTCCATGGGGTCGCGAAGAGTCGGACACGACTGAGTGACTTCACTTTCAGTTTTCACTTTCATGCACTGGAGAAGGAAATGGCAACCCACTCCAGTGTTCTTGCCTGGAGAATCCCAGGGACGGGGGAGCCTGGTGGGCTGCCGTCTATGGGGTCGCACAGAGTCGGACACGACTGAAGTGACTTAGCAGACATATGAATAAACAGG
The DNA here is from genome assembly GCF_002263795.3 of Bos taurus. NCBI lineage: Eukaryota > Metazoa > Chordata > Mammalia > Artiodactyla > Bovidae > Bos > Bos taurus. The sequence goes on from NC_037343.1 coordinate 22,840,531, forward strand.
AAAATATGGCCCATAAACAGAAGAAACATCACCCAAGAGACGTAGACCAAGATATGACAGAGAAAATTATTATATTAGCACATAAAAATGTTAAAAAATAGTATTATAAATTTGTTAAGGGTTGAAAGGAAAACACGAATATAATAAAGAGAAAAATGCAAGTAAAAATTGTTTCTTGAGTCAAAATAGACTTTACTTGAAATAAAAATGTTCACATTATGGACATAACAGAAAATTAGTCATTGAAGAAGAAAAAACCAGTGAATTTGTAGATAGAGCAGTAGAAACAGCCCAAAACTAAAGTACAGACCAAAAAACAGATTGGAAAGCAATTAATAGAGCCACATAAGGCCAATGAACTCTGCACCTGAGCCGCAGATATAGGCACTAGATATCACGACCTACAACAACCACTAAACACAAGCAGTACAATATAAAAAATGTACAAACAAAACAATAAAATCCAATACAAAAACAAAGTAACACAAAGATCTATTAGTAAGCTAATAAAGGGCATAAAAGGGGATACCAAAAATAATCAAATCGTCCCAAAGAAGAAGGAAAAATAATAAAATGGGAACAAACAGATGGAATAAGTAGAAAACAAATCAACAAATCATGCTGACACTTATTTAAATGTAAATGGATTAAACACTCCATTAAAAGGCAGAGATTATCGGACTGTTAAAAAAAATCAGGACCCTACTGAACTGCCTGCATTGTTTTACAAAAAGTAGGCATCAGAGCAAGTAGTACTAGAGACATAGAAGGACATTCAATTATAATAAAAGGGTCAATCAAGAAGATGTATAGAAGACTACACACAAAACTGGAGAATGTAACTTCTTCCAGAACACATGGAACATTCACCAAGATAGACCACATGGTGGGCCATAAAATATGTCTCAATAAATTGAAAAGGATTGAAACCAGAGAATGCTTTTTGACCACAATGGCATTAAATTAGAAATTAAAAACAGAAAGATTTTTGGAAAACTCCTAGAAATTTGGAAGTTAAACTGCATACTTCTAAATAAGCGTAAGACAAAGAAGAAATCAGAACAACAATTAGAAAATATGTTGAACTTAATATAAATGAAAATTCAAATATATCAAAATTTATGGAAAGATGCTAGTTTTTAGAGCAATGATTCTCAAACTTTTTCATCTCAAAACCCTTTATACTCTTAAAAACTATTGACAACTGTAGAGGTTTTGTTTATGCACGTATCTATCAATGATTACTTTCTAAGAAATTAAAGCTGAAGATTTAAAAAATATTTAGTGACAATAAAATAGAATAATAAATCCATTGCTTATTAACATAACTAAACTGTTTTTATCAAGATAACTATCTCTTCCAAAAAATAAGTAAAAATGACATGCTTCAGTTTTCACAAATCTCTTTAATGTCTTGCTCATGAGAACGCAGCACAATTCTTAAATTTGCTTCCACAGTTAAGCTTTTACCACAGATTGTTTAACTGAACTATATAAGAAAGTCTAGCCTCACAAAGACTTGTAGTTAGAAAATGAGGGAGTATTTTAATGAACTTTACAGTTAATTGTGGATATTTTTATTTGACAGTATGCCAGAATTTGATAAGTCGTTTTTTAAAAAGATGAGTTGCAATACAAAATCTGAAGCCATATCAATGATTTTTTTTTCTTACACTCATTACATTAAACTCCATTAACCTGTTTTGCACGTTGAATGAATCTTTTATCCATACACAATTTTGTTCAGTTATGCATTGGTTACTTGGAAAATATTGGTTCATTGAATTTAGTCCTTCAGAATATTGATTCCTTATATGCTATCAAAACTTTCATTTGTTAATATAACTACCAATGTCATCATAAGAAAGAAATTTTTAAGCCCACTTGGTAGAGTTTTCCAAAATTCTAATTTTCACTTGAAAGTTCAAATAGTATCATTAACAACAAAAATATAAGTTGATTTTTTTATCACTAGCAACAAAAATATCAGTTGATTTCTTGAAGTTATATGTCTTCTTCATTAATATTTGAGACAATGACTTCCAATCATGCAAATTTTTATTAGTCATTTTTCCCAAGCAAAACTGATGTTCTCAACATCAGTTGAGAAACAAACATATAAACCCAAAACCAGCTTGTTCAGCTTGCAACTGAAATAATCACACAAGTGCTTAGCCCTGAGACAATCACTATATTTTAATACACAGCAAGTGTTTTATACATTTTCCATTTCCCCACAAAGAGTGTTAGAAAGACAAAAACTCAACAATAAGAAAACAAGAAACCCAATTTTAAAAAGGACAAAAGAATTGACATCTCACTAAAGAAGATATACAAATGGCAAATAAGTATATTAAAATATTCACTATCTATGATGTCATTATAGAAATGCAAATTAAAATATTATAAGATACAACTACCCACTATTAAAAAGGCTTATTGCCAATTGTTGACAAAGATATGGAATAACAGAAACCACATGTATAATTCATTACTGATGGGACTGAAAAATGTTATAGCCACTTTGGAAAACAGTTTGATGTTTTCTTACAAAACTGAACATAGTTTTACCATACAATCCAGCAATCACACTTCTGGTTACTACCCCAACTGACTTGAAAACTTATGTCTACATGAAAACCTGCATGCAAATGTTTAGAACAACTTTATTTATAATCACCAAAAACTGGAAGCAATCAAGATGTCCTTTAATAAGTGAATAAATAAACGAACTGGTACATCCATACAATGGAATACTATTCATTGCTAAAAGAAATGTGCTCTTAGGCCAAGGAAAGATGTGGATAAGCCTTAAATGCGTGTGCCAAGTGTGGTAGGTCATTGTGCAAAGGCTACAGACTGCACATTCCTCTTTGTTTGGAATTCGGGTAAGAGACTATAGACATAGTGAGCAGATCAGTAGTTACCAGGGGTCTGGAGAGAAGGGTTAAACATGCAAAGCAGGGGCATTTCTATGGGGGTGGAACTATTCTGGACCACATTATAATGGTGGATACATGACACTATGCTTTTGTCAAAATTCATGGAAATTTATAGCACCAGGAGTAGACTTCAATGTATGAAAATTTTAAAAAAATCATTTAGGAGATTGGGGAACCCCAGGATGAAATGCAGAATATGACAATATTATTTAACTGTATCATGAATACATGAAACAGCCTCACTGAAGAGGGTAGAGGGCAAAGGTTGTGATGAGTCAGAAGAAACTATATGCAAGCACTGTGCATAGTTTCCCATGGGAATACAGGTTACTATTTCTGAAACGACTATACACATATACTCTTTGGGGAAACAATAATAATTATTAGTGTATTACATATAATATATGGTATATAAGCTATTATACATACAGTTTATATATTATGTATAATAATATTGAATATATATGTGATATTTAATATATATAACTATAATTACCATGTCATAAGATAATAATAGTAATAGCAGAGTATAACGCACCTGAGAACTCCCTGTCCTATTTTTGTCATTTTTTCCAGTAAACCTATAAGTATTCAAAAATAAAAAGTTTACGTAAAAAAGACAAGCACTAGAAGATTGACATTTAATAAAGTTAATAATTGTTACCACTTCATCAACGGCATCTTTAAGTAAAACTGGCATATTTTTACTGTGAATCAGATCAGATCAGATCAGTCGCTCAGTCATGTCCGACTTTTTGTGATCCCATGGATCGCAGCACGCCAGGCCTCCCTGTCCATCACCAACTCCCGGAGTTCACTCAGACTCACGTCCAGCGAGTCAGTGATGCCATCCAGCCATCTCATCCTCTGTCGTCCCCTTCTCCTCCCGCCCCCAATCCCTCCCAGCATCAGAGTCTTTTCCAATGAGTCAACTCTTCGCATGAGGTGGCCAAAGTACTGGAGTTTCAGCTTTAGCATCATTCCTTCCAAAGAAATCCCAGGGCTGATCTCCTTCAGAATGGACTGGTGACTGTGAATACATAGCTGTAAAGACTATAACATCAACTCTTATAGTTATACTCTAAATCACACTAAGGTGCCCAGACTTTTATATACCATTGCTTTCATATCATCAGGGTAAATGTCAATATAGTAAGAGTCAGTTTTTCAATATGGTCATGAAAATTGTTCAAGTCTTTTTCAGATCCCCAAAAGGGATATAGTTATTCCAGGAGTCTGTGAATCACATTTGAGAATTATTAATTAGAGGGAAATGTATAGCCTTAAGTAATTATGTTTAAAAATAAAAAGGTCAAATTAATTATTCAAGTCTCCACCTTCAGAAACTAGGAAAATACTAACATATCTAAAATAAGCAAAAGTAACTATAAAAGAGATCAGTGAACTAGAACAAAATAGTAGAAAAAGTCAGTTAAGCAATTAAAATCAATAAAATTGGTTAACTTTTGGCTAGACCAATTAAAAAAAAACAGATAAAAACAACTTACCGATATTATTGACGAAAGACAGAATAAAACTACAGAAATTATAAGCATTTAAAGCTTGAAAAGAGGAACATAATGAAAAATTTTAATGTCAAGAGATTAAGCAGTTGAGATGGAATGAACACATTCCTTACCAAAGTGACCCAAGGAGGGATAGAAAATTTTAAAAACCCTTTACCTAATAAAAATTAATCCTTATTGATAATATTTCCACAAAGAAAGCTTCAGGCCTGGTGTTTACTGGCAGGTCTATCAGAAATTTAAGAAATAAATAATGCCAATCCTATATAAATTTTTTCGAATGAAGGTGGCATAACCAGACACAACGAAAGAGTGGAAAATGACATCACAGGAAAGCTAGAGATCAGTAGGGCTCATGAATCAGATTCATTCAAAACTCCTTGCTGCAGCTGAAGATATCATACGTCGCAATGAAGATCGAAGACCCTGTCTGTGGCAGCTAAGACCTGGTGCAGCCAAGGACATTAAAAAAGCAAAAATCAAAAAACTAAGCCGGTGAGGAGTGAGAGAAGTGACACCATTTCTTTTTTTAAAAAATCCATAAGATTATGAATATTAACAAGCAGGATCCAACAACATATAAAAATTATAATGCATCATGACCAATCAGGTTCAAAATTACATGACCCCAAAATTCAAAGTAGGTTTAACATTTGAAAATTAATCCATGCAATTCACCTTATAAACGTAATCAAGAAAACCCATAGGATCATCTCAGAAGATCCAGGGGGAAAAAAGCATGAGACAAAATACAAATTCCTGTTAAAAACCTTTCAGCAAATTAGAAATAGAATTTTTTTTTAATTTTATTTAATTTTTAAACTTTACATAATTGTATTAGTTTTGCCAAATATAAAAATGAATCCATTTAAAAAATAACTATAGCTAACCTCATATTTAAAATTGAAAAACTGAATGTTTCTACCTGAGATGAAGAGCAAGTCATAGATATCTGCTCTTAACCACCTTCTGCTCAGCATTGTAAGTCCTAGACAATGTACTAGTGCAAGAAAAAGAAGTAAAAATCATCCATATTGGAAAAGAATGATTGAAACTGTATTTCTCTGCAAGAGGCATGCATATGCACATACAAAATCCCAAGCACTCCCCCCAAAAGCTAATATAACTAATGAGTGAATTTACCCAGATCACAGATGGGAGATGAATATACAAAAATCCATGGTGATTACATAAAACAGCAGCAACTAATTAGGAAAAAACTGCTCAGTGAAAAAATCCAGACACAATAGATTATATACTGTATATACTGTATACTTTCATTCACAAGAAGTTACAGTCCTGGCAAAGTTAATCTATAGGGACCAGAAATAAGGTTCATGGTCAAAGTGCATGAGATTGAAAGAAAGTCTATATATCTTGAATGATGACTGCATGGCTCCATATATTTGTCAAACTCACTGAACCATACAGTCAAAACGGGAACATCTGATTGTATATGGAATGTATTTTAATGCAGTTGTAAAAAGAATAATAGATAATAACTGTATCTTGGCCAAGATTCCCATCTTGCCTTCTACCCCGTCTCACCTAGATGATCTTATTTCTGCTAAATACATCCTTCTCTTGGGCCACTTTATTAAATGCTACTAACAAGCCAAGCTTATCACCACCTTTGTCCGTTCATTCATGTTGCTCACCCAAAGTTTTAATATTTCCCTAAATTCTCCCTTCCTGTTCTTAACTCCCAAATTCCCCATTTTCCAAATTAGCCGTGAAGCACTTCCTGGTGTGTGCAGTGTCTTCTGAGATTTCCTGTCCTCAAGTTTCGAACTCCTACAATATGTAGAGTTTACACGAGCCATACAAAAAACACTCATTGTGTTGTCATGGGTGCTACCGTTCTCTGCAGGGGATTGTAGGGGGGTACCATCCACGTCCCTCCTCCGGTACTGAAGCCCTCGGTCCCCTAGCTCTGCTGGCCGACGGCTCTCAGCTGAGTGCCTCTCTGGACTTCCTTTGATGAAGAAGCTTAACTTTGCCCAAGGTCAAGCCTCCCTGTAGCTTGCCTCTGCTGCTGCTGCTGCTGCTAGGTCGCTTCAGTCGTGTCTGACTTTATGGGACCCCACCGATGGCAGCCCACCAGGCTCCCCCGTCCCTGGGATTCTCCAGGCAAGAACACTGGAGTGGGTTGCCATTTCCTTCTCCAATGAAAGTAAAGAGTGAAAGTGAAGTCGCTCAGTCGTGTCCGACTCTTAGCGACCCCATGGACTGCAGCCTACCAGGCTCCTCCGTCCATGGGATTTTCCAGGCAAGAGCTTGCCTCTAGGTACTGGTTATATTACAGGTAGTAAGTCTTGTCACTCTCCCCTCTAGTATGGGGAAACCTTGTTGTCTATCCCAGCTCTGGACTTCCCCAGTAATTAATGGGCTGAGATCTGTGCTGCCTCTGCCCTATCCTCATCCAGCTTTCCTCTCTCCTTTGCAGACTGCTGTTCTCCAGGGCTCTCCCTAATAAACTTTCTGCCTGCATCTCAGATTCTGCATCCCAGGGAGTCCAAATACAGATTGTAAACCAGGTGAGGGCTGAGAATCATAATTACATCCCTCCCGAACCCCTTAAAATTTATGTTAAGCTCCCAACGAAAGCTTACTATTATCACTGAAAGTGTTGAGCAGAGAGTGTGTGGGCTGGGTGTCCCCTGGGTCAGGAGTTTTGTCAAGAGCAATGCTTAAGGAGATGCCCCAGGACTCTGCACCCACTCTGGTCTAGGACCCAGCCACAAACCTGCTGCCCTAAACAAATTCATATACTACACCTCTGACTGAGCTGTCCCTCAACTGAGTTTATTTTTATGAGTTGTTGTTGGCAATGGCACCCCACTCCAGTACTCTTGCCTGGAAAATCCCATGGACTGAGGAGCCTGGTGGGCTACGGTCCACGGGCTCGCTAGGAGTTGGAGACGACTGAGGGACTTCACTTTCACTTTTCACTTTCATGCATTGGAGAAGGAAATGGCAACCCACTGCAGTGTTATTGCCTGGAGAATCCCAGGGATGGCGAAGCCTGGTGGGCTGCCGTCTATGGGGTCGCACAGAGTCAGACACGACTGAAGTGACTTAATAGTAGTTGATATTGTTTAGTCGTTAAGTCATGTCTGACACTTTGCGACCGCAAGGACTAAAGCCCATCAGGCTCCTCTGTCCATAGGATTTCCCAGGCAAGAAAACCGGAGTGGGTTGCCATTTCCTACTCCAGGTGATCTTTCTAACTCAGGGATCAACCCTGCGTCTCCTACATTGAAAAGTGGGTTCTTTACCATTGAGCCACCAGAAAAGCCCTTTTATGAGTTACACCATCTCTTTGTGTAGTTGCTATGTCTGACTCTTTGCAACCCCATCAGTAACCTGCCAGGCTCCCCAGTCCATGGGCTTCTCCAGGCAAGAATACTGGAGTGGGTTGGCATTTCTTCCTCCAAGAATACCATCCCCTTAGAACCACTAAAAGGAAAGGGTGGGTGAGGATGATCAAAAGTTGTTAGCAGCAACTATACAGTGTTTTACTTCATTCTCCCTAGCTCAATTTTTTCTCTCCCACTACAGTATTAAATCAGCTTGTTTTACTCATATTTTTATCACAGTTACATGTCTTTCACTTTACGAGGACTCTGTGACATTAAATAGATTATAATTTTTTCGCATTCTTTTATACATAATGCATACAGTGTAGGTTTCCAACACAGAGGGCACTTCCTAGATGCCACATTTCAATCTGTATTTATTTCCCAAGGTGGCAGCTGAAGCATGAATGCCATGGGGGTGTGGAGATGCTTCAGGGCCTTTTAGGAAGGAACCTCACTCAACATAACCAGAGAGATGAGTTTGTTTCCTCTCTGGGAGCAGCGTCTTATTTCCCTTCCCTTGTGCATATGCTGAAAATTAGGACTGTGGATTCCCAAAACAAATATTAATCATCTGCTTATTTTCCCAAAGAAAAGCCTATTCCTACAAACAAGGAGGAATTGTCCTGGAACTGGTGAGATCAGAGAGTACAATTTTTATCCATGTATTTGACTAATTATGGTAGTTTTAATTTTTTAAAAGGCCATCTACCAATTCCACTTGTGTATATGGCCAGGCAGGAAATCAAATAATCTATCAAATGAAGGTGAAATGCATCACAATAAATCTTTACTGCGAAGCAGCAACTATCACAGAGCATATTTCATTTGCTTAAGAGAAGAGAACATGATCATTAGTAACCAGATTCCCCATGTTCTGTGAAGAGATGGAGCTGGTCATCTGGTCATCCCACTGCAGGCTCTGGTTGACAAGAAGAGATCGCTTATGGGCACAGCAGCAGGGTTCCACAGCCGTGCCAGGAGGGACCAGGCCAGGCTCTCGCATAGTCACAAAATGAGGATTTGACTGATAAAAGCAATTCCTCTGTGGCACAAAATTAAGGTAAGAAACAAAAGCCAAACCTCAGACAGCATTATAAATTTCATGTAAGTCAGCAAATGAGGGATTTTCCAGTTGGAGAAATCTTACATCATACTTAAGAAGGCAAAAAAGCAAAACAAATTCCTGGCAATTAAACTCACTTTTAATATAATAAAGAGATGTGCTGAGCTACCATTACATTTCTGGCTAATTACAAATCATGCTGTGGGTGTCACAAGACCATTGTAAAGCTTTGCGCTTACCTCAGCAGCGGAACAAATACCTCCATACCTCCGAGCATCTCCGTGGTCTTAAACTCTTAAAGGATAGACAAAGCGAACTGTGTTTTCTTACATCAGGGATTTATCCCCTTTTTATTCCCAGCGTTACATCAGCCTCATTATTTGGGGGCTTGAGTTCTTTAGAGCCTAAAACAACCCCACTTTGGAGATCAGACAGGAAGTTTTTTGGTGAACAATGGAGGGAACAGAAGCAGATACTGCAAAATTCACCCAGTACAGTCCTTCACAAAGCCTTCCTTTCTTCTTAAAACTAACAGCCCTCACCTCATTTTATACTTGAAGGTCATTTGCTGAAACATGGGACGTGGGTTTAATGATCCAGTTTCTTAAAATAAACATGGAGCACATAACAAATAACATCCATGTACTTATTCAGAGGGGGGAAAAAAATCTATAAACAGACACACACAAGTAATGAAAATGTCACTGAAGGGATATAAACTGATTGTAAAGAAAAAATCCAAGTCCGAAATTTGCTATTACCTGACACACCTGGAATCAAAACCATCATTTCTGTGGCATGGTGGTCAAAGGCGGCTTTATTTCAAACTGTACACATAACACATAAAAAGGGCTGGTTATGAAAAGGCCACAAGACTGAAACTAGGCATGACATCCAGTTATACAAAGTGCAAGTGTGTGGGTATCTACTCAGAGCAGCTGCATCAAAATTGCCTCCCTCTGAGAATCAGCCATCTCTGTTTGCCCGAGGTCTTAACACGCTCTTCCCAGGTGGCGCTAGTGGTAAAGAATCTGCCCTCCAGTACAGGAGCCACAGGACCTGTGAGTTTGATCCCTGGGTCATGCAGATCCTCTGGAGAAGAAAATGGCAACCCACTCCCGTATTCTTGCATGGAAAATTGCATGGACAGAGGAGCCTGGCAGGCTACAGTCCATGGGGTCACAGAGAGTCAGTCTCAAATAGAACTTTCATGGCATCTCCCCAAAATTTAAATCCATAAATTTGGAAAACTCAGTCAGGATTGTCACCTGTCTCTCCACATGTGAGAAACTCCCCCCAAAGCATTGCTGATGATAGAATGGAGCCAGCAAGAGCTAGCATAGTGCCAGGCAAACTGCAGCCCATACCAAGTTCAAGTTTAGAATCGTAAAAGCTTATCTTAAGCTTTTTCAAAGTGAGGGAGCTCTTAGAATGGAGCTGGAAAACCTGCACCATAAGATTTTCTTGGTGATAAATTTTAGTTATGCTTGTTTCTTCTTAGTGCAGAATTGATTGATGGGACCATCTCTTCTTAGAGTTTGCTATTTTCCTCTTCAAATTCATAGCACTTGAAGACTTGCTTTCAAAATATTTATGGCAGTTTCTACTCACAAACACCAATGTAGTCATTTGACAAACATCTGCCCCTGTATGAAAACGTAAGTTCCATGAGTGACAAAATCATAATCAAAACCCAGCAAAGTCCAAGGTGAAGAGTAAAGTCACAAGTATGTTTACATAACTCAATGAAAATAGAAAATAAAGGATTAAGGTAGGCATGTTCATTCTTGCGTACATCCATATACACACCATGTGTTTCCCTTGTAAAGGGAAATATAAGAGGACATTTTCTGCATGTATTCATACCACTTTAAATGAAACCAGACCCGTGTATACCTTATCTTCACATAGAGGAAACATATCTTTGCATAAAAAGCCTGTTTTTAAGTGCATGCTCCATGATGGCCAGAGAAGAGGGCTCTTGTGGAGAGAAAAAGAAAGCACCATTATCAGGTCTGGGCAGGCTTCTCTACTGGGGAATGAACTTTCTCTTCCCTTTTTTTTTTTTTTCAGGCACACAGAAAAGATGCAAAAGATGATTAGAATACAAAATGAGAATCTATGATAAAAGAGAAGATGATGTTCTAATAAGGCTCAAAAATTTAAAAATCACATTTTCCCCCCCTTTTTCACAGGGAACAAAACACAAAAAAGGGGGCGGGTGGGTATGTTTCTCTCATAACAGCTTGACCTGGACTATGTGCAGAATGTGTGTGTATGCAAGCACATAAATTACGAGTCCTAATTCTCCGACACAGATGAAAACTAGCAAAGGGTCCATTTGGTACAGGTTTACAGCTATCAGCCCTCTGATCTCTCAATTAAAAAACAGGTTCATTGTTTTCCACAAGGACTGCCTCCTGCTTTCAGACTTCTTCCGGGTCGCTTGCAGTTTGGTTTATCTGTTAGATGTTTCCCCTTTCGCCGTGAGAGTCTATCTGGGGAGAAATTTTAAAGCTGACCTTTCTTTCAAACCACCTATTAGAGTAGCTTTATTTGTTAGGGAGAGTGTGCATCTTCACATTTCCAGTTTGTTCCACATCTGAAGCTCTTTCTCGGTGTTGAGAGCTTGGAGAACGCAGGAATGTGCTTTACCATGCACTTTTGCCTCAGCTTCTAAATCCAGGCTTTGGGGTCCTTCACACTCAATTTAGAAACATGCTTGTAAAATATATGCTCAGCAAAGCTGGGTTTGATGTCCAAGAAGTCCAAAGTCTTTGGAAAGCCTTACTTCTTAGAAATTGGAAAAGTTGCTTTTCCGATAGCAGCACGCAATGGCTCCAGAGAAAGGTGCTATTAAGGGAAGATCAGTATGCACATTATTTACAACAGCGAGGGGGAAAGGGAACTTGAATCTTAGTGGGATTGAGTTTGGCGAGCATCTTTGATTTTAAAACCGTTCTATTTTGGCAAAAGCAGTCTTTCAGTTTCAATTTTTCTGTTTCTCAGAAGTAAATCATACCTTCCTAAAACAGTTAATCTCTCCTTCGTTTAGAGAGATAAGCATGCATCCTTTGTCCCTCTATTTTGGCCAGCAAACCAGTAACATACTGAGGAATACCAAAATGAAATGTTAATCCACTTGAAACTTCTCTTCTCTGTTTTGAAAGATTAGTAGAAACTTCAAAATCCTCCTTCTGACACCCAGAGACGTAAAGCAACTTGTCCCGGGTCACACAGCAGGAAAATAGCATGTGAGTGTGAAAGTGTCAGTCAGTCATGCCCAACTCTTTGTGACCTCATGGACTGTAGCCCACCAGGCTGCTCTATCCATGGAATTCTCCAGACAAGAATACTGGAGTGGGTTGCCATTCCCTTCTCCAGGGGATCTTCCCAACCCAAACCCAGGTCCCCTGCATTGCAGATGGATTTCTTACCTTCTGAGACACCAGAGAAGCCCAAGCATAGTTATAATCCTAGTTCCTTGCATAAGTCACCACATGCACACACACACTTTCAATGCAACTAACTTAATAGCCAATTGCTACGGAACATATTAAACTAGACATATAGACAGCCAAAACGAAGCTTTTAAAGGATTGGGTGTGCAAAGGGAAAACTTTCAGTAACTTAGAAGATTAACTTACATGAATAATTGATTTCCCAATAGCACTGGATAAATCTTATTGTAAAGTCTTTGTTGTGCATATTTCACATGTGAATTAGATATGTGTGTTACTCTATGTAGCCTTTAACTTTTCTAAAAATGTGTTTTGCTGAATTATAGCTGATTGGCAATGTTGTGTTAATTTCTTCCATACACCAAAGTGAATCAGTTACATGCATATATATTTTCTCTTTTCAAGATTATTTTCCAATATGGTTTACACAGGATATTGAGTATCGTTTTCTATAGGACCTTGTTGTTTATCCGTTCTGTATATAATCGTTTGTATCTGCTAGCCCCAAACTCCCAATCCATCCCTCCTCCACCCCCCCGGCCCTTGGGAACCACAAGTCTGTTTTCTGTGTCTGTGAGACTGTCTCTGTTTTGTAGATATGTTCATTTGTGCCATATTTTAGAGTCCACATGTAAGCGATGTCATACTGTGTTTGTCTTTCTCTTCCTGACTTACCTCACCTAGTATGATCATCTCTAGGTCCATCTTCATGCTGCAAGTGACATTATTTAATTTTTTATGGCTGAGTAGTATTCCATATATATATATGTCTGTGTGTGTATGTGTGTATATATATATATATATATATGCTGCTGTTGCTAAGTCGCTTCAGTCGTGTCCAACTCTGTGCGACCCCATAGACCGCAGCCCACCAGGCTTCCCCGTCCCTGGGATCCTCCAGACAAAAACACTGGAGTGGGTTGCCATTCCCTTCTCCAATGTGTGAAAGTGAAAAGTGAAAGTGAAGTCGCTCAGTCGTGTCTGACTCTTAGCAACCCCATGGACTATAGCCTACCAGGCTCCTCCATCCATGGGGTTTTCTAGGCAAGAGTACTGGAGTGGGATGCCATTGCCTTCTCTGATATATATATATATATATATATATATATATATATAAATGTAATATTTATAATTGGAGAAGGAAATGGCAACCCACTCCAGTGTTCTTGCCTGGAGAATCCCAGGGACGGGGGAGCCTGGTGGGCTGCCATCTATGGGGTTGCACAGAGTCGGACACGACTGAAGTGACTTAGCAGCAGTATTCCATTATATGTATGTACCACATCTATTTTTAAATAATTGAAAAACTTGGAGTTATGTAGACAGAATTGGAGTCTTACAAAGTTTGCACAAAGGAATAAAAAAACAATGTAGTAATAAAATGTTTCTGTGTGAAATTGTTTGCACTCAACTCTCTATCCCATTCCTTTACTGTTGCATGCCTGGACAATCACAATAGCATTTTGATTAGTTCTCCTAGCCTAATATTTCCTTTCTTTAATCTCTGTGAAGAAGGCTGAGCACCGAAGAATTGATGCTTTTGAACTGTGGTGTTGGAGAAGACTCTTGAGAGTCCCTTGGACTGCAAGGAGATCCAACCAGTCCATTCTGAAGGAGATCAGCCTTCGGTGTTCTTTGGAAGGAATGATGCTAAAGCTGAAACTGCAGTACTTTGGCCACCTCATGCGAAGAGTTGACTCATTGGAAAAGACTCTGATGCTGGGAGGGATTGGGGGCAAGAGGAGAAGGGGATGACAGAGGATGAGATGGCTGGATGGCATCACTGACTTGATGGACATGAGTCTGGGTGAACTCCGGGAGTTGATGATGGACAGGGAGGCCTGGCGTGCTGCGATTCATGGGGTCGCAAAGAGTTGGACACGACTGAGCGACTGAACTGAACTGAAGCAGAACTGAAAAATACCACACTGATGACACTCCTCTGATTAAAACAGAACAAAACTTCTTATGGTTCGTCTAATAAGATTGAACTTTTTAGCTAAGATTCCACATATTCTGTGCCGTATCCCTTTTCACCCGTATCTTTCACTGCTCCTTTTAGTCAGTGTTCATTTGGGTCAAACTTAACCACTTGCCAGTTTTTACATGTGCTTTGAGATTTACTGCCTCCAAGCCTTCTTCTGTCATCCTTCCTGTATTGAATCTACTCATCCTTCAAGTCTCTGCTTAAAAGTGACTTTCCTTACTACCTGCAGAAAAACTCTCTGTCTTCTCTGAGGTCTTATAGGAATTCACTTTTACCACATCTATATGTTTTAAAGAACTGAATCTGTTCCAAGAACTTTGATAAGTGTTTCCTTGAATTGCTTCATCCCATTCTCTCATCTGCAGGAGAGGAGTATGATATTATCCCTATGTGACAAAGGAACTTTCAGAAGATATTTTTTCTAAATTCCACAGCTAGTAAAGGGTAGAAATCATAGCAAACACAACTGACTTTGTATCCCCAAGATATGCATATATATCCCAAAGTCACTAACTTCATGTTCACTGATGCCACCATAGTCCAAGACATCACCATCTCCTCCTAGGACTAGTGTCAGAATAACCCATCTCTGCTTCCTCTCCTGTCTCTCCATAATTCATTGTCTTTACTTGTTCTGTCCAATATAATAATCACTGTTGACATGCAACTATTGCGCATAGGAATTGTGTCTTCCCTGGTGGCTCAGCGGTAAAGAATCTACCTGCAATTCAGGAGACCTGGGTTTGATCTCTGGGTTGGGAAGATCCCCTGGAAAAGGAAATGACAAATCCACTCCAGTATTCCTGCCTGGGAAATCCCATGGACAGGGGAGATTGGTGGGCTACAGTACATGGGGTTGCAAAAGAGTCGGACACAATTTTGTGAGTAGACAACAACAAAAGTGTAGCTTTTGAAGCTACAATACACTACACAAAATACACTAGATTTTGAAGACTTAATATCAAACAAGAGAAAAGGTGTGCAAAATATTTAATTGATTTTTTTCTGAATAGTTTTTTTTTCTGCTTTATTGAGGTATAATTGACAAGTAAAATTGTAAGATATTTAAAGCGTACGTCATGGTGGTTTGATCTGTGTACACATTACAAAAGGATTCCCACCATCTAATTAATACATCCACCATCTCACAGATTCATTATTATTGTTGCTATCAATCATTTGAGTGATAACACTTAAGTTTTACTTGAGCAAATTTCATAACACAGCAGCTACAGTCATTACGCTTTTTTTAAATTAAATGTTATTGGAGTATAGTTGCTTTACAATGTTTTGCCAGTTTCTACTGTGCAGCAAAGTGAATCAGCTATACATATACACATGTGTGTGTGCCAAGTCCCTTCAGTCGTGTCCAACTCTGCGATTCTATGGACTGTAGCCTGCCAGGCTCCTCTGTTCATGCGATTCTCCAGGCAAGAATACTGGAGTGTGTGGCCATGTTCTCCTCCAGGTGATCTTCCTGACCCAGGGATCAAACCCATGTATTTTATGTCTCCTGCACTGGCAGGTGGGTTCTTTACCACTAGCGCCACCTGGAAAGGCATATGTATGCACATATCCCCTCCTTTTGGGATTTCTTTCCCATTTAGGTCACCATAGAGCGTCTTAATGGGAACTCTACTTAAGAGTTCCCTGTCCTATATAATAGATTCTCCTTAGTTATCTGCTTTATACATAGTATCAATACTAGTCACTATGTTTTACATTAAATCCTCAGCTCTTATTCATCTTAGAGCTGAAAGTTTGTGTCCTTTACTAACCTGTCCTAATTTCCCCCATGCCCAAGGATCTGGCAATCACCTTTCTACTGTGTTTCTAACAGTTTGACCTATTTTTTTATATTCCATATATAAGTGATACCATGCCTTATTTGTCTATCTCTGTCTAGCTTAATTCACTTAGCATAATGCCCTCAAATTCTATCCATGTTGTCAAAAATGATAAGATTTCCAATTGGTAATTTTTTATATTGATTACATGTTGATTTCATAATATATGGAAGATAGAGGTTAAATAAAACATATTATTTTTGCCCTTTTCTTCACCTTTGTTAAACCAATTACCCATATAATTTAACTCTATCTTTTGAAGTTTGATAATAAATGTGCGTGCATGCTCAGTTTTGTCTGACTCATGGCAAACCTATGGACTGTAGCATGCCAGGCTCCTCTGTCCATGGGATTCTCCAGGCAAGAATACCAGTGTGGGTTGCCATTTCTTCCTCCAGGAGATCTTCTCAAACTAAGGGATCAAACCCACATCTCCTGTATCTCCTGCTTTGAAAGGTGGATTCTTTACCACTGTCCCACCTGGGGAGCCCAATTAAAAATAAAGACGTAATGTTTAAATCTGTTTGAAGTGAGTATCATTACTCACAGCTAAAAACATCTAACCTCCTAAAATCCGCATGTTTTCCATTTCCCAGCACAGTTTTCCACGTTTTGATCTTTGCACTCTAGCCTCTGATCTAGTCATGCCATAGCTAGCTCCTACAATCATCCCAGGGCCAACTGAAGTGATTTCGTCCGGCTATCCCTTCTTCATCAACCTCTAGAGTAGCCAGAATTTGCCAGTCATTCTTCGTCTCATCCTGCTGTTTGTATTGTCTTCAGAGACCTTATCACCATCTGATTTTGATTTTGTGATTGTGTCTTAGTTTGCTTTCCCTTAATAAAATGTAAACCCCATACTATGCCAGACACAGAAGAGAGATTCAATAACTATTTGCTGAGCAAACAAAAGTATAGACACTTAGATAAGAGAAAGCAAACATTACTTTAACAGAAGAATCAGTCCTTTTTCATGGACAGATACAGTCTCTATTTGGATTTATTCATATATGAATTTATATTGAGTCACATAAAGTACATAAAGTACATTGAATCTTTCAGTATAGCCTTCTGAGCTAATCAGGGTATCATTTTTATGAATTTTATCAAGATTCAACTTGCTTATTTCAGTTGCTGCATTCATGCTAAGTCACTTCAGTTGTGTCTGACTCTTTGTGATTCTATGGTATGTAGCCGAGCAAGCTCCTCTGTCCATGGGATTCTCCAGGCAAGAACACTGGAGTGTGTTGCCGTGATCCTCCAGGGGATCTTCCTGACCCAGAGACGGAACCCACGTCTCATATCTCCTGCATAGGTAAGCAGATTCTTTACCCCTAGTGCCACCTGGGAAGCCCTCCTCCTACTACAACCAACTGACAGTTAAGAAGGTGAAAATTGAGTTAAACTTAAACTGTGTGCTTCTGTATTCAAAAATTGTTTAAACAATCTATTTGGAGCCTTTCCATGTTGATGAAAAATTTGATAGTTGCATCAGATATTTGATTTATTTTTATTTTGGCTCAGTATTGATGCAGCCCATGTTTGAAAACAAGGCGTCACAGCACAACAGTGCTAAAAGTATGATGAAGGTAGGTACAAGGTCAAAGATAGTCTGAAGCAAGGACATGTTAACTGATGAAGAGCATCAGAGGAGCCACAGAAAGGAGATTCTGGAATCTTTTCTTAAAGGACCTGTTAGTGACCATCAGTTGAACTAGGTGGAAGGAAGTTAATTGGCTTTCTGTTTGAGTGGTTTTCAGCCAAGTCTTAATGATCAGCACACATTCATGCATGAAATTAACTTGTAATTTTCAAATCTCAATGGTTCATCATCCTCCATGCTAACTTACTATTTGAGCTGGTTCACAAAGTTGAGCATACACTTTCTGCTTTTCTGGGAGAAATATTAATAAAGAGCAAAATGACACAAGGAAAGGCGTCATGCAAGAGGAGGAGGAGTACCTGAGTTCCTGAGGCTTGAATAAACAGCCTTGGATCACCAGGAGTTGACCTGTGCTATTTGACTGTCAATGTCAATTAATAACAGCTCTTCCCTAGATACCTCCACAAAGTTTAGACCTGGGAATGTTGCCAGAACAGACCCCCTCTTCTCTTTTCTTGACAGTATTCCACAAAACCAAAATTCCTTTCACGTTTAGTCATAAAAGGACTATCAAACAAGTCAGAAGCACAGATGTGACCGTAATAAATGTGAGTCAGGGCCAGCACCTCCCAGGACAGTGGTGAAATTTTGACTTAAAAATTTCTCCCTGTTTGTAGAAAATTGTTATCGTTGTCTTGATGGCTTCCCTGGGAGCCTCAGCTCTAATGTACTGGAGCTATAAACTTTTATCATTATGGCTAAGACTCTCCATGATGATAACTTTAAAATTCAGTGCCTTGAAGTTGGGTGTGTTGACAGTAAAAAATATCAAGATGATTGACTACATTTTCAATTGTATTCCAGATTTTTGATTTTGTGCTTATAAACTTATATCAGTTCAGGTTAGCTAATGCTCCAACTAAAAAGACCTCATCTAGACATCTTGGCTACAGGCTTAGTCTACAAAATGTTGCTATAGTGGCAGTGATCTATCTCACCATATAACCAATTTCTCACTACCGTACATCTTGTCTAATAATAGCTGCAAAGCACAGCTTCCAGGAAGAAGAAAGAAAAGCTTACAAAAGTATTGCAAATGATAATAAATGCTTAAATGTCTACTAGGTGCTACTGCTTGAGAAACAATAAATCTGATTTGAAAAAGTTAGAAGTATGGAAAATGTTGCAGGGTAACAGAAACAGAAGGATCCCTGAGGAGAAATCAGAAAGATTCTCCATAAATGCCAACCTTCCTTGGTTACGTTTCACTAAGTTATGCATGGAAATAAACAACCCCAAAATGTAAGTGACTTAAAACCTACAAAGATGTATTTCTTTGGCACACATTCTGTCACCTGTAGACCAGGTTCTGTCTCATGTATCTCCACTGCTCTGGGATCCAGGCTAAAGGAGTGACTCCTCTCTGGTACAACACATTGTCATGACAAAGAGAAAAAAGAATAACGGTGGAATAACAATACCTGCTGTGAAGCCTCAGCTGGGAAGTGGTACGTATCATTTCTGCTCATAGTCCATTGGCCAAATCAGGTCATGCAGCTAAGCTTGACATCATTGGGGCAGCAAGTATAATCTTACCACTGAAACATACCAGAGAAGGAACCTGTTAGGAGGGGCCCCATGAACAGCTGAGGAGAGATAGCATACACTTGGGACCCTAATACACTATTCCACAGCTTCTTCAGTGAAACTGGAGGATGGTACTCTTTTGTTGTGAGTGTTTTTACTTTCTCAAGATTGAAAAAGAATATAATCAGTTTCTAATCACTTGGTGGTGACTTTGGTAGCATGTATATAGGATAACAACTTTATTCAATGAGGTTTATTTTTGAAGTTAAATTTATAATAATATTTGAAAAAGATTATTTGAATGACTTTTTGCCTTTTTAGACCTTTAACAAGTTGACACTGGGTTTGAGTATGTAAGTCATGATCATTCTGAGAGCTTAATTTCATGAAAAAAAAATTCTGTGTCATATTTAAGTATGCATCCTTGATGAAAGTGAAAGAGGAGAGTGAAAAAGTTGGCTTAAAGCTCAACATTCAGAAAACTAAGATCATGGCATCTGTCCCATCACATCATGGCAAACAGATGGGGAAATAGTGGCTGACTTTATTTTTCTGGGCTCCAAAATCACTGCAGCCATGAAATTAAAAGACACTTACTCCTTGGAAGGAAAATTATGACCAACCTAGACAGCATATTCAAAAGCAGAGACATTACTTTGCCAACAAAGGTCCATCTAGTCAAGGCTATGGTTTTTTCAGTGGTCATGTATGGATATGAGAGTTGGACTATAAAGAAAGCTGAGTGCCAAAAAATTGATGCTTGTGAACTGTGGTGTTGGAGAAGACTCTTGAGAGTCCCTTGGACTGCAAGGAGATCCAACCAGTCCATTCTGAAGGAGATCAGTCTTCAGTGTTCATTGGAAGGAATGATGCGAAGCTGAAACTCCAATACTTTGGCCACCTGATGCGAAGAGCTGACTCATTGGAAAAGACCCTGATGCTAGGAAAGATTGAAGGCAGGAGGAGAAGGGGATGACAGAGGATGAAATGGTTGGATGGCATCACTGACTCAATGGACATGAGTTTGGGTGGACTCCGGGAGTTGGTGATGGACAGGAAGGCCTGGTGTGCTGCAGTTCATTGGGTCACAAAGAGTCGGACATGACTGAGCAACTGAACTGAACTGAACTGAGAGATCTTAACCTGGGGAACTTTTACAATATATTTCTTTTTTTTTTTTTTATGAACCTATGTATTTTACTTTATTCACTTAGAAGTATTTTTCTGACAAGGAAACCATAGGTTTCATGAGACTGACAAAATGAAAGTGTTCAGATGGGCAAAACCTGTTAATATTCTCTACTTGATGTATGGTTTTATTAATAAAAAGATTGCACCGTTATTCTTTTTTTTTTCTCCAGTCATTTCATATGTGGATTTATTCTTTCTGGCTAAATTATACGCTGAGATAATAACTGTATCTTTCTACTTCTATATTCTTCTTTTAATAGGTCAGTATCTTTGGCAGCAAATAATAAAAAATAAAAGCTTATCTCACTTGTTTTACACAATGAAGTATATTTTTCATCTTACCTAGCCTTAAATGCTGAGGTAGAGTTACCCTACTACTACTACTAAGTCACTTCAGTCATGTTTGACTTTGTGCAACCCCATAGACGGAAGCCCACCAGGCTCCCCTGTCCCTGGGATTCTCCAGGCAAGAGCACTGGAGTGGGTTGCCATTTCCTTCTCCAATGCATGAAAGTGAAAAGTGAAAATGAAGTCGGTCAGTCGTGTCCAACTCTTAGCGACCCCATGGACTGCAGCTTACCAGGCTCCTCCATCCATGGGATTCTCCAGGCAAGAGTACTGGAGTGGGTTGCCATTTCCTTCTCTCAGTTCAGTTCAGTTCAGTCGCTCAGTCGTGTCCGACTCTTTGCGACCCCATGAATCGCAGCACGCCAGGCCTCCCTGTCCATCACCAACTCCCGGAGTTCACTCAGACACACGTCCATTGAGTCAGTGATGCCATCCAGCCATCTCGTCCTCTGTTGTCCCCTTCTCCTCCTGCCCCCAATCCCTCCCAGCATCAGAGTCTTTTCCAATGAGTCAACTCTTTGCATGAGGTGGCCAAAGTACTGGAGTTTCAGCTTTAGCATCATTCCTTCCAAAGAACACCGAAGGCTGATCTCCTTCAGAATGGACTGGTTGGATCTCCTTGCAGTCCAAGGGACTCTCAAGAGTCTTCTCCAACACCACAGTTCAAAAGCATCAATTCTTCGGCACTACTGCATAATTTCGAGCTCAAATATCAAGGATGTAATTTCTTTTTTTTGTTTGTTTGTTTGTTTTTTTTTTTCAAGGATGCAATTTCTTTCCACCTTTTTGTTGTGTCATCCTCAGCATGTCAACTTTATTTTTTGGCTGTTTCGAACTTTAAAACTAGCCATCACCATGTGTACAGATATTTTCTCCCTATGATCATTTTTATTTTAACTTAAGAGTGGAGGGACTCTTACATAAGTACCCTCCAGAAGACTATTCCCCGTCTCCTTTTCTAGAATTCCATCTCAGACCCACGCTGAAGCCAATTACTATTGGCATATTCAATTGAGACATCCTCCTGGGCCTTGCGATAGTCTTTCTGAGTCACATGGGAGCGGTGGATTCCCAAGTGAAAACAGAGGGCTGGAGGGCTTTGTCAGCAAGGAAAAAATGGGATTAAAGTAGTTGGCTAGGCCACCAACGGTGTTTGTTGTGATTCCAGAGAAGAGGTTTTCAATCATCCAAAATGAAGAGTAGAATTGAAGCAATCATGTGTGTAATGCAAACTGCAACAATCTTGAATTATCTACAACATTTAAGCAAAAGCAGAGTTTGTATAGCAAAAACTATAATAACATGGTGAATCACTTTATTTTACTATCACAAACCTGGCACTACACAAATATCTTTTTCAATAAGAACATAGAGAGTATATTTCTTCTTTATTTATATTCCACTTAAACCCCACAAGGATTTGAGCAGGCTCATTTAACTTTGAACAAGGGTGGGCATACAAATCTCTTTAATAATGAAACCAAATAAAACGGGACAATATTTTTAAATGTTCTTTTTGTTTCTTTTATATGACCTTCCCAAATAACAAACTCAGACATGTATGAAATGGAGACAATAAAAAAAGATGACTTCAGACTTATAAATTGTCACATCAGCATTCTGTCCTCTGTATAAAAAGAGAAACAATAGAGTAGAATTCTATTAACACTCTATATTCTAGTTGAAAAAATATTTTAATCCTTATGTGTGAGTGCTGGTGTGTATCAAGACCAGTGTACAGCACAAATTTGAATGCTTGTATTGGTTGGGACCAGGCCAAATCTTGACTGATTCGATTCAGTACAACATGTCCTGGTCATATGCAACATGCAAGGCACATGCAAGAATGCTAAAGATGCAAACTTGATCAAACCAAGGGGTATTAAGAAGACAAGTGCATCCTCATATACAATACACCAAACTGTAATAAGTATTGTAACTGAAATAATTTAAAAAGTGCTTCTGAAGTACTTATGGAGAACTGGTTCCTTGGATCAAGGTGGAGATTCCAATGAGAACTGCTTCAAGCAAACTATTGCCTGGTAGGTAAAAAAGAAGAAGAGGAAGGGTATTTTATGCAAAGAGAAAGCAGAGCAATGATAAGTGTGGCTCATTGCAGTGATGACTCAGAGGGTCAGTTCTGGGGAGAGTCACATTCCAAGGAGCATGCTAGGAGCAGTTTTTGTCCTGACTTGCAGGAGAAGGCACTGGTGACCCACTCCAGTACTCTTGCCTGGAAAATCCCATGGGCAGAGGAGCCTGGTAGGCTGCAGTCCATGGGGTCATGAAGAGTTGGACACGACTGAGCGACTTCACTTTCACTTTTCACTTTCATGCGTTGGAGAAGGAAATGGCAACCCACTCCAGTGTTCTTGCCTGGAGAATCCCAGGGACGGGAGCCTGGTGGGCTGCCGTCCATGGGGTCGAACAGAGTCGGACACGACTGACGTGACTTAGCAGCAGCAGCAGCTCTTAGAGAACATTTAAGAAAATCTAAGTACATTGCCCACAGCAACCCTTATCAAAATCCCCTGAGCTTTGCATTTCTCCACATCCCCACAACTTGCACAAGTTCCAGTTCTCTTACATAAGAAGAATTTTCTCACCCCATCCATCTCACCCTGTTCTCACTTCCATTTTCTCTGTTCCATCTCACTCCGCCCTATGGATGTCAACCCACTTTAACCCTGATTTCCAAAACCTGACTTGGGAATCTTTCTTTCCATCTCCCTTTCTTCCAGTCATCCTGATGCACTTGCCTTTTGCCCTATAACTCAGGTCTATATTCTCAAAATCCAGAAGCAGGAAGACCTTCAGAAATTGGGGAAATAAAGTGATATGAGGTCTCCTCTCTTCAGAAAGTTCATTGATCCCCACAGATGAAAACTTTTTGTCCTATCACCCAAGAAAGCACTGAATACCAACTTCGCCAGGCACCACCAAGCAGCATAGGGAGAGAAAATGCTGGAGATGAGATTTGGTCATTGGTTTGGGGCCAGATGGTAAAGAGTCTTGAGTCTAAAGCTGGCACCACACTTCTAAGAAAGTGAACAGCCTCTCAGATCTGTGTTTTAGAGTAGGAATGCCACGGCTATATGGAGTTCAAGGAAGCAATCGATTCTAACACCCATCTTTCTGGGCTTCTCCAAACATAACTACCTCACCAGATGGGCTTCTGCAATGATTCAGGGAAACTGTGCTAACCTTTCCAAATAAACATTTAAAACATAATAATAAAGGCCAATAATGTGGTGGCACTGAATCAATTGTCCACTCTAACTTCCAGGCCTCTTTGTCAGGTTTCTGGCAATGAGAAAAAGTATCCATTGTAATTCCTCCCCATACAACCTTCACTTTCATATACATAAGTAGATCAATTCTTAGTTCTATTAATTTCTACCTGCATCAGCCTAGGTGTGCTACTTAATTTCTCTAGACAGCAAATACTGCAAAACACCTAAAACAATTCTGCAGAGAAATACATGTCTGCATGCTCAGTCAGTCAGTCACATCCAATTCTTTACAACCCCATGGACTGTAGCCCACCAGGCTCCACTGTCCATGGGATTTTCCAGGCAAGGATACGGGAATGGGTTGCCATCGCCTCCTCCAAGACATTGACCAACAAATACATGTTCTCTTCCCTCAAGGGCATCAAAAAAAAAAAGAGGATTCATAGACACTAACTTGTTGTTTCCCCACAAGGTTTTTATTTCCAGCAACCACTTGTCTTTGGCTTAGGAAAGAGCAGGTTTCTTCAGAAAGTACAGAAACAATCACACTGAAGGAAGCACTGCCCTTGTGGAGGCATTAGGGATGTAAAACTGTGCTGCTTTTCCTGAGAACTAAACATGGTCACTGACTAGTGAACAACAGCATTCTATCAGTGGTTTTTGGTTTCTTTAGATGGTACTATTAAGTTCACAAAGCACATCTCAGCAACAATAATAATAACTTTTTAAAAACATACTCCCATTTCCCCAGTCTCCTCCCATTATGTCTGTGTCTGTGTGTATACTCAGTCCTGCCCAACTCTTTGGGACCCATGGACAGTGCCCACCAACCTCCTCTATCCATGGGATTTTCCAGGTAAGAACACTGGAGTAGGTTGCCATTGCTTCTTCTGGGGTATCTTCCCACCCCAGGGATTGAACAGGTCTCTCCTGCTTTGGCCAGTAGGTTCTTTATCACTGAACCACAAGGGAGGCTCCCTCCATTCCACTGTCTAAAGCCAGCTCTTTGACCTTCTCATCCAACATTTTCCTGTTCTTTGAACACCTCTATGCCTGGTTTTTCATTTTCAGCCTTTGGGAAATGAGTTCCACGTTAATACATCAGTAGGAGAAAATGACATAGTGCGACCTGACCCAGATAACACAATTATATTTGCAATCAAACCTTCTGAAGACGTTAAAATTTGTCTTATTTCAAAGACCAACTCTACTGGCCAAAATTCAAGCAACCAAGCAGGTGAGGTAAGAAGAGCTTAAAGATTCTGTGATAGGAAACCTTTGCCATTGTATTTATAGAAAAACAAACAAATGAAACAACAAAAACACTTCTCTTCCTCTGCAGAGGGTATGTCCTAATTTGAGGATTTTAGAAATGTTAAGGCGCTTCCCTGATAGCTCAGTTGGTAAAGAATCCATGTGCAATGGAGGAGACCCCGGTTTGATTTCTGGGTCAGGAAGATCAGCTGGAGAGGGAATAGGCTACCCACTCCAGTATTCTCGGGCTTCCCTGGTGGCTAAGCTGGTAAAGAATCTGCCTGTAATGTGGGAGACCTGGGTCTGATCCCTGGGTTGGGAAGATCCCCTGGAGAAGGGAAAGGCTACCCACTACAGTATTCTGGCCTGGATAATTCCATGAACTGTGTAGTCCATGAGGTTGCAAAGAGTCGGACATGACTGAGAGACTTTCACTTTCAGAAACATTAAATATTAGAAGCACAAGAGAACTTAGAAATCTTGTCCAGCTTGTTTATATTCCAAATAAAGAAACTGGGCTTCCCAGGTGGCTCAGTGGAAAAGAATCCACCTATCAATGCAGGAAACACAGAAAACATGGGTTTGATCCTTGGGTTAGGAAGTTCCCCTAGAGAAGGAAATGGCAACTCACTCCAGTATTCTTGCCCAGAAAGTCCTGTGAGAGAGGAGCCTGGTGGGCTGCAGTCCATGGGGTCACAAAGAGTCAGTCATAACTGAGCATGCACCCACAACAAGATCCCCAAGTGACACCACTGGAATCTCAGCAGACCCTTCTCAATTCAGAAGGCCACTTTTTTTTAATCTATAGTGTGAGTCTTCATCTTTGCTTTCCAGTATGAACATTTGCCTCTGAGATATCCAAAACCATTTCATACAGTGGAGGTGTGTAATTCGTGCCCTTTAATGATGCTTGGAAGTATAAAGTGATAAAAATTATTCCTACCCACTTTTTTTCATAGGAAAGCAATTAA
The DNA here is from genome assembly GCF_002263795.3 of Bos taurus. Taxonomy (NCBI): domain Eukaryota; kingdom Metazoa; phylum Chordata; class Mammalia; order Artiodactyla; family Bovidae; genus Bos; species Bos taurus. The sequence goes on from NC_037343.1 coordinate 22,866,906, forward strand.
CTCTACCATTCCTAGACTGACCACTAAGAATTTGCAAACAGTGTCCCGAACATTGTGCTAAAGGCAAAAATAATTGAGCAGATGGTGCCATGTAAACATTTACATTGGCTGTCCCATGGATTAGCTGTGATTTAACCATCAGGCATGCTGAAACAGTGAGTCACTTACTTTGACATGACAGTTGGGTGTTAGTGTATATTGGTGTGTATGTCGAGATTTTGCTGAACATAGATGGGAAACCAGAGGACGTGCCAGAATATCAGCAATAAATTAAATGATATGACACAGGACTCTGAGGGCTCATCTGTCCAACAGGTACAACACATAAGAAACAATAGGGAACCTCTCTCCCTTGTCACTCCGTTGGGAAAAAAAGATAAGTCACAGTAACTGACAGAGTATAGAGTTGTGGAGGCTCAGTTTCACCTCATAATGGGAATTCCCTTTGAATTACATGAGAGAAGAAATTGGGTTCCTGCTTGTTGAGTTATTACCGCAGTCTCAAAAGGAGTCTCCCGGTCTCTTTTGCTGTTAATTATGTATACTCTTCAGCAGCTTAATGTAATTAGGATTCTCTCTAGTGATTGCATGATAAGATATTTCCAGCATTTTTTTTTTTCAGTTCCTTGTTCCCCAGGCTCCTCTGCCTCAACTCTCCTTCCGAAGCTACACTCAAAAAGCTTAGTAACAATTGGAATCTAACTACATTTTAACATAACACTTACATTCATGCTTCTGTTCACACTGTAAAAGGTAATCTTTGAATGGTTTAAGCATCTGGATTCTATTACAGCAAAGTGTAGCACTTAACATGGAAGAGACTTTTTACATTTGCGTGGAATTCAGGCAGCTGCCCGAGCCACCCTTGGGTCTAGTTGTTTCAAAGAGATTTGCAACAGGCTTAAGTCAGAAATGATAAAATTGTCAAAAAAAAAAAAAGCTTTGGAATTCCTTTTGGAAGACAGCTAAAAAAATAAAATCAAACAAAATCTCCAAAAGGAAAAAGGAAGAGATTTCTGCCTGCAAATTTTTAATAATACAGTTTATTGGGTCAAATACTGAAACTCCAAATAGTGCCTGCTGTGCATATCCAAGAAATATTTCCACTTTTTTACTCTCAGATATAACATTGGTTTTACAATCCTGCAGATTACAAATCACATCGGTCAGTTTTCCCCCTGCCCCCATAGGAATACTAGATTTTTCTTCCATTTGTCCTATTTTATTCAAATCGTCCAAACCTCTGTGGTTTGGTCATTAAAATCCAGTTGGCAGAGAGAGGTTGAATCTTTATGTTTTCCAGCTGAATTTCTGCCAGTTACACACAAGGATTGTTAGCTATAAGACTGTGTTTACATCAGCCATGAGTGGGAGTTTCTTGAGACCCCTTGGGCACCACAGAGATGATGGGTTACTGAGACCTATCATCTCCGTAGAGAAAAAAGACAGACTCCAAAGAGTGATAGCACCCCAAATGAGAAGTACCTGCCCAAGGAAAGTGATGCCAATCTTATCTCTGGTGTCCACAGCTCTAATTTAGACAGAGCAAGACACATGAAATATACCACAGGCAAATAAAAATGTCTTTTCTCTGGTTGGGCAAGAAAGGAATAGAACAAAAGAAAATGTTCAAGTCGTACATGTAGGAAAGAGAGGGAAGTGGAGGAAATTTTGGTTAATACAGTGGAGGTTGTCTCAGAAAAGTACATTTGACCTAGTGACATCTCAGAAAAATCCATCTTAAAGTTCTTATGAAATTTCAAGGGACTCTGAATAGCCAAAACAATCCTGAAGAGAAGAACCAAATTGGAGGTCTCATACTTCCTGATTCCAAAACTCATTATAAGATACAGTAAGAAAAATCGTGTGGTACTGGCATAAAGGCAGGAATATGGACCAATGGAATTGGACAGAGCCCGGAAATAAGCCCTTACATGTATGGTCAAATGATTTTGACAAGGGTTCCAAGACCATTCAATGAGGGGAGGGCAGCTGTTTTGCTTTGTTTTTTTTTAATTGTGCAGGGAAAACTGGATATCCACGTGTAAAAGAAGGAAACTGGACTCTTTCTTTATACTATATACAAAAGCAGTTAGCTCGCACTGGATCAAAGACCTAAATGTGAGAGCTAAAACTATAATAATCTTAGAAGAAAACAGAGGAAATGCCTCAAGACATTGGATTTGGCAGTGATTTCTTGGATAAGACCAAAAGCACAGACCACAAAAGAAAAATATAAATAAATTAGATTACATCAAAATTAAAAGCTTCTGTGCATCAAAGGAGACTATCAGTAGAGTAAAAAGGCAACCTGAAGAATAGAAGTAAATATTTACAAATCATATCTCTAATAAAGGGCTATTATCCAGAATATATAAAAAGACTCCTACATTTCAAAAAAAACAGCAAAAACAAACAAATTGATTAAAGAAAGGACATTCAAAATAAACATTTCTCCAAAGAAGATATACAAATGAAACCAATAAACACATGAAAAGATGCTCAGCATCACTAATTGTTAGGGGAAAACAAATCAAAACTGCAATGACCCACCACTTCACAACCACTAGGAAGGCTATTAGCAAAGAAACAGAAAGTAAGTGTTGGCAAGGATATGGAAAACTTGACATCCTTGTGCACTGCTGGTGGAAAAGCAAAATGGTGCAACCACTATGGAAAACAATACATGTGACTCTCAAAAAAAAAAAAAAAATTAGAATTACCATACGATCCAGCAATTCTATATATGGATATATATTCAAAAGAATTGAAAGAACAGGCTCAAATAAACATTTGTACTCATGTACTTAGCAGCATTATTCACAATATCCAAAAGTGGAAGTAAGCCAAATATTCATCAACGGACAAATGAACTTTTTAAATGTGGTATATACATCTGATGGAATATTACTCAGCCCTCAAAGGAAGGCCATTCCAACACACTATAGTATGGATGAAACTTGAAAACATTTTGCTAAGTGAAATCAGTTGTAAAAGGACAAATACTAAATGATTCTGTGCACATGAAATACGTACAGTAGTCAAATTCATAGACACAGAAAGTAAACTGGTGGTTGCCAGGGGCTGGGAAAGAGGACAATTAGGATTGTCCTAATTGGATGCAGGGTTTTGGTTTTGAAAGATGCAGAAGGTTCTGAAGATAGGTGATGTTGAAGGCTGTCCCAAAATTTGAAAGTACTTAATGTCCATGATACACATTTTAAAATGATAAAAATAGTAACTTTTATATCACATTTTCTATATTTTACCACAATAAAAATGTATATTCAGGGACTTCCCTGGTGGTCCAATGGTCCAATGAGCTTCCACTGCAGAGGGCACAGGGTCAGTCTCTGGTTGGGGAAAATAAAAGCCTGCATGCCGAGCAGTGTGGCCAAAAAATAATGAAAAACTATTTTTATAAAATGTACATTCAAACAACTTTTTAAAATGTCCCCAGATATTCCAAAATTAAGAGAAAAGATAGACTTATCTGTAGAATAAAAGCTAGCAACTGCCTCTTTAATTAGTATGTAGCTGGTTCTCCATAACAGATATTTCCCTAAAATATTAATTGTCAATTTCTTATGCATCTGTATTTTAAAGTAGTAATAATCCTTTTTATTTAAAGAAGCAACAAAGTAAAAATATTAATAATACAAATCTTTATATTTGGGTCTCCAATATAAATTTGTAATTTTTCATATAAGACATGGACTTTCCAGATGGCTCAGTGGTAAAATATCTGCCTGCCAACGCAGGAGACCTGGGTTCGATCCCTGGGTTGGGAAGATCCCCTGGAAGGAAACGGCGGCCCACTCCAGTATTCCTACATGGGCAATTCCATAAATAGAGGAGCCTGACGCTACAGTCCATGTGGTCACAAAACAGTCAGACGTGACTTAGTGACTAAACAACAACAACAAATATAAGACAACCAACTTCTGAAAGATATGGGCCACACCCAGGTGGGTAAACATTATAGGCCAAGGGCTGAAGAGTAAATTTCCAGTTTTACTAACCATGTGATCTCTGCCTTGACTCCTCAACTCTGCCATTATCCCCAGAAAGCAAAAACAAACAATACACAAACTAACAGTGATAGCTGTGTTCCAATAAAACTTTCTTTACAAAAGCAGGCGTTGAGCAGGCCTTGGCTATAATTTACTGACCACATGAGGTCTTCTTGCTAGAAGAGTCTGATGAAATTGCTCCAGGGAAGTGATATCTGAATGGAGTCAGGACAAGGAAATAAGATGTTATACCTCCTGGCCAATGTGATGGAGGCGAGAGAGGTGGTGATCCAGGAGAGGAACCCTGACATGTGGGGACCCAGAGGCTCAACGGCACTGCATGTGTCCAGAACACTGGTGCTTCTGGAGCTCACTGAGGGCATTGGGGGGAAGATGAGGGGGAATGGAGGGGAAGTGATGGAGTTAGTATTGTCAATAGTATGTGCATATGTGCTCATACTATTGACTATGGTCATGTCCGACTCGCTCAGGCATGTCTGATTCTTTGCGAACCCATGCACTGCAGCCCACCAGGCTTCTTTCTCTGTCCCTGGGATTCTCCAGGCAAGAATACTGGCGTAAGTTGCCATTTTCTTCTCCAGGGGATCTCCCAACCCAGGGATTGAACCCACGTCTCCTGCATCTCCTGCATTGGTAGGCATATTTTTTACCAGTTTGCCACTCAGGAAGCCCAGTCGATAGTGTATGTGAAGGCTTTTCAACTGAGACCTAGAGGCTTATGAAGGCTGAGGGGAGGCAGAGAGAAATGAAGCTGGAGATGAATTCTGTTTTGAATTAAAACTTAAAAGGACTTCTGAATTCTAAACAAACTGCTCTAAGCAGTTTTGACAGACCAATGCCCAATGAATCACCCTACCAAGGAGGAAAGCTTGTCCACCATTAAATATTGATCCATTGAAGGGAAACACAAATTCTTAACTCAAACCATTTCCATTTTTGTTTGGAGGCCAACTAGGAACATAGTATACACTTCATTTTAATATCGCAGTGTATATGTATACAGCATGTATGTCTGCTCTATTTAAGCCTGGCTGTAACATTTGCCAGTGAGTGACATAGTCATTCTGTAAAAAACGTCACGAGGGATGTTTTGGTGACTTGATTTAACCTCTAATTTACTCTTCTTCAAACTCTCGATCAACTCTCAGCAATGCCATTGCCTCACATTGACTGTGGACTCCCCGTAGGCAAAGACTAGGACGGCAAAGCACAACCCAAGAGTTAGCCTTCAGTCCGGGCCTGACAGAGGGAAGGTGGGGCCAAGCGGATCTCTGGGCAGGGCTGCTTCTTCCACCTCAGAGCAGACCAGCACTGTCCCGTGTGGTAGTGGAGAGGTCCTGGCCCTCCACTGGCCTGGGGTAGTCAACCCTCTTTTGGTAAGGTGTCATGCAGTGTCTGCTCTGGGTAACTGTAAAGGGGCCTGGGTTTCACAGCTTTGAAGCTCCAAACTCGAGGACATTCATGGTGCGCTCAGGAAGATCTCTGTTACATGTCAAGGAGTGTGTCAGCTAAGTTATGACCAGGAGTTCCAGGACAGGATGGCATTTTTGTTCCTACAATGCTTCACCCACCTTGCTGTTCCTTCTATTACTTAAAAAATATTGAAAAAAACAAACACTGTATGTATTTATATGTAAACTATATTGCGATATGTAATATCTAATTATCTCAGCTGAAGTTCCAATACTTTGGCCACCTGATACAAAGAGCTGACTTATTAGAAAAGACCCTGATGCTGGGAAGGATTGAAGGCAGGAGGAGAAGGGAACAACAGAAAATGAGATGGTTGGATGGCATCACCAACTCAATGGGCATGAGTTTGAGTAAACTCCGGGAGATGGGGAAGGACAGGGAAGCCTGGTGTGCTGCAGTCCATGGGGTCACAAAGAATGACTCAACACAACAAATTATCTCATTATATTTATTAATGTGTAATATACTAATATAATATAGATTAATATCAATGTAATTGTTATAGAATTGATATTATATATATTCAGTTCAGTTCAATCACTCAGTCGTGTCTGACTCTTTGCAACCCCATGAATCGCAGCATGCCAGGCCTCCCTGTCCATCACCAGCTCCCAGAGTTCACTCAGACTCGTGTCCATTGAGTCAATGATGCCATCCAGCCATCTCATCCTCTGTCGTCCCCTTCTCCTCCTGCCCCCAATCCCTCCCAGCATCAGAGTCTTTTCCAATGAGTCAACTCTTCGCATGAGGTGGCCAAAGTACTGGAGTTTCAGCTTTAGCATCATTCCTTCCAAAGAAATCCTAGGGATGATCTCATTCAGAATGTACTGGTTGGATCTCCTTGCAGTCCAAGGGAGTCTCAAGAGTCTTCTCCAACACCACAGTTCAAAGGCATCAATTCTTCGGAGCTCAGCTTTCTTCACAGTCCAACTCTCACATCCATACATGACCACAGGAAAAAACATAGCCTTGACTAGATGGGACCTTTGTTGGCAAAATAATGTCTCTGCTTTTGAATATGCTGTCTAGGTTGGTCATAACTTTCCTTCCAAGGAGTAAGCGTCTTTTAATTTCATGGCTGCAGTCACCATCTGCAGTGATTCTGGAGCCCCCCAAAATATATTACATTTATATATATTTATATATATATATATATTTTCCAGGAGCAGCTGTGCTCTTCATCCAACACATCAGGTACCATTTGTATATTACTGTGTATTCTATATAATATATATGGGGGCTTCCTAAAGCTGAAACTCCAGTACTTTGGCCACCTCATGCGAAGAGTTGACTCATTGGAAAAGATTCTGATGCTGGGAGGGATTGGGGGCAGGAGGAGAAGGGGACGACAGAGGATGAGATGGCTGGATGGCATTACTGACTTGATGGACGTCAGTCTGCGTGAACTCCGGGAGTTGGTGATGGACAGGGAAGCCTGGCGTGCTGTGATTCATGGGGTCGCAAAGAGTCGGACACGACTGAGAGACTGATCTAATCTGATCTGATCTGGTGGCTCAGATGGTAAAGAATCTGCCTGCCATGCTGGAGACCTGGGTTTGATCCCTAAGTCAGGAAGATCCCCTGGAGAAGGAAATGGCTACCACTCCAGTATTCTTGCCTGGAGAATTCCCATGAACAGAGGAGCCTGGCGGGATACAGTGAGTTAGACACGACTGGTGAGTAACACACACACACACATAATATATACAATATACAATAATATACTATACTGTTTTGTACTATGCTTGTACTATTATACTATATTATATACTTTATACTTTATTAAAATTATACCTTATAGTTATACTGTACATAGTACATATAATGTATACTATACTACTATATATTATATATGCTATATAATATACTATATATATGTATATTCCAGGAGCAGCACAGCTCTTCTTCAAACACACCTGATACCATTTAGCTTCTGGGTCTCCATGTGTGAAGGTTCCTCTGATGAAGAACCCGAGTGTACATTAGTGATGAGTGGGGTGGGAAGTCCTTCATTATTTAGACATATGATGATTTGAGACTGGGTTAATGAAAGTGCCTGCCATATAAGTTAGAAATTATTTCATACATGTCAGTTCTGTCAGGGTGCTTCACATCCAGAGTGGACATGAGAACCTTCAGACCATGATGCAGTTTGGATGCTGTAAAAGAAGAGGAAAGGAAGGATTATCATCAACCCTGACATGTACAGTTTCTGACTGGGAGCAGCCTGAGGGAAGCATCCCTCAGCACCAGCAGGTGCTGGATCCAGAGGCACCTGGAGGTTGTCAGCCAACTACTCTGCTCCCTGTAGCAGGTTTTCCTGGAGGAGATCTCAGCAGACAGCCCCGTGATATCTGTATGAGGTCATGCAGATTACAAGAAGGAGATTTGATCGTGGGTGTCCTGTGTCTTTACTCAGTGCACATTATACTTTGGAATACTACTCAAGCCATAAAAAGGGTAAAAGTTTGCCACTTGTAGCGACATAGATGGACTTGGCGGACATTACGCTAAGGGAAATAAGACAGAAAAAGGTAAATATTGTATGATGTGACCTATACATGGAACCTAAAAAATACAACAAAATAATGAATATAACATAAAACAAACAGACTCACAGACTTAGAGAACAAACTAGTGATGACCAGTGGGGGATGGCAGAGGCAATATAGGAATTGGGGAGTAGGAGACACAAATTATTGGGTGTAAGATAGAATCGAGGATGTGTTGCACAAGGAGAATATAGCCAATGTCTTGTAATAACTGTAAATAGAAATTAGCCTTTAAAAATTCTATACCTGATGTACAAAAAATGTCATCAGGTCACACTGGACTTCTCTGGTCCCTCAGTTAAGACTCTTCACTTTCAAGGCAAAGAGCATGAATTCAATCCGTGGTCAGAGGACTAAGACAGCACATGCCATGCGGTCTGCAAAAATTTTTTAAAAAAGATCAGCACTACACTCTGGTACGAAGCCTTCCTTGAAAAGGTCCAAAAGTAAAAAAAAATATATATATATATAAATATTTTAACACTGTAGTTGCCACATACCAGAGATTAGTGCACCTTTTCTCTAAAGGGCAAGATAATAAATATTTTACCTTGGCAGTTTTAAGCACAGTTTGACCATTAAGCAATTCAGGTTTGAATTGTGTGGATCCACTTATAAGAGTCTTTTCAGGAGTAGTTATTATAGTACCATGTGATCCTTGATGGTTGGATACAGAGCTGTGGAACTGTGGATACAAAAAGAATCATGTACCCCTACTTTGTTCAAGGGTCAACTATATATGTTTTCTTATTTTAACATGAGGCACCGCGGGCTGCAATCTGAAATGAGGAAGGGCTTTCCTTTGCCATGGTCTTGAGCCCCACTGTCCTTAGGAGCAGCCTTCTACCCTCAGGGGTTCTCCCCTAGGTTGTGGCTCCCCAACTCTTCCTATAGAAATTTGCCTTCCTTTTGAAGGGAATACATTTCATGTAGAGTCAGATTCTCCACCCACGTAGGGCAATCTTCTGCAAAACTCTGAAGCAGGTTATAAGTTTCAAACTGCTCATCTTCCCTGTGCCTCTTCTGGGCATCAGCTCCCAGCAGGCAGTAGCTCCGCATGTACTACTACAGTCTTCTTGTCAGAAAGGAAAGGCGATGTAAATTCCATTCCTAGCTAAGCTGGTGGAGGTGAGATCTATTTACACTGTCTCCCAAGAGAAGCAGGGCCACTCAGGAGAGCACCTTCTCCAGCACTGGCCCATGGAGACCCCGTGCTTTCCTATTTTGCAACCCTACTGCACTGCACCCCAGTGGGCTGGGACCTTGTCATGTGTTGAGTCCTTGATGTAGCTTTTATTGCATCTCTGGCATCAGCACAGGGTCAAGATGAAAGGGGCTTCATTATTATCGAGTAAATGAATGAATGATCTCTAATGTTAATTTCACAAAGGAATCTTAGTCTCCTTCAGATCCCTTCATAAAGGTTCTCTCTTATTTCATCTCCGGCATCTTCCCCTTACTGTCACTCCAGCATGAGTACCCAGCAACGTCCATATTATTAACTCAGTCATGGCCCACTTTGGTTGTTTTCCTGGCCCAGGGAAATTATGCATCAGGGGTAGAAGAATTTGTTTCCTATGTTGTCCTCCTCAGGAATGTGTATCTGAGTTTCCTCTTGGATAGGCAATAGAGACTGCACATGAGTCTCCATGACAGCCAAAAAATCATTGTGAAGGAAAGAAGATGATATATTGGATTGTGGATCCTCATGTCTTAATCTTCTGCAGATACTACCATTTTGTTTTCTCTTTAATTTGACTTCAGTTTCTTGCCATATAGAGCTAGGTTTGGCAAAATATGGCTTTCGGGTTAAGTCTGACATAGTGTCTGCTTTGTCAGTAAAGTTGTATTTCCACAGTAGAAAACATGAGTAGCTGTGACAGTGATCCTGTATACCTACACAATCCCCGGTATTCTTGCCTGCAGAATCCCATGGACAGAGGAACCTGATGGGCTATGGTCCATGGGGTCACAAAGAGTTGGACACGACAGAAGCAACTTAGTCCACAGCACACACTGGTACATATATTTTCTCTACAATTTTCTTCATTATTTTCTAGCTTGCTTTGTTGTAAGAATACAATCTGTAATACACATAACATACAAAATATGTGGTAATGAACTGTTTATGTTATCAATAAGGCTTCCAGTCAGTTCTGCCTACTATTATTAGTGGTAATAGTAGTAATTTCGGGGGAGTCCAAAGTTATACTCAGATTTTCAACTACATGGGGCATCAGCACCCTTTACCCCTGCATTACAAGGGTCAGCTGTACTTCCGTACTATATATATATACCCAGAGCTTGAGTCAACTCCTTGAGTTCCGAGACATGAAAAGAATCAAATTCACAGATAGTTTCAGTTGAGATTGCAAAGTTCTGAAAGTGAAATGTAAAAAGTTGTATCAAAATTGTGCTAAGTGGGAAACGCAGCCATTTACTTAAAACACCTCAATTGCTTGGGCTGCTCATTGTGTCCCTCCGTTCCAATGCATTACCATACTACAGTAGGTCAGTACACTTCAGGTGGTGTTCTCAACTCAGAAAAATGCACGCAACATCTCGGATGGAATTCTTGGCCAATCACTTGATTATATTTCCTGATATGCAACAGATGCCTGTAACCACATGGCAAACAGATCTCCTCCATAACAGTCCACCATAACACTAAATTGGAACTAACATGGAGACCCATGCTTAATATTTAATAGAAACAGAAAATTATAAACAGCACAACTCCAGAGTTTATTACTGCCCAATCTGTCTCAATTTTTGTGGTAGCATATCTTCAACTGACTGAATCAATGTGTATTTATTGTCAGATTCTTTTTGGCATAGCAAGCCAGTGGAATATTCCAGGTGAGCTTGATTTAGAAAGGATATAGCAGCAGACTAACCCTGTGGCTTTGGCACTTCATATGAAGAGAAATGATTTATGATGTCATTCCTGTTTACATATGGTTCATTTTCTGTTAAGACTACAGCATTTTCTCCAAATAGAAAGAGTTCTTTGGATGGTATCTCACCACCCCTTTCTTTACTCTGCCAACTTTCCACTCTTCTTCCCTACCGTTTCCCTCCCCTTCACAGCCCACACATCTTACATGAACAAGTTTCACTTGAAAACTAACCAAAGCTCCATACAGAAGTGAGACCAGAGTAATAAATAAAAACACCCATCTTCATCATTACCAATACCTCCCAACTCCTTTGAGATTAATTTATGGGAAAGGTGGAAGAAAGGAAAACAGAAAGGGAGGTGCACAGAAATCTTGCTGCTGCTGCTGCTGCTAAGTTGCTTCAGTTGTGTCCGACTCTGTGCGACCCCCAGAGACGGCAGCCCATGAGGCTCCCCCATCCCTGGGATTCTCCAGGCGAGAACACTGGAGTGAGTTGCCATTTCAAGTCCCATTATTCCAATGGCAAAGTTTTAAATGGATAAAGGAAGCTATTGAGAGATGATACTCTTGCCAAGTTTAAAAATTTTGTATTATGATTAGGAATATCCACCTGTTGTTTCAATCACACAAAAATGTTCTTTGATGCCTCTCCAACAGTGTTTGGATGATGCTTCTGTTAGTAATCAGGAAGCATTTGGGAGGCATCTCAGCAGCAGCTTCTAGCAGAAGACGTTTGATTCCTCTTTATATATTCTGCTGCTGCTAAGTCACTTCAGTTGAGTCCGACTCTGTGTGACCTCATAGATGGCAGCCCACCAGGCTCCCGTCCCTGGGATTCTCCAGGCAAGAACACTGGAGTGGGCTGCCATTTCCTTCTCCAATGCATGAAAGTGAAAAGTGAAAGTGAAGTCACTCCATCGTGTCCAACTCTTCGTGACCCCATGGACTGCAGCCTCCCAGGCTCCTCCATCCATGGGATTTTCCAGGCAAGAGTAGTTTATTTCAAATTTTTTCAGATCAAAGGTGAAGTCAGTGGATTAAAGCAAAATGCACAGAGTAAAATCCACAATCAGGTGAACTGTCTGATTATGATTTTCAGTTTAAAAAGTATTTGAAACACATTGTGTCAAATATTTCAATGGCACCAATTATAGTGTAATAACACATTTGGTAAGTTTAATAAATATGAATCCATTTAATAACTACAACCTATTTATATTTTATGATTTATTTTGGTACCATAGAATATGTACAGAAAAGACATACATAGCATTCCTAAATGACAAAATCAGGAGAAATCCATCAGACAGAAATATATATAGCTCATCCAGAGACTAGATAGCATTCTGAGGCATTTAATATGATTCTGTTCCACCATTAAGAAATGAGGAAAGAGGCTGTATAGTAACTGTTTATGACCAGACACTACTGGATATACAACAGATTCAAATGAGATTCTACTTATCTTGGATTGTCTAGGTCATAATATTTGGCTGTCAACTTGAATGGTGGGCTTGTTCAGCTCCATAACTTCTTGCAAAAGCAGGGGTCAGGTGGAGTGCAGTTAGTGAAACTGTGAGCTGGTAGTAAATACCCAGAAATCTGCTGGGGATTTTAAACTCTCATGATCCAAGTAGAAACAATTCATTTTGAAAAGAAAGCAAAAAAAAAGTTCTTATCTCACTCTATGCTTAGAGAACCCACTTTTTTTTTTTTTTTTGGAGAAGGAAGACTATCAAAACAAGTACTTACACCTAGAAATTTACACCCAGGAATCCCATGATGAAAATCTAGCAGATATAGCCCCGAGATGGAATGAAAAGGTTAAACTTATGGGCCGCTTCTTACAGTTCCTCTTGTCCCCCACCTGAGTTTGTATCCCAAGGTCACCCAAATATTACATAAAAGACTAAATAGATATGCTCTAAATCTGGTCCATCCTACAATGGTTGGCCTACCCTTGAGGAATTTGGGGGCAATATATGGCATCACCAACTCGATGGACATGAGTTTGAGAGAACTCCAGGAGTTGGTGATGGACAGGGAGGCCTGGTGTGCTGCAATTCATAGGGTCGCAGAAAGCTGGACATGACTGAGCGACTGAACTGAACTGAACTGATATGGTGACAGCATAACTTACTTTAAAAAGTAGTGTTTCATTGTCAGAGCATGAGTTCTGATTTGGGCTTGTGAAAATAACTTTACATTATGTTTGTATATGTTAAGAAGCATTAGCAAACTATAGTAGATGAATAGGACAAAGGTGGGAAAGAGCAGAGCTTCCCAAATACTGCTTTTGTTTAATTTTTTTTCTCTTTGCAAGCTTCATGAAGAAGCAAAGAAGAATGAAATTGTTCACAGGGACAAGAGGGTAAAGAAACAAAGACAAACAGAGTTAAGAAGTAATTGTACACTATAATTTGCTAACAAAGAATTTTGTAGGTTGCCAACCTGTGTAAATTATATGCAGTTGGGAAAAGACCTCCAAGCAGAGGGAAACATAATCACTTCATCTATTTTTTTCTCAGTCAGTGTTTCTAACACTAACTCTATTGTATGACTGAAATATACAAAAATACATTAGTTTCACAGATAGCCTTTGAAATACACTGTTGTAGACCCTGCATACTTTACAACAATCACCTGTGTGGTTGGAGCCCTCTAGTGGCCAGGTGGACTCCATTCATATGGGTTCCGGAACTCCGTTCCTGGAATATTTTTATCTTCTCCCATCCCCATTGGGCAACTGAGGGGGGATTGCAAAGCCTTCTGGATACACTTCCATAGCCCCAAATGCAAACTGGGAATTCTAAATCCTACCTCTTCTGCCGATTGTTATTTAGCATTTCCAAACAATCAGTCCTAAAGGAAATCAATCCTGAATATTCATTGGAAGGCTGATGTTGAAGCTGAAGCTCCAATACTTTGGTCACCTAATGTGTAGAGTCAATTCATTAGAAAAGACCCTGATGCTGGAAAAGATTGAAGGAAAGAGAAGAAGATGATAGAGGACGAGATGGTTGGATGGCATCACCAACTCAATGGGCAAGAGTTTGAGCAAGCTTCGGGAGATAGTGAAGGACAGAGACGCCTGGCATGCTGCAATCCATGGGGTCGCAAAGAGTCAGACGCGACTGAGCAACAAAAATAAAAAGTATTATACTCTTTCACTGACTTTCTGCCAAAGCTTTGAGTAGAACCACTAGAAAATGGCTATTAGATTATTATAAAAAGAATGAGTTCTGCACTAAGAGAAAGCACATTTATATTCTAGTACAACTCTTCCTGCCATGTGGGAGACCTGGGTTTGATCCTTTGGTTGCAAAGATCCCCTGGAGAAGGGAAAGGCTATCCATTCCAGTAGTCTGGCCTGGAGAACTCCATGGACTGTATAGATCACTCCATGGACTGTGTAGTCCATGGGGTCGCAAAGAGTTGGACATGACTGAGTGACTTTCACATTCACAACTCTGCCACAAAACTAGCTATGTGGATAACTGGTGACTAATTTGTCACAATCAGTGTATTTCTCTGTAATCTGAAGATAAGTTTGAGATCCCTCAAAAGCTCTCAAGGATTATTTAGAAATTTGCCTCACAAAATGTTTTTGGACATAGAAGAAAAGCTTTCCCAGGGGCTGTCTTCACATTTTCCTTTTTTAGCTTGTTTTTAGCTTGTTTTTCTCCTTTATTAGCTTATCCTTCATGAGACCTTAAAATCTTGGAGCAACGTGAACCCTATCCCAATTCTTCTGTCTTCTTACTTTCTACAGTCTTAAGTACATCTATTCCTTCATGTATTTCTATATACCCATAAGCATTTAATTTCAAAATTGTACCCAAATAGGCTTTGTGAGTTCCAGACCTCCCTACTTGGTCTCTCCTCTTGGACATGTCATAAGAGCTTCAAGTCCAACATGAACAAGAGTGAACTGACCCAAGCCTACTCCCGCTGCAGCGCTTCCAATCAAACCAATACGGCACAGTCCACAAACATGGCCCTCCTTGTTGAATGTTCCTCTCTTTTTGAGACACTTAAATAGCCAAGTCAATAAATTCTCTCTCTTAAATCTCCTCTATTCCCCCTTTCTCTAGTTCAACCATTATAGGTAGCCTCGTTTAAGCCATACAAACTAACACAATCACTTTCAAACAAAAATTTATATATCCATGCCTTCTAATCCATTATCTTCAAATGCACATCTGATCATAGCATATCTTTACCTTAAACATTTTGACGGTTTCTAGGATAAAATTCCACATTCTTATTGTGGCCTCAAAACACTACACATTCTGGCCCCTTCTTATCTGCCCAGTTTCTTTTCTCACTCTCTCCCTCATGTTCCTCTGTCCAACTACAACAATCCTTCACATTCCTCCTCGCCTTGGAACCTTCACTTGGCTATTCCTGCCTGGCATACTCTCTTGCCTGCACTTACCTAATTACTAATGCAAATCTAGCATTTTAAAATGCAAGTGTCTTTTTGGTTAAATGTGGTGATCTTTAGCTTTGTTCTTTAGTATATGTTCTTTAGCAGAGGCATAATTAAAATGAAAGAAATTAAGTAAAGACTCCTGTATGGAGAGGAAGCTGTCTCGCCTCACCTATAACTGCTGTATTTACACAGATGGTGTGCTCTGAAAGGTTTTGCTTTGAGTTGATAAAGAAACTAAAATTAAACAAAAACATTTGATTAGCTGATTAATCAAATTAAAGTCTGTTTCCCTCAAAACAAAAATTGATATAATTTTTGCTCCCATTGGGCTAGCTTCAGTTTTCTGTAATTTCCTTTCATCCAACATAAAGAGATAATAACTTGCTGCAGTCAAATTATTTTCACTAAGTTGTGTTAAACACCTTAAAAGCTACTTTAACCTCTGGGTTTGAAAGAAAGTCTTAAACGTTTAGAATCATGAATCATTGGGAGAGAGGGCTGAGAAACATGTCAATTGTTCCTTGTTCTCACTTTAAATATTTCCACATTTTATTTTCTCCCTTTGTTCTTCAGCTGTACAAATTATCTGTGAAAATTTCTGAATTTAATGTGCTTCTTTCTAGCAGTATTTGGTATTTATAATTGGGAAGCAATATTGGCTGGTTTCTAATTCACACACCAGTCAATAAAGTCGTTGCTTCTGTACCTTTCATCCTCAACCTAAATACCACCTCCTCAAAGAAAGTTTCCCCAATATCTTTAGATCACATTATTATGCTAGTATTATTATTATGCTACTACTATTATTATTATTATGCTGTTATTATTATGCTACTATTATTATTATTATGCTCACAGGAAGTGTTGTACATCCTATAATAATTACCATATCCATATCAGACCTTTCAGTTTGTGAGATCCACATCACATCTGCCTTGTTCATTTGTTCATATTCTTCACAGAAACACAGTACTCTGGATATAGCCAGCATTCGGGAAATAATTGTCAAGTGAAAGAAAAATGTAATATTTTCTCCTTTGAAGAGTGGTTTCCTGCCAAGACTATGGGATAAGAAAAGAAAATTATTGTAAGACTGTGGTATTCCTCACAGATCCCCAAAGCAGGAAGTGTAGTTGAACCTGAGAAAGGTCTGGAAAATCAACAGAAACACCACCAGAAATCATAACAAATCCTCTCTTAGACACTCCTTTCTCAAACTCTGATTTTGCTTCTCTCTATACTTCTGCTGAGGACTCTCATAATAACTATTTTCATGACATTCGTGTTTTTTTCTGATTTTTTGAAACCTATGTACAGTCAATAATAACATAAAACAAGCAAATCTTAAATCATAAACAAGCAAATCTCATAAAACTATTACAGAGGTGACATTTTCCTATGAGAAAATGGCAGCCAACAGGTGAAATATAACATGAACATATTTTTTTTCTTCTGCAATATATTGATCTTACAAAGTAGAAACCTTTGGTAAGGTCGACATTTAACTAGTAACTAATTCCTCTGTCATTTTTAGACCTCATGACTAGCCAGCAGAAGAGCTTATGCAAATAAGAAATGACCATCAAATCTTGAAGCAGATATTAAAATAGAGTGTTAATAGAGCTAATCTGTGAATTTAGCAAAGTTGTAGAATACAAAATCAATACACAGAAATCACTTGCATTTCTATATACTAACAATAAAAAATCAGAAAGAGAAATTAAGGAATCAATCCTATTTCACCAGTGCAACAAAAAGAATTAAATATCTACTAATAAACTTACCTAAGCAAACAAAAGAACTGTACACAGAAAATTATGACACTGATGAAAGATATCAAAGATGACATAAACAGATGGAGAGATATTCCATGTTCCTGGGTAGAAGGAATCAATATTGTGAAAATGACTATACTACTAAACTCAATCTACAGATTCAGTGTGATCCCTATCAGATTACCAATGACATTTTTCACAGAACTAGAACAAAATATTTCACATTTCATATGGAAACACAAAAGACCCTGAATAGCCAAAGCTGTCTTAAGAAAGAAGAATGGAGCTGAAGGAATCAACCTGCCTGACTTCAGATTATACTACAAAGCTACAGTCATCAACACAGTATGATACTGGCACAAAAACAGAAATATAGACCAATGGAACAAGATAGAAAGCCATAAATAAACCCATGCACCTATGTGTGCCTTATTTTTGACAAAGGAGACAAGACTATATAATGGGGCAAAGACATCCTCTTCAATAAATGATGCTGGGGAAACCAGACAGCTACATGCAAAAGAATGAAATCAGAAGACTTCCTAACACCATACACAAAGATAAACTCAAAATGGATTAAAGACCTGAATGTAAGACCAGAAACTATAAAACTCTCAGAGGAAATAAGCAGAACACTCAATGACATAAATCAAAGCAAGATCCTCTATCACCCACCTCCTAGAGTAATGGAAATAAAAACAAAAGTAAACAAGTGGGACCTGATTAAACTTAAAGATTTTTTCACAGCAAAGGAAACTATAAGCAAGGTGAAAAGACAACCCTCAGAATGGGAGAAAATAATAGCAAATGAAACAACTGACAAAGGATTAATTTCCAAAATATACAAGCAGTTCATACAACTCAATAGCAGAAAAACAAACACCCAATCAAAAAGTGGGGAAAAGAGCTAAACAGACATTTCTCCAAAGAAGACACACAGATGGCTAACAAACACTTGAAAAGATGCTCAATACTGCTCATTATTAGAGAAATGCAAATCAAAACTACAATGAGATATCACGTCAGAAAGGCCATCATCAAAAAGTCTACAAACAACAAACGCTGGAGAGGGTGTGGAGAAAAGGGAACCCTCTTGCACTGTTGGTGGAAATGTAAATTGATAAAATAACTATGGAAGATGGTATGGAGATTCAATTAAAAAGCACACAGGCCAGTCAACACCATGATTTCAGCCTCACAGGACCCTAAATAGAGAACTCTGCCAAGCTCATTCAAGTTTCTGACCTACAGAAACTGTGAGACAATACATTTTGGTTATTTAAAGCTGCTAAATTTGTGGTAATTTGTTAAGGCAGCAAGAAAACTGATACAGATAGTAAGTGGAATAAAACCACCATATGACCCAGCAACCCCGCTCCTAGACATACACCCTGAGGAAACCAAATTTGAAACAGACACATGTATCCCATTGTTCATTGCAGCACTATTTACAATAGCTAGAACATGGAAGCAACCTAGATGTCCATCGACAGATGAATGTCTAAAGAAGTTGTGGTACATATACACAATGGAATATTACTCAGCCATAAAAAGGAACACATTTGAGTCAGTTATGATGTGGTGGATGAACCTAGAACCTATTATATAGAGTGAAGTGAGTCAGAAATAGAAAGAAAAATATCATATTCTAACACATATATACAGAATCTAGAAGAATGGTACTGAAGAACTTACTTACAGGGCAGCAATCGAGAAACAGACATAGAGAATAGACTTATGGACAAGAGTAACGTGGAAACTTACATTACCATATGTAAAATAGATAGCCAACGGGAGTTTGCTGTATGGCTCAGGAAACCCAAATAGGGGCTTTGTGTCAGCCTAGAGGGGTGGGATGGGGAGGGAGATGGAAGGGAGGTTCAGAGGGGAGGGGATATGTGTACCTATGGCTGATTCATGTTGAGGTTTGACAGAAAGCAGCAAGATTCTGTAAAGCAGTTATCCTTCAATAAAAAATTAATTGATTAAAAAAATAGGGTGCTAAAATTGAGGTGATAATCATCACCCTCTTGGTTAGGACGGCATCCCTGAGCTGTTTGAATACTCCCTGTCTCACTAGCTATGGTACTGGACACATGGTATTTGTATTAGCATACTTCACCTAGGAACCACCCAGCCATGTCCCATGGCTCAGCTTCCTGGTGAAAACAGAAATGTTAGGACGGGGCTTCCCAGGTGTCTCATTGAGTAAAGAGTCACCTGCAATACAGGAGATGCGGAGACTTGGGTTCAGTCCCTGGGTTGTGAAGATCCCCTGGAGGAGGGCATGGCAACCAACTCCTGCATTCTTGCCTGGAGGGTCCTATGGATAGAGGAGCCTGGTGGGCGATAGTCCATAGGGTTGCAAAGAGTCAGACACGAGTGAAGCAACTGAGCACTACACGTTAGCACAGTGTGTTCTCATCATCTGGACAGAAGTGAGCTCTAGAATAGCAAGTCCTGTCCCCAAGAATGTGAACTTTGGAGCTAGCAGATACAGAGTCTCAGTTGTCTGAGGTGAGTCGCATTAATGGCAATGTTTGTGCCCAGAGTTCATTTACCTCTCAGATTCTTTGATGGACCCAGTCCTGCCAGTATATTTCTTTTCTTAGCTTAAGCCAGACAGATGTGTTTCTTCTCATATTCAACCAAAATACTTTAACTAGTAAATATAGATCTGGACATTTCTGGAAACAAACAAAACAATTTGGTTAAAAATCCTTTCCTTACATAGACCGGGTTGAAAACTTGGCTCTCTGCAGGTAAGTTAGATGTGAAAACAGCTTTGTAGAGCGTGAACATTAATTATTGTCCACTATATGAGGAATGCTGATGGGGAGTGAGAGAATTGTACTAGATTTAGCTATTTGGAGGCTAAAGCAGAGGTGGTACCTCTTTCTGTTTCTGTGCAAAGAAACTGGGATTTTATTCTGTTTCAAGTGGAATGAAAAGAGCACATTTGTCAAAGCAGACTAGCACAGATTGGTTAGACAAATTTCGGTACCTCTACAAAATGAGTGAGGTAGATCCAGATGTATAAATATGGGAAATGTTTAAGCAAATAAATCAAATTCAGAATAGCGTGTTAAGTACAATCACATCATGTAAGCATGTTTGCATATGCATGGAACAAATGCTTCTGAAAGAATAAACAAGAAAATATAAATAATGGTTACCCGTTAGCAAGGTAGGAAGAGTCAGAACTGAGAACTGTTCCTATTTTGCATCCTTCTGAACTATTTGATAGATGTATTTTTGTACATGTTATCTTCTACAATTAAAATAATGAAAATGGAATTGGTGGAATTCTTTTTACTTATTAGCCATATGCCCCAGGGTGAGTTGCTTAACTTTTGTAAACTTTATTCTTCTCTAGAAGAATAGAAGACTACAGTTCTTCAGTTCTCTATAGAACTGAGAAACCAGAAGTACCTAGAACAGCTAAACTTGGCTTTGCTGTGGGGATAAGCCATGGACCACCTAAAGTCATGAGCAAAATTGTACACATCTGAATGTACATTCTTTTCACAGAATATTGGAGTCTCAAATGGATCTGTAAACCAAAAGCCTCTAAACATGTGTAGTCAACTATAAACTTTGAGAGAGGACAGGCTGTGTGATATTAATTTTTGTGTTCCTAGAACTGGGGCATGTTTGGCCATTAGAGAATAATTTGAAAACATGGATAAGGAAAGGAATAAAATGAAATCTTCTAAAATATTGTGAAAATATAAATGACAGCTACTATACAAACATTAGTATCATCATTTTTAATTTCTCAGGCAAATCAGTATATAGAATTTCCCACACTTGTGAATTTACTTTGTTAAGTCCCAATTCTTAAAGATGTTACTTAACTCTGCTCTTTGAACTGTACTCTGGGTAGTGAAAGTCTGGCAGCAGAAACTGAAAGCTTCATCAAGGAAATTAGTTTATCTGTTAGGTAATACTAATCAGCATCAAGTTAATCTGAACTCTTAATCTGGACTCAAAGTGTAACATATTAGCTAGATTAACACCAAATGGCAAACAGTAAGCTACCATGTAGAACTGATGTTTGCTATACCACCTTTCTGAATAGGTTATGTGATAAGAATGAAAGATAAAAGCAACATCATTCTCCATTGTGAAATGCCACATTTTCATAGACTGAAAAGCAGTAGACTAGAAATTAGAAGGCTTCAGTAATCCTTAGAATTTATTATTTGATTTTAGTTAATTCACTTAATTCTTCACATCCTCATCAATGAACATTTAAGTGTTGGATTAGGCAGGTTCTATGCTCTGTGCGTCTGTAGGATTTATTTTGTTTGCTCAGCAAATCCAGAAGATAAACATAAAGATGTTATCTCCATTTTATACATGTTAAAAGTAGACCACAGGAAGATCAAAGTATTTCCAAAAGTTATACAGGGAAATTCGAATCTTGATACTTTATTATTTTTAATTAATTAATTAGCTTCTCAGTTGTGTCCAACTCTTTGTGACCCATGGACTGTAGCCCACCTGGCTCCTCTGTCCATGGGGGTTCTCCAGGCAAGAATACTGGAGTGGGTTGCCATGCCCTCCTCCAGGAGATCTTCCCAACCCAAGGATCCAACCCAGGTCTCCCACATTGCAGGCCATCGGAGCCACCTGGGAAGCCCATCCTGACACTTTTGATACAATAATTCTTTCTCCCCAGGTGATTAGCAAGAAATTCAGAGTTGCCAGAAGGTGAATTATTACTTACCAAAACAGCAAGGACGTTGTTTTCTCAAAATAGACCTGGATTTGAATCTCAAATCCTTTATCTATAATTGAGTCGTCTTTCACCTTAGTCAGTTTCCAGTTTCATTCATAAAAGAAAACGAAAGTATGTGCCTTCCAGTTCATTGTGGGAATTAAGTGAGATAATGCGTTTAAAGCACCTGCTCTGATTTATTGAGTGCTTGTCTCATTCGTTCATATCCTGGGTTCATTGATTCCTCACTGTCTCATGAGTGTAAACCCATCCTTCTCAATTCAGAGACTTTTTTATATAGAGGGTGGATTTTTTACCCTCTATTTTGTATTCAAGCCTAATGTTTAGCTTCTAAAACATGTCAGCCACATAGATTTCAGCAATCAGAAGCGGTTTTTTAGGTAAAATCTTCCTGGTATTAAATAGTGTCCAATAATGAAAGCCTCTTTAAGAACAAGTCATAAGATCAAATCCAGGGGTCTTAGCACAGAGTATGGAAAGAGCAGCAGGTTATACCTGGAGATTTTCAGCCACACTGTACCTTTGGATGACACCACAAGCTGCATCAAGTATATGTATAAAATGAATAAATAACAAGGACCTACTCTGTAGCATGGGCGACTCTACTCAGTGCTCTGTGGTGACCTGCAAACTCAGTTGTTCAGTTGTGTCCGACTCTTTGAGACTCTATGGACTGTAGCCTGCCAGGCTCCTCTGTCCATGGGATTTCCCAAGCAAGAATACTGGAGCAGGATGCATTTATTCCTCCAGGGAATCTTCTCAATCCAGCGATTCAACCCAAATGTCTGGCATCTCCTGCGCTGGCAGGCGGATTCTTTACCACTGAGCCACCAGGGAAGCCCCTGTGACCTGAATGGGAAGGAAATCAAAAAAAGAGGGGATATATGCATAGCTGTTTCAGTTTTCTGTACAGCAGAAACTAACACAGCATTGTGAAGCAACTATAACTCAACAAGGGCTTTCCAGGTGGGACAGTGGTAAAGAATCTGCCTGCCAATGCAGGAGACACGGGTTCAATCCCTGGGTAGAGAAGATCCCCTGGAGAAGGAAATGGCAGCTCACTCCAGTATTTTTTCCTGGAAAATTCTACGGACAGAGGAGCCTAGTTACTACAGTCCATGGGGTCTCAAAGAGTTGGACAGGACTGAGTATGCATGCATACTTCATAACATTTTTTTTTAAGTTTAAGCCACAGAATCTTTGAGGATAATTTAAATAATGGAAATTTGTAAGTGTCAATACAAAAAAAAAGGTAATAAACTTCATAGCCATTTAAATTCATTTTTATCCATAAAAAATTTGTTTTCCATTTTAATGTTTGTTTTTCTGTGTTTCATCTAAGATGCTGTTTCTGAAATCCTTCTGTGGAGACACCAGATGAGGGCTAGGGAAAATGAGCATTGCAGAGGGAGGGGCTCCTCTCTGCCACTGAGGGTTAGGAAAGTTGACTCCACAGTGGCCAGGAAACAGCTACATGTGAGGTAATGCCTCTTTTGCTGGGTACTTTGAAATGGGACTGCAAATTAATAGTGATAGAAAAACTGTACAAATGAATTCTTAGCATACTAATCTGATGAGATGGCTGGATGGCATCACCGACTTGATGGACGTGAGTTTGAGTGAACTCTGGGAGTTGGTGATGGACAGGGAGGCCTGGCGGGCTGTGATTCATGGGGTTGCAAAGAGTCTGATATGACTGAGCGACTGAACTGAACTGAACTGAATCTGATGTAACTATTTTTTTAAAATAAGTTGTCTTTTTTCCCTCCTGCTATATGTCTTCCCTGAAGTTTTTTGGTTCTCTTCTATTCTTCCTTGGAGTGATGGGAGATGAAAGAGTTAAGAACCATCTTCAAGGCAATCAGCCTTCCCAGTGGAGCTTGGTTTTATCCAGATTGGGAGAAGGGTTGGAGGCTGACACTTTGAAAGACTAATTGGTCCTATCTAAGGTTGATTGTATCCCCAGGATAAGAGAGGATTGAAGTTTGCAAGGTCCTCCAAGGTAGTTTACTGAACCCAGATGGCTTTAAATCATATCAACCCGATTCCTGCTCATTCTATCTCAAAATTTCCTGGCTATATGGACCAATAAATTCTCTTTGTACCCCTGGAGATCTAGAGAGACTTTCCTACGAGGTATATGGTGATGGATGGTGTTAAGGGAGACAACTTCTAGATCCTCAAATTCCATATGCTACTCTTCCTTAAAACTGATGTCTGAGAACTTGCTTTGTTCAAGACATCAGCCAGGTTCTCTTATTCCCAGGTCCCCTTACAAAATCATTATCTTCCTTTTGCACCAAAGAAAAGTCATTCTTATCCATCCTGAATCATGTTGTGGTATACTATATTGGAGTGTAAAACTCTCCAGGGCAGGAAATAAGGAACCTTATGAAATATTTGTGTCTGACAAACCTCCTTTAATGACGCACCACAAACTCACATTAGAAGTTCTTATCTTTCCTTGTTTTGACTATATTTCTGCTAAAGGTGAAGCCTGTGCTTAAGAATGGGGATTATTTGAGCCCTTGCTGAAGTATTTTGAATCACAATGTTTGTAGAGTTCTGTGCTAGGATGACGATAATGTTTGCTTTTATTTAAAGACTTTTCTTTTCAATTCCACAAGTACTGTCAAAAATTGTATCACCCAGAAGGATAGACTTTGTGGAAATAAAGCAAATACAATTGATAAGAAATATTCAAGCATGTAGAACCTGATGTCAGGCAGGCAGCAAACTTGTGTCAAGGCTATATGCTTTTATCTGTCTATTGTTTATCTATCTACTTACTATCTACCTGTCTTAGAATGAGAACAGTCAATATCCATAAAACTATGCTGGCAAACACCCAGTCTTCATTTTCCATACAACTAATAAAAAGAAATAGCTTGATAGAAGCTTTCATTCATCTCATTTTTAACTGCATATTTTGCATTAGTTTAATAAGGAGATAAAAAGGTTCATAAGTATTTCTTACAGATCAAGATTACATTTTGAAATAAAAGAGCTATATGTTTAGCTTCCCTGATAGCTCAGTTGGTAAAGAATCCATCTGCAATGCAGCAGACCCCGATTTGATTCCTGGGCCAGGAAGATTCACTGAAGAAGGGATAGGCTACCCACTCCAGTATTCTTGGGCTTCCCTGGTGGCTCAGATGGTAAAGAATCTACCTGCAATGTGGGAGACTTAGGTTCCATCCCACAGATCAACATTACATTTTGAAATAAAAGAACTATATATTCAGTTCAGTTCAGTCGCTCAGTCGTGTCCGACTCTTTGCGACCCCATGAATCGCAGCACGCCAGGCCTCCCTGTCCATCACCAACTCCCAGGTTTCACCCAGACTCACGTCCATCGAGTCAGTGATGCCATCCAGCCATCTCATCCTCTGTCGTCCCCTTCTCCTTCTGCCCCCAATCCCTCCCAGCATCAGAGTCTTTTCCAATGCATGAGGTGGCCAAAGTACTGGAGTTTCAGCATTAGCATCATTCCCTCCAAAGAAATCCCAGGGCTGATCTAGAGCTAGTTAATTAGCATTTTATCTTTTCTTAATCATTTATTCATACTCATAAGATTAAATACTTTCATTGATTTCTCTCCAAAATTAGCTCTCATTTATCAACTTTTGATATGCTTATTTATCTCTACTGTATATTTATTAGATTTGGCATGCCTTAATAAGTTCTTATTAAGGTATCAATTCTAGATTAATACCTTAACATTCTAGATTCTAATATAAATAATGTTCTTGTGCTCAGTCATTCAGTCATATCCGATTCTTGGAGGTCCCATGGACTTTAGCCTGGCAGGCTCCTCTGTCCATGAAATTTCCCAGGCAAGAATACTGGAGTGGGGTGCCATTTCCTTCTCCAGGGGATGGATCTTTCTGACCCAGGATTCAAACTCACATCTCTTGTATCTCCTACATTGGTATGAAGATTCTTTACCACTAGTGCTGCCTGGAAAGCCACAAAAAATGTTCTTAACAGAAAACAATTGATAATCTTTTATTGTCTCCACCCTTTCAATGGCCTAATGCCTTATCTTCTTTTTCTTATTAATTTTCACTTAACCCAGGCTCCTTCTGATAATCAATCATATTCATCTCATATTCATTAAATAACTGAGTGAGGGAAATTCCAATACATCTATAAAGAGATTCAATAACTTTCCAATAATGTTTTCATTTTTATATTTGATATTTGTTAATGAAAATGCATTTCCATTTTTGTTATCTATTTTATAAATATACTTATAATAGTAATATTTAAAATAGGAATTATATTTTTTGCCAAGTTAAAGTGAAATATTTTATGTGTCAAACAAAATTACAAGAAGGTTCATAGTTTCTCAAAATTCTTTTAGAAGATATGCCAGCAAAATATTTTAAGGTCCACAGTTCTAGCCCTCAGTTCAGTTCAGTTCCGTCGCTCATTCGTGTCCGACTCTTTGAGATCCCATGAATTGCAGCACGCCAGGCCTCCCTGTCCATCACCAATCCCCAGAGTTCACTCAGACTCACGTCCATTGAGTCGTCATGCCATCTAGCCATCTCATCCTCTGTCGTCCCCTTCTCCTCCTGCCCCCAATACCTGCCAACATCAGAGTCTTTTTCAATGAGTCAACTCTCCCCATGAGGTGGCCAAAGTACTGGAGTTTCAGCTTTAGCATCATTCCTTCCAAAGAACACCTAGGACTGATCTCCTTTAGAATAGACTGGTTGGATCTCCTTGCAGTCCAAGGGACTCTCAAGAGTCTTCTCCAACACCACAGTTCAAAAGCATCAATTCTTCGGTGCTCAGCTTTCTTCACAGTCCAACTCTCACATCCATACATGACCACTGGAAAAACCATAGCCTTGACTAGACGGACCTTTGTTGGCAAAGTAATGTCTCTGCTTTTGAATATGCTATCTAGGTTGGTCATAACCCTCCTTCCAAAGAGTAAGCGTCTTTTAATTTCATGGCTGCACTCACCATCTGCAGTGATTTTGGAGTCCCCAAAAATGAAGTCTGACACTGTTTCCACTGTTTCGCCATCTATTTGCCATGAGATGATGGGACTAGATGCCATGATCTTCGTTTTCTGAATGTTGAGCTTTAAGCCAACTTTTTCACTCTCCTCTTTCACTTTCATCAAGAGGCTTTTTAGTTCCTCTTCACTTTCTGCCATAAGGGTGGTGTCATCTGCATATCTGAGGTTATTGATATTTCTCCTGGCAATCTTGATTCCAGCTTGTGCTTCCTCCAGCCCAGCGTTTTTCATGATGTACTCTGCATATAAGTTAAATAAGCAGGGTGACAATATACAGCCTTGACGTATTCCTTTTCCTATTTGGAACCAGTCTGTTGTTCTATGTCCAGTTCTAACTGTTGCTTCCTGACCTGCATACAGGTTTCTCAAGAGGCAGATCAGGTGGTCTGGTATTCCCATCTTTCAGAATTTTCCACAGTTTATTGTGATCCACACAGTCAAAGGCTTTGGCATAGTCAATAAAGCAGAAATGGATGTTTTTCTGGAACTCTCTTGCTTTTTTTGGTGATCCAGTGGATGTTGGCCATTTGATCTCTGGTTCCTCTGCCTTTTCTAAAGCCAGCTTGAACATGTGGAAGTTCACGGTTCACATATTGCTAGCCCTAGTGTATAGCAATTCAGAATAGTTAAACAGATGAATACTAAAATGTTTAGCATATAGTTTTGATATACTAGGATAATGTTACTACTACTATTGCTAGTGGGAGATGTGTTTTGAGTTTATATTGTTTCTCTAGAAATAGAGATGCATTTGATTTCTGTTTTCAG
Source organism: Bos taurus (assembly GCF_002263795.3). NCBI lineage: Eukaryota > Metazoa > Chordata > Mammalia > Artiodactyla > Bovidae > Bos > Bos taurus. Next base: position 22,894,622 of record NC_037343.1, read on the forward strand.
TCTTCTGGTGATCTGTGTCTCCATGGTTTACATAGTCGACAAATGCCCAGCATGGTCAGTTGTTCAGCAGTAAGGAAAATCTTACATGATTATATAAACATGCTGCCCTACAACTTGGCCTCCTATTGCAGTGAGGCTTATTTCTAAGAGAAATGTACCCACTGGGTCTTTCCTGGGCTATTCATCATATATTATTATGCAAAGTAAAAGCTGCAATAAAAAGCTTGGTTAGAAAAAAAAGTGGAAAGAAAAACAGAGAATTGGATTAGTTTCAACTTTTAAAGTTTAACTTGTATTCTGTTGTTTCCAAGTTTCTGTTTGGAAAATACGAAATGCCAGCATTTTATATAATGATGTCATTGCTATAAAAATCATTTTTAAAATTTTTCCTTTGAGTTTTAGTTTAGTTAGTTCTGCAATAAGCAGAATGGAGGCATTTGAATCAGATCCCAGAAGAAAAAGAAAAGCAAATTGCCCACAATCTTAAATAAAAATTGAAAGTCTTATTTTGTTTTGCTTTTCAGTATCATATTTAAAACTAGAACTAGCATGTCTAAACATGATCAGTTTTTTGAAAAGTACATTTTCTCCTAAAATAAGCCTTCACATCAAACATAAAATTATAATGTTTCATAAACATTAAAGTCGATGAGTCAATCAATCTTGGCCAAGTAAGTTGACTTCTAGTGAGTTTCTACTAATATGGTTTTGAAAAAAGCTGGGTTGTTATTATCACAGTACCAGCTAAAGGAAAATTCCCTCAGGAGCCAATAGAAAAGGCTGATGTAGAAATACATGCCACTTTCTGTTGTATAAATTACTAAGATTAACAAATGCTGAAAGAGATGTGTTCTGTTGTCTGAATATAAATCAATATAGGGAATTAATTCATGTTAATCTCATCTAATTATGATAAGGAGGAAAAAAAATGGAGAGAAAATAAAACTTAAGAAAAAGCTTCTTCTGTTCTGGGAATTAAAGATAGCATCAGAAGGACCAGAGACATTCCCTGGAATCTATTACATTTCTGCCTCAAACTTTTGTGTCAGAATGAATAGCTCCTCATAGTGCGCTTGGACTTCCCTGGTTGCTTAGATGGTAAAGAATCTGCCTGCAATGCAGGAGACCCAGGTTTGATCCCTGGGTCAGAAAGATCACCTGGAGAAGGAAACAGCACCCCACTACAATATTCTTGCCTGGGAAATCCCATGGACAGAGGAGCCTAGCAGGCTACAGAACATGGGGTCTCAGAGAATCAGACATGACTGAGTGACTAACACTTAGGTGAACTTAGTGTACATACGTCAATCCCAGTCTCCCAATTCATCGCCTGTACTGTGCTTAAATCTAAAAGCCAGATGACAATCGGAACTCCAGGATCAGGGAAGAGTAGAGGGAGATTGAAATCTAAGGGTCATGCAAACCAGAGAGGTACAATCTCAGGTGTAGGGACCATCTTGTGTTTGTGACCATGAGTCATTAGTAATAAAAATAGACAGAAAGATCCAGAAAGGAAATGACTCATTTAATCGTTGTCTCTCTGAACACTTAAATGCATGTGCATGACAGTTAAGAGAAGAAATACCCCTTGCTTTCTAAAAAATTTCAGTCTAGTGACACAGGTAGACAAGCAAATAATCACTTACAACATAGGGGCCTAAAGGGGATGTTTACAGTGAATTAAGATCACAGGGGACAAACATCTTCCCAGCTTTGAGAAAACCAAGGGAATTTTTCCAAAGAAGATGTGATGTATTGATTGAATTCTGAACATTGGGTAGAATTTAATTATTAAAAGTGAAGGGGAGGGAATTGTAGATTACAAGAAGAATAAACAAGCTATTCAAAAGCCCAGTCAGTCAGTTTAGTTGCTCAGTCATGTCCAGCTCTTTGCAACCCCATGGACTGCAACACACCATGCCTCCCTGTCCGTCACCAACTCCTGGAGCTTATCAAATTCATGTCCATTGAGTCAGTGATGCCATCCAACCATCTCATCCTCTCTCCTCCCCTTCTCCTCCCACCTTCAATCTTTCCCAGCATCAGGGTCTTTTCAAATGAGTCAGTTCATCCCATCAGGTGGCCAAAGTATTGGAGTTTCAGCTTCAGCATCAGTCCTTCCAATGAATATTCAAGACTAATTTCCTTTAGGATGGACTGATTGGATCTCCTTGCTGTCTAAGAGACTCTCAAGAGTCCTCCAGCATCACAGTTCAAAAGCATCAATTTTTCAGTGCTCAGCTTTCTTTTTAGTCCAACTGTTACATCCATACATGACTACTGGAAAAACCATAGCTTTATCTAGACAGACCTTTGTTGGCAAAATAATGTCTCTGCTTTTTAATATGCCATCTAGGATTGTCATAACTTTTCTTCCAAGGAGCAAGTGTCTTTTAATTTCATGGCTGCAGTCACCATCTGCAGTGATTTTGGAGCCCCCAAAAATAAAGTCTGTCACTATTTCCACTGTTTCCCCATCTATGTGCCATGAAGTGATGGGACCAGATGCCATGATCTTAGTTTTCTGAATGTTGAGTTTTAAGCCAACTTTTTCACTGTCCTCTTTCACCTTCATCAAAAGGCTCTTTAGTTCTTCTTTGCTTTCTGCCATAAGGGTGGTGTCATCTGCATATCTGAGGTTATTGATATTTCTCCTAGAAATCTTGATTCCACCTTGTGCTTCATCCAGCAAGAGAGTTCCAGAAAAACATCTATTTCTGTTTTATTGACTACGCCAAAGCCTTTGATTGTGTGGATCACAACAAACTGTGGAAAATTCTTAAAGAGATGGGAATACCAGATCACCTGACCTGCCTCTTGAGAAATCTGTATGCAGGTCAGGAAGCAATAGTTAGAACTGGACATGGAACAGACTGGTTCCAAATAGGAAAAGGAGTATGTCATGGCTGTATATTGTCACCCTGCTTGTTTCACTTCTATGCAGAGTACATCATGAGAAACGCTGGGCTGGAGGAAGCAAAAGCCCAGAGGAAAGGCAAATTATTTCAAATGAATCAGCTACAACAGCAGACTATGCTTTAGGGCAATAGATCATAAGTGAGAGAATTTAAATAAAATAGTAATGTATATATGGTCCAAATTTACCTTTCAATATATAACTCTGAAGATAGTTCATGGAGAATCATTGAAGGGAGCAAGACTGGAGCAGAAAAATGTTAGGAAGCAGTTGCATTAATCCCTTTGTTTCTATTGTTTGAAATTTAAGAACCTCAATCTGGGATTGCTCTTGTATGAAATTAGAGCTTTCAATTCCCCATTTAAAAATATAATCTCCTTGCCCACTAGAAACTACCTATAATAGATTCCATTTAGTTGTATGTCTTAGTCATCTTGGGCTTCCATGACATACCACATATTAAGTGGTATTAAACAACAGAAACTTATTTCCTCACAGTTCTAGAGGCTGGAGGTTCACTATCAAGGTACCAACATGGTATGTGTATGGTGAAGGCTCTCTTCCTGGCTTGTAGACAGCCATCTTGTCTCTGAGTCCACACACTGCAGAGAAGGAGAGAAAGCTCTGTGATGTTTCTTCTTTTATGGGACCATCATGAAGGTTCCATCCTCTTGAACTCATCTAATCCTAATCATCTAACAAAGGTCCCATCTCCAAATACCATCACTTTGGGAATTAGGACTTCCTCATATGAATCCTGAGTGAACACAATTCATTCCATAGCAATGTAGTAGAGATATTAATTATATAATTAGTGTCCTAACAAGTAACCCCCTTTTAGGGGAGTCACAAGTAACCTAGGCCTATCAACCAAGTCATTTTATGAATGAAGAATAGAATGTTGTCTGTTCCTTATAATCTTTAAACATTTTGGTGCTAGAAACTGGTCTGTTCAGGTGACTACTTATTTTTTTCTTAGAATATAGAATAATAATGTACATCATCATTATCAGCAGATCTCCCTGGGTTTTTGCAATATACCTATCCTAGAGATGAGCATTGGGCTTCCCAGGTGGCTCAGTGATAAAGAATCGGCCAAAGCAGGAAACGCAGTAGGCATGAGTTTGATTCCTGGGTCAGGAAGATCCCGTGGAGGAGGAAAGGGCAACCCACTTCAGTATTCTTGCCTGGAAAATCCCATGGACAGAGGAGCTTGGGGGGCTCCAGTCCATGGGTTGCAAAGAGTTGGGCATGACTTAGCCTTACTGAGCACAGATGCACACAGGATATTATGGATAAACACACACACACAAATGGACATAAAAGCCAAATCTGGGAGTCAGAATCCAAAGGAGAGTTGAGAATCTGGAATTAGGCAAGTGCAAGGGGCCAAGAAGAAAGGGAGAGAAGAGGAGAAGTGGATGGGGCTACGGCAGCTCTAGTCTGATGACACTGGAGAGGACGGCGAGAGGAGGCAGCAGTAAGCAGTGCAGGGGACCAGGAAACAGTTTTGCTTGGAGAAACTGAGCAGTGAAAATTGAAAGTTAAAGAGGGCTGAGCACATTGTAAAAAAATTGAGTGCTGTTCTTAGTTTTTCAGCCATGTCTGATTCTGTGCTAGCCTATGGACTGTAGTCCACCAGGCTTCTCTTTCCATGGAATTCTCCAGGCAAGAATACTAGCGTGGGTTGCCATGCCCTTCTCCAGGGGATCTTCCCAACCCAGGTATGAACCCAGGTCTCCCACATTGCAGATGGATTCTTTACCATCTGAACCACCAGGGAAGCCCAAAAGGACTAGGGTGACATTCAATTTATGTGTTTGTTAAACCTAACTCAACTGACTCCTCCTTGACATGGAGGAATAATTTCTTCATGTATTTTTCATCACTCCATTCTGTTTGGTGCTTCACTATTTGTGAAAAACAGCTACATGTCAATTGGTAAAAATCTTTTAGTATCAAACAGGAAACAAACACATAGAGTAACAGTATTTTTCAGCTTTCATACATCTGTTTAATCATCATCTACTCAATCAACAGACGTTGCCGGAGCACCTCCATATATGAAGTATGCTGCACATGTCATGAGGAGGAAAAGAGAACTTGCACAATCATAATTAGATTTCACAATATACATTTCCATCATAATGATTCTTTTCTAGCAACATGAAAAAAATCTGCATGGAGTATATACTGTGCTATTTTCTTGTGAACTAGAGAAGCTTGTGGAGAAGGCAATGGCACCCCACTCCAGCACTCTTGCCTGGAAAATCCCATGGATGGAGGAGCCTGGTAGGCTGCAGTCCATGGGGTCGCTAAGAGTCAGACACGACTGAGTGACTTCACTTTCATGCATTGGAGAAGGAAATGGCAACCCACTCCAGTGTTCTTGCCTAGAGAATCCTGGGGACGGGGGAGCCTGATGGGCTCCCGTCTACGGGGTCTCACAGAGTCGGACACTACTGATATGACTTAGCAGCAGCAGCAGAGAAGCTTGAGCTAGATTGAGTAGATAGCAATGCCAAATAAATTCTCACGGGGATTAATTAAAGTGTATGTCGTGTCATCGACCCTGTATAAATGCAAGCAAATAATATCCCCAGGCAAATGGCAAATATGGATGTTTGCTCTCTAAGGCACACTACTTGAAAAGTCTAAGAATGATCTATCTTAGGAACAGATGTTCCTCTTGAAAGAAAAATGATATATTTCTATCATATTTCAAAGGTTATGTGAGTGTGTGTATCTATATGTATAGATAAATAGACAGTCTCTTCTACTTTTCAATTCTGAAACAGAGGAATTCTCAAAGGACTATTTTCTGAAACACTAAAATTCTCAAAAAGGTTCCCGGAACAGCACATTACTATAACCTGACACCATGTTTTAGATATTACCCAATAAATGTTTGCAAGGCAGCAATAAACCTTGTTTCTAATAGTCGGCTTCATGCTGTGCTACCAAAGTGCAGAGGAAATGAGTGAGTGGAAAGCTCATATACAGGGTGCAGAGCCAGCAGCATCAAAGACCTTCTGATACCAGTTCATTACGGTACCTCTGAGGAGGTTCAGAGGCCGCCCTGATCCCTTCGTCATTATAGGCCTCTTGCTTCAATCCTTTCTAATAAGCCCTGAGAATGGAAGCACAAGGCCACATGTGAGATGGTCAGAGGTATTTAGCCCATTGGGTCAAGGAGCTGAACGTTGGAATGTCTCGAGGTCCACCTTTAATATTGTAAAACGATGTCCTTTGCCCATTTTTCCTGACAGTCCTACGGTTGCTAATATTAACCAGCTCTGTGAGTGCTCCTGGATTCAGGTGCCAGCTGCGACCCAATAGGTTTGAGATTTGAGAACTCCATTTCTTTAAAAGGTTGTAGCGCATTTAGATATCAGGTAGAAGTCCACTTTCTAAAGGGGAAATCGGTTATTATGTAAACCATCTTCTCTGCTTTGGGGCCAGGCAACTCTTAACTGACTTTCATTTACTAAAAATTAAAGCAACAGCTTGTTTCTGATTCAAGAAAGAAAAGCTTTGAAACTGAGACGAAATTTGAGCCATTTTACTTGGCACTAATGTCTAGAAAAATACATCTCTTGGGATTTGAAGCAAGTTCGTCTCTGTAGTTCAGGTATGTACCCAAAAAAGTCAAACAACCCTCCCGCTCTCTTTAATTCTGAGACGACTGTGTGTCACTAATTGCATTAATAAGTTTAGCAACTATTAATAAACACACTCTATGACTTTGTTTCTCGCCAGGTTCTCCTCACCTTTAGAAATACTCAAGGTCTCTTTTTCCTCAGAGATTCACCTCTTCTATAATCAAGCTGAAATGACCATTCTGATATTTTTAGTTTGGCAAGATGCAAAGAAGAAGGAAAATGAAATTTAAAACAAGTTTAAGAAATTTATGATGAAATTCTGTGCTGAACCTAGATTGTTCAATCTATGCTTGTAAAGATTATACCTTATGTTTATTCCTAGAAGTTGGTTCAATGCCAAGAACATAGTAGATATGTAAGTCTATCTTAAATGAAAAAAAACCTGCATTTATTATTACACAGCCCTCTTTGAGCCCTTGTTTTCTTATCAGTGAAAGGGGAAATGGCATTCATTCTACAAAGCAAATCAGTGGGGAGTGTGTTCAGCTACAAAAAGACCTGAATGATCTTTGCTTAAAGAAGCATCTCAAATACAACTAAGTCTGGATGTAGAATGTATAGATGGTTCTAAACATGCAAGGCAATCAAGAAGAAAAAAAAAAATCAGGCAGCAAATGTCTGTCTTCTTTTATCAGCAAATCAAAATCTTTTTCAAATGCTTATAGATTTCTGATGTTGTCTTATCAGCCAGAAATGTGTCGTACAGCCACCTCTGGAGGCTAGGAAAATAAGAAACCGAATAGATCCTTATGATTATTCAGAGAAATGGTGATTTATTGCCTGAATTTGGCCACATTTTCTCTGCAAACAAATCTGAGGTTCTATTAGCAGGAAGCATCAGGCTGGAAAGTGGCTATTGAGTAAGCTACAGGGTGTTATAATAAAGATTGGAGACCCTACATGTAAAATATCATAACATTAACTGGGGTACAGTTAGGGCTCAATAAACAAGAGATATAATTTAGCAATAAATTAGAAGTAATAAGTAAACAGTAAACATGAAATCTAAATGAGTTTGTATGTGTATTAGTACTCTTGCCTGGAAAATCCCATGGGTGGAGGAGGAGCCTGGTAGGCTGCAGTCCACGGGGTCGCAAACAGTTGGCCATGACTGAGCGACTTCACTTTCACTTTTCACTTTCATGCATTGGAGAAGGAAATGGCAACCCACTCCAGTGTTCTTGCCTGGAGAATCCCAGGGACGGGGGAGCCTGGTGGGCTGCAGTCCATGGGGTCGCAAAGAGTCGGACACGACTAAGCGACTTCCCTTTCACTTTTCACTTTCATGTATTGGAGAAGGAAATGGCAACCCACTCCAGTGTTCTTGCCTGGAGAATCCCAGGGACGGGGGAGCCTGGTGGGCTGCCATCTATGGGGTCGCACAGAGTCAGACACGACTGAAGTGACTTAGCAGCAGTAGCAGCAGCATGTGCATTAGTGTAGCAAGTTGCTGTGTAGATATGAGAGTTGTGTTTAGTTTTATTTATGAAAATGTTAATTTAAAAATACTAGCATTCATATCTACAGAAAGAGATTCACCTCTGGAGCTGACTTCATTAATTGTGTCAAAACAACCGAATGAATGAATATCATATGTCAAGTGCTTCAGTCAGTCAGTTCATCACCAACTTCCAGAGCTTGGTCAAAGTTATGTCCATTGATTCTGTGATGCCATTCAACCATCTCATCCTCTCTTGTCCCCTTATTCTCCTGCCTTCAATCTTTCCCAGCATCAGGGTCTTTTCAAATGAGTCAGTTCTTCCCATCAAGTGGCCAAAGTATTGGAGTTTCAGCTTCAACATCAGTCCTTCCAAGGAATACTCAGGACTGATTTCCTGTAGGATGGACTGGTTGGATCTCCTTGCAGCACAAGAGACTCTCAAGAGTCTTCTCCCATACCACAGTTCAAAAGCATCAATCTTCAGCACTCAGCTTTTTTTATGGTCCAACTCTCACAATCCATACATGACTACTGGAAAAACCTTAGCTTTGACTAGATGGACCTTTGTGGACAAAGTAATGTCTCTGCTTTTTAATAAGCTGTCTAGGTTCATCATAGCTTTTCTTCCAAGGAGCAAGTATCTTTTAATTTTATGGCCACATGAACTTCTGGGGGAGAGAAACTGTTCTGGGGAAGAGAAACATTTTATGCAGGTGGAGTCTTTTTATCACTTCCACATAACCATGGGCATATTATCTTGGAGTTTGCTAAAGAGGAATGAAAAAAAAACTGTCTTTGAGAGAACTATATGGAGGGAACTATACTCAGGAGTTCTCTTGATGTTGAGAGTTAATGAGGTATGTCAGGTTGACTATTGCATCCTAGACAGCTAGCCTAGACTGAGTCTCAAGATTTAGTCTCTACACACTGTGATCCCAATCTATTTTTCTGGTTTTCCTTCCCCTCCTCCCCATTACTTGCATCTTCACTGGAAAATTAAGCAGTATTACTGTTCTGTTACTAGGAAACCCTAGAGAAAAACTAAATAAGAAATAGGTTTTTTTCTTGTATGCTAGTTATTCATGAAAATCTAGTTTAAGTTTAGGAAATAGATGAGATTTTTGTTGTGGTTCTGCATGAAATGTGTATGCTTTGAGAGGCTGGGGAGTTTTTGTTTTGGGGATTGTTTATTCGCCAAGTCATGTCTAACTTTTTGAGACTCCATGGACTTAGCCTGCCAGGCTCCTCTGTCAATGGGATTTCCCAGACAAGAATACCGGAGTAGATTGCCATTTCCTTTCCCAGGGACTCTTCCCAACTCAGGGATAGAACTGTCATCTCTTGCATTTGCAGGAGGATTCTTTACCACTCAGCCACCAGAGAGGCCCTTGGGGAGTTTAGTGGCACTTTAAAAAATGATATCTAATTTGAGGCTTCTGTTTGGTTTAATACTGAAGAATTCCTTGCTTTCTACAATTAAAGTTTGTTCAGGGATAATAGCCGGTACGGACAGTGGATGGTGTGAAGCAAAGAGAGAATAAGTTAAGGGAGTGAAAGGAGAGCTCTTCCCTCAAATTCTAGGGCAAACATCAGTATTGTGTGTAGTGCTATGGGTGTGGGTTCTGAAGTCAAATTCTGTGTTTTATTTGATAGTTTTTAATCTAACTCAAATGCCATGACTTTTTGCAATAATTCCTCTATACTACCACTTCTATATTTGTAAAACAGTGAAGACAATAGTACATACCTCACAGGATTATAACCAAAGCTAAATAACCTACTCCAATTAGATGAATAGGCATTACCTGACACTATCGAAAACTCCAAAGATGTCTAAATGTCTGCTATTATTTGCTCAGAAGGAACAAAAAGAGGGTGCCTCAAAGTGCTTGTAAGATTACCGTGAAGAATCCATACCCTTTCTCAGATTTATACAGAATCTTCTCTAACTGGACAGTGTTATCTCAAAGAGTGCTGTTACTTATCACTCACATGGTGATAAGAGATAAGAAAAGTGTCCCTTGGGAGTCTGCCTTTAAGTTCAGTGTTACCAAGACAGGCAAGATGCACATTAAGACAGACCCAAATGAGGTCTCCAAGCTAAGAATGTACATTAAGTACAACAAAAGAGATAAATGCATTTTTGTGGTTTATTTCTTGAGACCTCTGGTATCACGAGTTGGCTCATTATGTTTGTTTTTTTAAAAGAACTTCGTAAGACATTATCCAGGGAACGTTTCAGTCCAATCTAATTGTGATTGCATCTTTGTTTTCAAAGAAACTATTTTTGGAATTGTTGGCTTAGCCTTTCAGCTCTTGGTGTTGTCAAAATTAACTAGATAGAGATACTGGGCAGGATGCAACTGAATCTGCTAATGGAACTCATGTGTTGAAGAAAAATTACTTGACAGAAAAGAATTGAAGGTTGACGAGGGGAACTACACTTGGGAATAATAATGTGATGTAGAATATGCTTTAATACATTGGAATCTGTAAAGACTTCATATCATCTTCCTTCTTGAAAAGAAATTATCCTAAAATAGTAGCCATCTTCTTGTTTATTTTTAATTAAATTCCACTCAGATAAGCATCATCATCTTCTTTTATATGGGCTTGCTGACTGCCACTGCACCATGTGCCAGATAAACAGAACACCTTCCAAACTTGATCCATTTGGGATAGCTTTTTTTAAAAGCAGTGTTTTGAGAATCAGATAACCGTAATATCTTTTGGTAGGAAAAAAGAAGCCCCTGTTTATTTTGGTAACCAAAATCACCTCTGAGGCCTGAGTGAAAAATTACTAAACAAAGGAGTATTTAATCTCCTTCTAAGTACAATGCTAAGAAAAGTAAGCAGCTACCTACCTAATTGTCCTTTTAAAGGACTCCTCTGGTGGGTCAGTGGTAAAGAAACTGCCTGCCAAATAGGAGACAGGGGTTTGATCCCTGGGTTGGGAAGACTCCCCTGGGGAAGTAAATGACAACTCATTCCAGTATTCTTGACTGGAAAATCCCATGAACAGAAGGGCCTGATGGGCTAGAGTCCACGGAGTTGCAAAGAGTTGGACATGACTTAGCAACTAAAATGATAGCAGCAAAACTGTCATTTTAAGGGCTATATGAGAGCTTCCTGCCCTTTAACATAAGCAAACAAAAACTGCATGTAACTGTTAATGCTGCCCATGTGTTAACACTTCTTAAATTCATTCATTCTTTCATTATTGAGTTCTGATAGCTCACAGGGCACTGTGCTAGGCCCTGGAAACAGTCCCTGCTCTCACAAGTTTGCACTCTAACTGTAATACGCAACTCCTTGCTAAAAGAATACTTTCCAAAGAGTTACTATGGACTATAAATTGCAATCTGTAAAGAAGATAGGGAATTCTGTGAGCAAATACACTTGGGAAACATGGAGTTAAATACCATTGTTTGCATGTGCTAAGTCACTTCAGTCGTGTCCCACTCTTTAAGACCCTACAGACTGTAGGCTGTCAGGCTCCTCTGTCCATGGGATTCTCCAGGTAAGAATATTGAAGTGGGTTGCTGTGCCCTCCCCCAGGAGATCTTCCTGCCTGAAGGACTGAACCCCTGACTCTTACACCTCCTGGATTGGCAGACAAGTTCTTTATCACCAGCACCACCTGGGAACTAAATACCACTGACACAATGTTGTTGTATTGCTCAGTCACTAAGTCAGGTCTGACTCTGTAGCACACCAGGCTTCCCCGTCTTTTATCGTCTCCAGGAGTTTGCTCAAACTCATGTCCACTGAGTAGGTGATGCCATCCAACTATCTCATCCTCTGTTGCCCCCTTCTCCTCCATTTCCTAGTAATTCTTAACATCTTTCATATGTCCCCAAACACCACTGAGTGCATCAGAGAAGAAGGATGGGTGTAGTGGGGTTTGGGGAAGGCCATCACGAGAGGAGCCAGACTTCTCCATCAGCCTTCTCTATTTCTCCCACCATCACTGCATTTCAGTTCTGTCAGCAAACCAAATGGGTCCACTGCCAGCTTCAGTGAAGCCAATCTACTCATGAAGCCAATCTACCGACACTGGGTGGTGGTGAAGGCAAGTGCATTGTTCATTGTAGAGGTGCCAGTACAAGGAGAACAGGCAGCTTGTGATCAGATCCCTCCCCTCTCCCAGAGGTTTCAGCAAAGCATTTTTAAATGCAAAATAACAGAGGAGGCACTGTCCCGGGGTATGTGATCTGCTGAGTTCATGCACAAGTCTGATTGGTTAATGGGGAGGTAACAGGGCAGGGTCATAGGGATTAACATTATTTATTCTTAAGCTCCTGGATAGGCCTGGAAGGCCTGGAGCTATGTGCTCACGGTCATCAAGTAGTTAACTTCTTCCATTTGGTGGAGGTTTTCACATCTATAAAACAACTCAGGAAATGTGCATCTTGTACTAGTATCTAGGCACTTCAGAGAGGAGTTAATGCAGACAATATGGGGGAAGGAGTCTGCTCCAGGAAGGCTCCATAGGTCCTGCTTAGTTGCAGCTCAAGGGTTACTCCTTAGTTCTACAATAAATGCCAATATCTGATAGCACTTTTGTCTCCTCATACATGTCCCATGCTATAGAATTTTAGGGTATACAATTTCTCATTGCTTGCAGTATTTGCAGACAATACAAGTGGAGGAAAAGGCATGAGTCTGGGACTTAAAACAGCCTTGGAACATACCTGCAACAGTATGGAGCCTCTACAGTACCTGGTAAATAGAAGCAGAGAAACAAGTGGACTCAAGTTTCAGTTTCACCATTTTGAAGAATCTGAGCCCTAGCTTCTTCAACTGTTACATGAGATAATGCTACCCATTTTAGAAGAAAAGGACCAATAAGTCAGCCCTCTTTCCTTTTAGTGGATGTAAATTTTTCTTTCAACTTCGAGAGATCTTTGAAGAACCAATTCAAAGTCCATCATGACTTTTCCCCTCTTCATTTCTTCCTTCATTCAATGATTTAATTAAATGTTGCATATATGGAAAGTTTTGTGTTAGGCAGTAAGGATACAGCAGACAAGGGTGCTGCCCACAGAAATATTAACAATGAAAGAAACCAGTGAGATCCAGAATTGAAGGACACTCATTTTCTCCTCCCACCAGGCTCAGTGGTGAAGAATTCACCTGCCAATGCAGGACATGCAGGTTCAATCCCTGGGTCGGGAAGATCCCCTGGAGTAGGAAATGGCAACCCACTCCAGTATTCTTGCCTAGGAAATCCCATGGACAGAGAAGTCTGGCAGGCTACAGCCCATGTGATTGCAAAGAATCAGACATGACTGAGCAACTAAGCACGTCTTCATCTACTTGAAGTACCCAACACATGAATGAAACACACACACACACACAAACAGGGAAGTGCAATATCACATTTCAGTATGGCAGGGATCATGGTAAGATTTTTAAAAATCAAAGCATAAAAATAGATCATATATAAAGAAACTAAATCAGAACATCAACAGCCTTCTCACTAGCAACACCAATGCAACACCAAGTTACTCCCATCTCCCCTTTCCAAAGTTTACTTTTTGGAAGGAAGTCGCTATGCACAGTACGCGCTTAAAGGGTAGGGAATTCTGTGTCCCCTCCTTAAAGGCAATGTAGCTCACATAAATTATGGGGATTCTTCTACATAGGAGATTTATCTCTTCTACTGGTTGTGTTTCATAAGACAGTGGCCCTCGTAGCATCAGCACAGTGACTTGTAATGTCATTATTATTGGGTTGACCCAGAACCCTAAAATTTTTAAACTTTGATGGGAAAAATGTACTCTTGAAAGCAACTTTATGTTACATTTGAAACAGTTTACTTAATTGCAAGCTATGAAGACCAAGTCTTTGGTATTTCTTTTCTCGGACAAGCTAGGAAGAAGAGTCTACTAGTTATCCGCATGAGGCAAAGATCATTATTTGAAATGGAGGTGTGTGAGGGCTGCCGTTCTACGGAACTGGCCTGTGTCACATTTTGTAAAAGGCTGTCCATAGCATGAGCAGATGCTGTGGGTAAGAACTTGCAAAGAGAACCTCTAATGTGTTCTCGGTGATGTGTCTATTTTCTCAAAATGAATATAAGTCTGATTCTGAATCAATTCAATCTCAGCTATCATTGGGTCTGACAAAGGTCCTAGAGTTTTAAACACCCTCCTAGGTTACCACTATGTAAGTTCTTGGTCCAGTTCTGCCTGGACTCATCATGTTAGTAGTTCTGCTGCCTCAATCCCATGCTGGAAGCAAGGGGAGCTCTGCCATGCAGCGGTGTACCAAAGTGCAGCTTCCTGAGCCATGCCACCTGGTCACGTCTTCAGAGACTTGCCTCGGCCCCAGGAACTACCAGAGTACCAAAGGAGCCGTGACCTTTGTCCCCGTTCCAGTATCAGGAATCCCCACTTGCCACTGTCTCTTATTTTTTGTTTTACATTCTTTTCTTAGTATTCTTTTCCATAATGGCTTATCATAGGATACTGAATATGGTTCCCTGTGCTATTCAGTAGAACCGTGTTGTTTATCCATTCCATATATAATAGCTTTCATCTGCTAACCCCAGCCTCCCACTCCATTCCTCCCCAAACCCCTTCTCCTAGTTTTTAGATGTCAAGGCGTACAATGTGATGTGACCACTTTATTTAAAGTAATATTTTAAATTTACCATAAATTTTATTTTTTTAATTTTTTATTAATGTTTATTAAAGTATAGCTGCTTACAATGTTGTGTTACTTTCTGCTGAACCTACTATATAGCCCAGGGAACTCTACTCAATGTTCTCTGGTGACCTAAATGGGAAGAAAACCCAAAGAAGAAGGGATACATGTATACAAATCGCTGATTTCACTTTGCTTTACAACTAACTGACACAACATTAAAAAGCAACTATATTCCAAAAAAATTAATAGTAAAAATAAAAGAACAGTGGATAAAAAAAGAGTGACTATATGTGTATTTAAAACTGAGCCACTGTCTCTTGAATGCTCTCCCCTAACTTCCCTTCTACCCAGGACACTTAACAGGTTTCATTATGTAATTAACAAAACAAATAGAACCCTGGCTTCACCAGCTCCTGCACACAAATTCTTAGGGCGCTGGAATCCAAAATGCCTGGCTATCTACTGGGAATTGGAAAAGAAATTCACATACTAAAATCTCCAAAACAATAATTCTGCTGCTTTGTTAGCTTGTGAATCCGAGTAAGTACTTCTCATTCCAATCTCCCTCACTGAAGAGGTGGACCTGGGTTTTTATCCAGAGCTGAACAAGTCCTTCTCTCAATGCAAGATAAAGGAGGGCAATTCCTACACACAGTCTTGAACAAATATTAATCTGGGCCTCAGGCTCTGCAGGCCCTGTGCTGTGCTGTGCTTAGTGGCTCAGTTGTGTCCAACTCTTTGCGACCCCATAGACTGTAGCCCACATGGGAGCTCTGTCCATGGGGATTCTC
This sequence comes from Bos taurus, assembly GCF_002263795.3. Taxonomy (NCBI): domain Eukaryota; kingdom Metazoa; phylum Chordata; class Mammalia; order Artiodactyla; family Bovidae; genus Bos; species Bos taurus. The sequence continues at coordinate 22,910,087 of NC_037343.1, forward strand.
AAGACAAGTATACTGGAGTGGGTTGCCATGCCCTTCGCCTGGGGATCTTCCCAAGCCAGGGATCAAACTCAGGTCTCCCATATTGCAGGTGGTTTCTTTCCTGTCCTAGCCACCAGGGAAGCCCCTCCAGGCCTTAAGAGAACCCAAACCTCCTAGCCATCCAGCACTGGTTCCAGCCTATTCTAGGGGCTCTGGTTTAGCCTTTCTTTAGATTAAGAGTTTTTGAAAAATAGGCTTTATTTTTAAGAGCAATTTTAAGTTCACTAAAAAAATTGAGCAGGAGGGTACAGAGATTTCCCATATAGCCTCTGCCCCACATATGCACAGCCTTTCCCCACTATCAACATCCCAAACCAGGTGGTACATTCGTTACGATTAATGAACTTATGACACATGTTAATCAATTACAGTACTGTTCACTCTTGGTGTTGCAGAGTCTATGGGTTTTGACAAATGTATAATGATGTATATCTACCATTATAATATTTTACAGTATGGTTTCACTGCCCTAAAAATCTGTTCTCCGGGTTTATCCCTCTCCCCACCTCTGATCCACTGATCCTTTCACTGTCTCTATAGTTCTGCCTTTTCCAGAAAGTAGTTGGAATTATATAGTTTGCAGACTTTTCATATTTTCTTTCAGTTACTAAAGTGCACTTAAAATTCCTCCATGTCTTTTCTTGGCTCGATAGTTCATTTATTTTTAGTGCTCAAAAATATTCCATTGTCTGGGTGCACCATACTTTATCCATTCACCTACCAAAGGACATCTTGGTTTCTTCCAAGTTTGGGCCATTATGAATAAAGCTTCTATAAACATTCAGATGTAGATTTTTGTGTAGACAAAAGTTTTCAATTTATTTAGGTAAATACCCAAATACTCTTACAAGACAATTGCCCGATTATCTGATCAGAACATGTTTAGTTATGTGAGAAACTACCGAATTAGTTTCTAATTGTTTGAAGATCTTATCATTGACAGAAAGTCCATCTACTTCCCAACCAAATTTCCAGCTGTGTCTCTTCATCTTTGGAATCCCTGCCCTGGCGTCAGTTCTCAGAACTTAAGAAGGGGGATAGCTATCTTGAGCGGCCAGCCACACCAGAGTTAGGCATTCATCACTTGGTGAGTATTCCTGCCTTGATATTTCCTCTTCTTAATTATTGGGAGAAAGGAATACTCATGACTTGACCTATGCTCTTAGGAGACAAGAGGTGGGCTGTGCTCTGATTCATCTTTGGTTTCTGAGCCCAAGTCCCAAATAAACACACACACACACACATACACACACACACATGCTTATTTGCTACTTCATTATCTTTTGCATTGTTACCTGGACCAAGAGGGAGTTTATGGATGTTTCCCATCTGAGGCTGGACAGTTGTCTCCACTTAAGCTGTGGCTATGGAATTCCAGCTTCTGCATAGGAGCTACCACATCAGTAGCAGGTGAAAAGACATATGGGCAAATGACATAGAGTATTTTGCCTCAGTTACACAAGCAGGGAGATTTTGGAAGGAAATATATGTACAACTAACTTCTCAAAATTTAAAACGTGGTAGTCAGGGCTCTTCTTTGCTGTGTCAAGTCCTCATGAGCCTAACTTCATAGACTCAAAGCTGGTGCCAGAACCATAGGGCCAGTTTCTCTTGCTTAGCAAAGGGCCCATCCATCTTCACTTCCTCATTCTTATCATCTGCAGTAGTTGGACAGAGTTCACAGGAGGTCCTTTCCAGCAGGGAGAGCACCATAGATATGAGTGGGGAGACTTGGGGAAGAGACCCCATGAAAAGAGAAGCTGAGCTGTGAACTTATCCCTCACGTCTTCATAATTTTTTTTTCTTAATTCAGGAAATTCAGAATTATAGTATCCAAGATTTAATTTCACTGGATAAAAGATTTGCCAACTAATGTGAGCCTGGGTTTTGATTTAAACATTTACCCTAGTGATTTGCATTCAATTTTGATTGTATACTTTACTTTTTCATAATCCTGAGCAGACAATAGTTGTATTACAAAATCAAGGATATTCTTGATTTCCATATGGCTGGATTTGGAAGCTGTTCTTAGAAAGTAGAAATCACCCAGCCACTCCCCCTAATATTGTAATCTATAGTTTAGTTCAGAGCAGTTCAAAGGTTGATGACTTTTGCAAATCCTATGAGTAACCTACACATAGCCCAATTTTTCTTCTCCAATGACTTGCTTTATAATTTGGTACTGTTGCCTTTGTATGTGTAGGTTTGCCAATTGTTAATAAAATTGCTGACCACCTGCAAAAGAAATATTGAAATATCATGGAAAAACACATCTTATAAAGGAAAAAAATGTACAATAATTAGAACCATGTATTTTTCCTAACTGTGGCATCTTTTTTTTTTTTTCTAACTATTAATACAAAACCCCTTTAGAGTAAATTCTGGGTGTCTAAGCTTTGGGAATTAATTGTAATGTGGGATTTCATCTCAGTAGATGTAGCATGCTTTCTCAAAACAGCCAGAATATTCTAAATCTATTCCGAAATTTTGATTCTTTGCAGATTCGTTCTTTTAATTTAGAAATGCATCAAGTATTTCTAAATGGAATCTACTTTAAACAAACTCCACTTGGGAAATCTGGACTGGTTGTGAAATTTGGATTTTTAAATAAAAATTCAAGTGAGAAGTAAACAATTTGCTTGGCCATTTGACATGGCCAATAAACCAGAAATACCCCCCACTATGATCTGAAATATTTCACAATTTTTGGTGAATACAGTGTAACCTTTTAGTAATAATTTTAAAATAAAAAATTAAGCCCAATTTATAAACTGTTTGGGTCATCTAGTCAACCCAGCTACAGACTTGTCAGAGTTAAATTGCATGAACACAAAATTGATTTCTAGGTATTCAATCCACTGTCTTATAATGTTTTTCAGGGTGAAAGTCACTGTAAGAAAACTAGAGCATATGTGAACAAACTGAGAATCTTATCTAAGAATCCTGAGGAAAGTATGGTGTCAGCTCCATTCATAGCCAGTTCTGCCATTTACAAGCATTTGAGAAAGCCACAGAATGTCCTGAAATCTTAGGTAGCTGTTTCACAAAGTTGTTGAATTTAAAGATATTTTTGCTATTAAAAGTAAACAAAGCTAATGCTAGACATGTTGATTACTTAATATCTTGTGGCTAAAATCCAGCTTTGGGCCTTAACCCCAAAGATTCATCCTCCAGACCATCAATAAACATCTAGGGAACCTATTGTACCAAAAGACATATGAGTATTATTTGTCATGAGTGTATGCATGACAAACAGAAAATGATGAGAAATAAGAAGAGGAGGAGGATGGCAGAAGAAAGGCAGGGGGGTTTCAGGGTGAGTTAGATTTAGAGGATGACTCAAAACAAAGTAAATAAAGGAGGAATTTAGAATGGGGAAACCCCTGAAAAATGAGAGGATTACTAATTTTATACTGGTACATTTTACTAATATTTATCCATTTAATAATGTGTATTTTGTGTACTCCTGTTTCACCAACAAAGACTTAATTGTGCCCTCTAAAGATGAAAGAAGAATATGTAAAATAGTTGTTTCTAAACTAATCATTTTATTCTGAGTTTTGAAGGAATCCCTCAATGAGTTACTAAACACATTCCTATTGAACTCTTAGAAGTGTCCATATTCCATTTTTTCCCCCACAAGTGAGCTATCAGATTTATATTTGGGAAATAGTTTTATTACAAAAGCAAGCTTCGGGAGATGGTGAAGGACAAGGAAGCCTGGCATGCTGCAGTCCATGGGGTCGCAAAGAGTCAGACATGGCTGAGAGGCTGAAAAACAATTACAACAAATGTCTAGAGTATGGGTCAAAAGAAGTTTTCTGTAAAGGGACAAAGAGAAAATTTTGTAAATTTCTCGGACTTTGTTGCACCTACACAACTGCCACAAAATAGCCTTAGAGCATATGTTAATGAATAGGATTGGCTGTGTACCAATAACAATTTATTTTCAAAAGCATACAACAGACTGAATTTAACCTATGGATCATTATTAGTCAGCTCCTGCTCTAAAGAATCAGAAACTTTGTCTTTTACCTTCACATTGATTTCCTTCCTGAAAGATAACAAAATTTGCCCAAAGGCAGGCTTTCCTTTGGTGACTCAGAGTTAAAGAATATGCCTGCCAAGCAGGAGATGTGAGTTTGATCCCTGAGACAGGAAGATTCCCTGGAAGAGGAAATGGCAACCCACTCCAGTATTCTTGCCTGGGAAATCCCATGGACAGAGGAGTCTAGCAGGCTACAGTCCGTGGGGTCACAAAGATATGTGACTCAGACATGACTTAGCGACTAAACAACCCCAGCCCAAAGGCAGCAAGACAGATTGGTAAAACAAATGCTACACATCGGATGGGAGTGATATATCACGTAAGACAAGGACACATCGCCCCATCTATATCACCTATTCCCTTTGTCCAGAAGAAAAGAAGTTGGTGATTAGACATAAAGAAAAAACCGGAGTTACCAAAACAGTAAAAGCCCAGCAATTGCACATACAAGAGTAAAAAAATAAAACAAAAGTGAATTAAACAAAATGCATAATAAAAAAGCAAACATTGAAAGCCATGATCAATTTAAGATAACAAATAATATACACAAATAATTATTTTACTTCTAGAGAAAATTGAGGAGTGACAATGGCAGTGGAAGTGGAGTAATACATTCCACTGTCTCAGTTCAGTTCAGTCGCTCAGTCGTGTCTGACTCTTTGCGACCCCATGAATCACAGCACACCAGGCCTCCCTGTCCATCACCAACTCCCAGAGTTCACTCAAACTCATGTCCATTGAGTCAGTGATGCCATCCAAACATCTCATCCTCTGTCGTCCCCTTCTCCTCCTGCCCCCAATCCCTCCCAGCATCAGGGTCTTTTCCAATGAGTCAACTCTTCACAAGAGGTGGCCAAATATTGGAGTTTCAGCTTCAGCATCAGTCCTTCCAAAGAACACCCAGCACTGATCTCCTTTAGGATGGACTGGTTGGATCTCCTTGCAGTCCAAGGGACTCTCAAGAGTCTTCTCCAACACCTCAGTTCAAAAGTATCAATTCTTTGGCGCTCAGCTTTCTTCACAGTCCAACTCTCACATCCATACATGACCACTGGAAAAACCATAGCCTTTGTTAGCAAAGTAATATCTCTGCTTTTGTATATGCTATCTAGGTTGGTCATAACTTTCCTTCCAAGGAGTAAGCATCTTTTAATTTCATGGCTGCAATCACCATCTGCAGTCTAGGTATCTACAAAAACAGCAGAAACCTGTTCCCAGCACTGCTACCAGACTTGTGGTAGGACAGAACTCTAGACTTAAGGAAATTCTAATTACTTACAAATTTTGGTGTGTACACACCAGATATAAGTCATCTTTAGTCATCCACTTATTCAGTCAGTAATAATTTGGTCTTTGTCATGAAAATGAAATCTATGAGATTGCACATCATCCTTCTTTCCCACAAGAACCCATGATGGAACATACAGATTGTTCATCAGTTCACAAATCAGGAAACCCACCCAGACTGGACTTTGAGAGAGAGCAGTCTAAAATGTTCCCACCTTCGTGTCTTGGCTCACAGCGTTAATTTCTCCTGGAACACCGATCTCTACTCGTCACATCCTTGTCTCATTCTTCAGCTCCAGCACTCAAACATCATACCATGAACATCAGCACCCAGGCAAGCTCTCCTTCTTCACAAAACATGGCTGGACATTTCCATTTTCTGCTCTTACCAACTGAAAGGACTTTGCCGGTTCTCATCACCACCCAAAATATCCACATCCTTACCTCATGGCAGTCTCAACATTCAACTTTGCGTTATGGTTTCATATATCTGTGTTTTCCTTAAAAGATCAAAGAGGGTGGTGGTATATCACTTTGCTTCTGGAGGCCCTGTATTTTGACCATTTTTAAAACATAGACAAATATCAAATAAACAAGTATGAATAAGTATTTTATTGGGATATACAAAACTGCTATGTGTATTAGTCGCTCAGTCGTGTCTGACTCTTTGTGACTCCATGGACTGTAGCCCACCAGGCTCCTTTGTCCATGTGATTCTCCAGGCAAGAATACTGGGGTGGGTTGCCATTTCTTTCTCCAAAAACTGCTATAACCTATCACATTAAAATTCTATGTCATTCTCCAAAGACCAGGAGTGAATCTTAATTGTCCAACTGAATGACTTCATTCCATTGTATGTATACACTCAATTACTAAGCACATATTAGTAATTATAATTCTGTATGCAATTATATAGTTTTATGAAGAATTTTTTGAAGATATTATTTAATTGGAATCTCACAGTCACCTTGGAAGGCTATCAGAGAAAATTACAGATGAAAATCCAAACCTTAGGGACTTTAACTGACATCCCTAAGAAACCATACTTAGTAAATGGTGGAAAGTAAATTTGAGAAAATGGAAAGTAGAAATTCTCTCTCTCTGTCTTCTTCTCCCTCCTTTGCTCAGATATTTTCATATCTTTAAAGTGGAAGACAATACCATCTTAATAAATCCCATCCTAAAGTTAATATATGCTAATGTAAGGTACTCAAAAGGGCTTCCCTGGTGGCTCAGAGGTTAAAGCATCTGCCTGCAATGCGGGAGACCTGGGTTCGATCCCTCGGTCAGAAAGATCCCTGGAGATGGAAATGGCAACCCACTCCAGTATTATTGCCTGGAGAATCCCATGGATGGAGGAGCCTGGTGGGCTACAGTCCACGGGGTCGCAAAGAGTCGGACACGACTGAGGGACTTCACTTAGGGACTTACTTAAAGTACTCAAAAGTGTATTATATGTGTACTGAAATTAATGAAGATCACTACATAAAGCACCAGATTTACTGGAAGAAATTACATGAAGGAAAATATCATTCCTGAAATTTTAGGAGTAAAAACAGACTCATGTAAACGAATTTCATTCTAGATCATTTTTGCTTAATTACTCACCTCATTTACAAAAACTATAAACTTAGCACTGAGAATTTAGATTGAGCATCACAGGACTCTGAAAGAAAACCCAAGCATATTAAGGTTCTGACATAAACTTTCTGAAATAAATTTCCAGTAGTTTAAGGTCCTCTACATTTGACCAATAAAAGTAGTCAATATTTGAGATTTTTGTTGTTTGTTAGTTGGAGAACTGAAGACCATGTCACATTAGCCCTCTACCTGTCAAATCAGTTGCTCACAATCATGGTGAATTGCGTGCATGTTGTGCCCTAGTGTTTTACGCAGACCCCACCAGGAGTGGGACAATGCAGGGACGGTCAGAGGAGGACCTGCATGCCAAGGAGACAGAGTTATCACTCCCTCATTCATAGCAAGAGAGAACACCACAGAAAGTGTGGAGATCTGCCCCTGCTGAGTCTTCATCTTCTCATGGTCCCTGCTTCCTGATTTGTGCAGAAGCCCCTCTTCATGCCTTGGTTAGGGCTGATGCTTAGGGAGGACAATAACTAAACAGAACAGGTCTTGAAATCTGTCATGGATGGCTTCAAGCCTCCAATCTTGCCCTTCCGTGTGACCTTGGCAAAGCTATTTAACCTCTCTGTCTCTGTTTTCTTCTTTATCAGAGTGGAATAAAAATACAGCTAACATATATTGAGGGTTTATTACAAACAAGCACTCTTCTAAGCACTTAAAATATATTAGCTCTTTTAATCTGCACAACTGTTACCAGTATTATCCCATTTTATAGGCGAGAAGACCAAGACATGATTGTTTAAGTGACAACTCAAGTTCACAGCTAATAAGTGGCAGAGCTAGGATTCAGACACAAGCAGGAAAATGCCAGAGGACTAATTCTTCACCTCTATGCTTCATTGGATCTAGCTGTAAAGTTAATACAATTTAAAATCTTGTTTTTCTGTGTGATTATTAAAATAATGTCTGTCTCCCTTGCTAGATTTAAGTCACTTAAGCTTGTTAGTCCTCAGTTATCTCACTTGGCAAACTGGGACAGTAATCATTGCCCTTCCCTCATTGAGTTGTTTGTAATATTCCGAGAAGATGTATACATAAAGCCTTTCATATAGAGCTGGATACAGAGATGCTGAATTCAAGGTGCTTATCGAATCTGAACTTCTGGAAATCAGGATGTATTTATTATCCTATGGTTGATTCTTCTACCATTTTGATCCCTCATACAAAGATGCCATCTCCTGTCTAAGTATGTCATTACGCCTCAGCCATCCTCTTTCTTGCTTATATGCAGGGAGCCCATAAGAAGAAAAGTTTCTGAGACAAAACTCTTAACATTTCAAGAGAATTCTGTAGCTTCTGAGGTCCACATTCATTATGGAAGCTTTTTTCTTCCCACTGATGGGTCACTTTAAAGAACAATAACTAAATCCCTTTGCTGTCCACCTGAAACTAACACAACATTGTTAATCAACTGTGCTCATATGTGTTCAGTTATGTCCAACTCTTCGTGATCCTATGGACTGTCACCTGCCAGGCTCCTCTGTCCATGGGATTTTCCAGGCAAGAATACTGGAGTGGGTTTCCATTTCCTCCTCCAGGGGATTTTCCTGACCCAGGGATTAAACCCTCATCTCCTGTGACTCCAGCATAAAATACAAGTTGAAAAGAAATTAAAAAAAAAAGCTAAAAATGTCTTTTCTAGTTTTGTACAGTTGTAAAATCCATATAGTAGGGACTTCACAAGAAGCCTTTAGGGCTCAATGGAGAAATGAGCTTAACATGACTGACCACCGTGCATCCTAAGTGAAAGTTCATACTCCTGTGTTTGAGTCATGGGTCATTTTGGCTTGTTTGTGGAGAAACTGAGGCAAGGGCTGAAACAGGATGATGTCCATCCACATACATCTGTTCTGACCGAACAGCCTGGTAGATCTGTCCTAAAAGGGAAATTTTAAAAAGGGTTTGAAGCATCTAGCAATTTATGTTATTACTATTTCTTTAAATATCTGAAAAAGAATGGATATATGGGTATGTTTAACTGAATGACTTCACAGTACGCTTGAAACTAACACAACATTGTTAATCAACTACTCTTCACTATAACATAAAAGTATTTTCCTGGTTAAAAAAGAATGCTAACCATAAAAAAAAGAATTGTTGCTTTCTCTCTGTCCTCCTAGTAACTGATGAGCTTTCAATTCTGTCTCTAGCAAAGTACCACCTACCTTAGAGGAGCTTCCCTGGTGGCTCAGCAGTAAAGAATCTGCCTGCCAATGCAGTAGATGCAGTTCAATCCCTGGGTTGGGAAGAGTCCCTGGAAAGGGAAATGGCAACCCACGCCAGTTTTTTTTCCTGGGAAATTCTATGGACCGAGGAACCTGGTGGTCACGTGGGGTCACAAAGAGTCTTAGCAACGAAACAATAGCAACAATTCACGTTAGAGAAAATTCATAGGAAAAAAAATGCATGACTTTATTTTTGCTTTGTCATAGAATTCCTTTTCGGTAGTTGTTGCCATTGTTGTAGAAACAGAATCATCAAGCTGAAAGTCAGTAAGAGCCAATATCACCAAGACCCTTCCAATATCACCAAGACCCTTCCTCATTTGATTATCATACCAACTCTATCAGGTAGGTTCTTTTATATCTTTATTAAATGAAAGAAGCAATAAGCATTAAAGGGACTAGGTATCTTGCCCCAAATAACATGTCTAGAAAGGACCAAAAATGTAAATCAGATCATTTCACTCACCCACCTCCTTGTTGTTGTTGTTGCTATTGTTCAGTCGCTCAGTCGTGTCCAACTCTTTGCCATCCCATGGACTGCAGCACACCAGGCTTCCCTGTCCTTCACTATGTCCTGGAGTTTGCTCAAACTCCTGTCCATTGAGTCTGTGATGCCGTCCAACTATCTCATCCTCTGTCATCCCCTTCCCCTCCTGCCCTCAATCTTTCCCAGTGTCAGGGTCTTTTCTCATGAGTCAGTTCTTCACATCAGGTGGCCAATGAATTGGAGTTTCAGCTTCAGCATCAGTCCTTCCAATGAATATTCAGGGTTGATTTCCTTTACGATTGACAGGTTTGATCTCCTTGCTGCCTAAGAGACTCTCACAAGTATTCTCCAGCACTACAGTTTGCAAGCTTCAATTCCCACCTCCTAATTCCATTCTAATCATATGTATCCTATTTTAAATAATCTTTAGCTTCATGCAAGTAAGTGTTGAAACATCCTCAAGTTCTTTAAGGCTTGCCACTTGGCCCTATGGCTCTCTTGATATGCTTTGTTACGTTAATAAAAATCTTCATTGATATAGATGTTGCCAAAACTGATTCTTATACGGTATTTTTTTTTTAGCTTTTACCTCCATCACTGACTGTAGAAATGCTGAATTCAAATGGAAAAGTGTTTCTTCCTTTATAAATGTCAAGTACTATCAGATCTGAAAAACAGCAAAAAAAAAAAAGCAGGTTTAGAAATAACATAAGCTAGAGTTCAGTGGTCACATCTTCTGAAAATGTCAGGTTGTTTTGTGTATGAGCTATTAAATTTTATATGCAGACACTTAGGACTTCCCTGGTGGCTCAGACAGTAAAGAATCTGCTTGCAATTCAGGAGACCCTGGTTCAGTTCCTGAGTCAGGAAAATCCCCTAGAGAAGGGAATGGCTACCCACTCCAGTGTTCTTGCCTGCAGAATCCCATGGACAGAGGAGCCTGGTAAGCTACAGCCCATGGGGTTGCAAAGAACTGGGCACCACTGAGCGACTAACACTTATACAGTGAATTCTGTGAATACAGGCATGCTGAACTGAACATTGCTTTCTGAAATGTGAAATGCACTATTTTCATCCCAGTTGCTCTGCAATTAAAGGAGATGAAAGTTGGAAGTTGTTCAACCTTTCCTTCATTCTCCCAGTCTCTGCAGGAGGATGACAATGAATCTGGTTGTCACAGTTAACCTTGTGACATTAGAAAGCAATAGTTACAGGAGATGCTCGTCAACCACCAAGCTCTGCTTCATTCTTTTCCATGATCATTTCTTTTCTGATTGCACAATAGTATTACAATTGCTACTTGTATTCATGAGCTCAAACATTTTTGAGAGTTTGATTTTCCATTTTAATTATAGCTTGAATGTGTAGGAAAACCAGAAATGGCCAAAATTTCCATTTAAGATATTCCAGCAAAGTTTGTGACCCAGGACTGTCTCTAAACACAAAATCCCAAATTAGTTTCCTTGTAACTTTGGCCCTTAGGCAGGTACTAGCTATAAAAGACTGTGGCCATGATGAGTCTGCCTGCGAACATGCTTTCAAAAATTTCCAGATCTTCATCTTGCCATGACTGTTGGAAGACTTTTGGCTTCACTTAAAAACCCATAAAACCATAAAGCAGATCTGAGCAAAACCCACAGCTGCATACATCTGATGACAGTCTTAAACTGATTTTTCCAAAGATAGGGAGCTCAGCAAAACCCAAACTCCATGATGTCAACAACACTGGACCTTCACTCTTTAAGCCAATGGGTACTCTGTGGAAGATTTAATCCATGTGTTCCTGATCTACTTACAGTTAACTCATCAAAATGCCATTTGCATAAGTGTTTCCAAAATGTCATGAGCTTTTATTTCTTGGTCTCAAATGGATGTTAGCGAGAGTCAAGTTTTGTCAGGGAAACACAACTCTCAAAGTTTAAGATGTTTTCAAAATCTAGACTTTGTCAATTTTAAGTAGCCATTTTAGCCATCACTTAAAATAGTTTTTAGTTTCTGCAACAGCATGTCTCCTCATTAAAAGTGTGGTAGGAAATCGGCCTTTCACCACCCGACCAGAGAGAGTGGGACCAGTTCTTTGCCAGTCTTCCTCAGTGCAGTTTAGTCGCTCAGTCGTGTCCAACTCTTTGCGACCCCATGGACTGCAGCATGCCAGGCCTCCCTGTCCATCACCAACTCCCAGAGTTTACTCAAACTCATGTCCATCCAGTTGGGATGCCATCCAACCATCTCATCCTCTGTCGTCCCCTTCTCCTCCTGCCTTCAATCTTTCCCAGCATCAGAGTGTTTTCCAATGAGTCTGTTCCTCCCATCAGGTGGTCAAAGTATTGGAGTTTCAGCTTCAACATCAGTCCTTCCAATGAATATTCAGGACTGATCTCCTTTAGGATACACTGGTTGGATCTCCTTGTAGTCCAAGGGACTCTCAAGAGTCTTCTCCAACACCACAGTTCAAAAGCAGCAATTCTTCAGCACTCAGCTTCCTTTATAGTCCAACTCTCACATCCATACATGACTACTGGAGAAACCATAGCTTTCACTAGACGGATCTTTGTTGTCTCTGCTTTTTAATATGCTGTCTAGGTTGGTCATAACTTTTCTTCCAGTCTTCCTAATTCCTGTGTTTTCCACTGCAACTCTGAAAACGTAGTCCCTTATCTTGAGGAACTTACAATGCAAAAATGGTTTGGGGCATGAGCACAAATAACAATACATGTCACAATCAGAGGGTGGCTAAGGACCCTGTAATGGTTCCCATCAACTTTTTATTAGGGAGCACCAAACACTTTGGTAAGAAAAAAGGAGAAAACGGGCTTTTTAGAGGTTGTTGTTGTTGTTCAGTTACCCAGTCATGTCTAATTCTCTGTGACCCCATGGACTGTAGCACTCGAGGCCTCCCTGTCCCTAAACTCCCCAAGTTTGCCCAAGTTCACGTCCATTGCATTGGTGATGCCATCGAGCCATCTTATCCTCTGAGACTCTCTTCTCCGTCTTCTCCTCTTTTAAAGAGAAAGCCCTAAAAAGAGATAGAATAAGAACAGCACATGAATGTGTGTGTGTGTGTGTGTGTGTGTGTGTGTATATACCATCTCTGTTCCTGAGTATCAGGGTAGTACATGCAAATCTTTGGGTCATCACATCTAGTGACACTTGGAGTAAGAATTCCCTTGCCTGTTCTGAGATTACCTTAGGGTGCTTTTTGTACTGCAAGCTGAAGAAAAGGGGTAGTGGATTACCTCTACACATCTTTTACCTTGAGCCATCCAGTAGGTGTATACAGAGTGACATTACAAATTAACACCATACAGTTTAATAGAAAATTCACTTACACATAAAGCATAATCTCTGCCCTCAAAAAAGTCTGTACTTAGAACTGGAAAGAACCTGAAAAATCCAAATGTCTCATTGATGAGACAAGAAAACTGGAGATGGGGAGTTGATGTGACTAGATTCAGTCAACATTTTGTCTAGAACTCAGGGTTTCTACCTCCATTCCATGCTTTTCCATTATGTGATGCTCTGAGAATTTACCTTGTTGTGTAAATACTTTTTTTTTCCCCTCCCTAGCTGAATTGTGGGTTTCTTGAAGGCAGACAATAATGTCTCATAATTCTTCCACATTCAGCCCACCCAAGTATGTTATGCGTAACTGGGCAGATTTAAGTATTCAGGACATGCTTGTGGGATGAACAAGTTAGTAAATTAATGAATGAATAGGTAATATTAAGATGAATTGCTAAATGGGTGAGAAAGCCTCAAAAACCAACATTCCTTCCCCTTTCTAGTGATTGTCCTTTGGTTTGTGGCTTAGTAGCCGTGAAAAAGATTTAGAGGCTTAGTTGACTCAATGTGACTCAAAATAGCAACGTAAACTTAGGTCTCATTAAAAGACATGTAATGTCCAATGGAAGACATAATTCCAGTCTAAACCCTTTTGATGGTCCGTGTCTTGATATTTGTTTTTAAGGGGACTTTTGACAATAGTTAATTTACACAATTTTCTTTAAGTAAGTTTTAAAACCCCCAAACATGTCTTACTCAGTCTTACCTAATGACATTCCTTCCCAAGAGGGGAACTGGAACCGACATATGCATAAAAGAGTGAGACTAGAATGGTGACTGGTTCAATTCATACCATGTCATGTGAAGGATGCTCAACAGAATGGGGGGAGTGACATGCTTTGAATGGCTGAAGGGCTGTCCTATGGAAAAGAGGGTGGGATTTGTTTTACATGCTGCCAGAGGGTAGAACTAACAGCAAAGACTGGATGAATGCCACAGATGCCAAAAGACGTGTATTTTGGATAAACAGAAAGCAATTTCCTTCAGTCAGAGTTATGTGAAAATGGAACTGAGTGTCTCAGAAGGTAGAATGAGCCCCGTGCTGGTGCTGGAGCAGCATCAGGTGGCCCTTGCCTGAGTCCTCTGCTGTCCCAGACCTTCTATGCGGCTCCTTCAAAACCTGAGATTTAATGATGCTGCTGATGTGCTTCTACCACTCATATGTTGTCACTCGATACCTTGCCTGTGTCACTTATTCCTATTTCTTCCCTGGTGCTAACTTTTTAGCAGTTTCTTACCAATCTATAGTTGTCAATGGAAACTAAAATTTTGCAGATTATTAAAGTATTTCTCCTTTCTTGTTTGTCCTGGAAAATTAATGTCACTAGTCTTTTTTTTAAGCAGTACCTTTATTTTATTTTTATTTTTGGCCATGCCACTTGGCATGTGGGATCCTAGTTTCCTGATCAGGGATCAAACCTGTGCTCCCTGCATTGGAAGCCCAGAGTCTTAACCACTGGACTATCATGGATATCCTTAAAGAGTCTCATATATCTCTCCCTTCTCAACCTAGTTTTATTTTTAATTAAAAAGGCAATATTCCATAGTGCCCAATATGATCAATAGCATTCAAATCTTTGCTCCAATGCTTATAATTGGGGCAATTTTCTTAACCCTCTCTATTTCTCATTTTCTTGAACTGTAAAGTAAAGCTAATAGTATTATCTATCCTGGCAACCCTACGAGGACTGACATAACACCTATAAAGTGCCAGCACAGTGCCTGAAATATAATGGATGCTCACTCAATATTGGCAACCGTGTTCTATTGTTCATCAAAGAGACAAATTTCATTGATTTGTTGTGGTTTTTTTTTTTAATTGTAGGATAATTGCTTTAAAATGTGTTGGTTTCTGCCATACATCAGCATGAATCAACCACAGGCATACATATGGCCCCTCCCTCTTGAACCTCCCTCCCACCTCCCACTGCATTCCACCCCTCTAGGTTCAGAGCACCAGGTTTGAGTTCCTATCTCATTCAGCAAATTTCCACTGGCCATCTATTTTACATATGGTAATGTGTATGTTTCGATGTTACTCTCTCAATGTGTCCACCCTCTCCTGCTTCCACTGTGCTCTGCAAATAGGTTCATCAATACCGTCTTTCCAGATTCCATACATATGCATTAATATATGATAGAGAAGTAAGTCATTGATCTGTTTTGATTTAAGAAGTCAATACCGTTTCCAGACATCTCATTCCTGGAACCAGCTATAGTAGTATTCTGCCTCATGGCACAGAAGAAACATCATTGGCAGTGAATAGCCGGTTTAGAAGCAGGATA